>NW_017805625.1:5509302-5566193 GCF_001891065.2 Hippocampus comes | reverse complement strand
GACAGCCGCCCTCGTGGTCGCCACGGGTGGCACCGCCGGTGTGGCTGGTTATGCACTCGGTGCCGGTGTCAAGACAGGCGTCAAGGCTGGGGTTAAGTACCTACTAGGCTCCTTGAAGCATGAAGATGATGTGTTGGTCAACCAGTCCAGATGGGAGGAGGGTGTCTTTACTGTACAGTAATCTTAATGAACCACGCCAATCGTCAAGTGATTTCCTCATTATGACACACTCTTTTCGTGTATGTAGTCTTAACCTTCTTTTCACTCTACAATGTTTTTGTACTCTTTATAGGACATTAACTTGCTTTTCATTCTATATTTTTAAGCTGTACAGTAATCTTAATGAACCACGCCAATCGTCATGTGATGTCCTCATTATGACACTCTCTTTTCGTGTATGTAGTCTTAACCTTCTTTTTTTCACTCTACAATGTTTTAGTACTCTTTATAGGACATTAACTTGCTTTTCATTCGATATTTTTAAATACCGGTACTCTCTCTAGGACGTGGCACTATGATGTTGCACGTACTTCCGGGTGGCAAAAAATGAAGCATTATCCAATGGCACCACTGGTAATCACCGCCTTCCATTTTTTGTGAAATGGTTTATATGGCACATTATGTTTGACATAAAAAAAGCTTTACTCATCATTTGAATTTCCTTCTGCAGAAATTTTGAAATACAGCAGATCATCACATAATTTCGAGAGACACTAGTCTGCGTTGTGACTGCTTTTGGGAGGCCGACGACGAAATGAGCTTTTTCTATTTAATTGTTCAACATTTGTGTAGAAATCCTAGGTAAAAATAAGGTAAAGCAAAATAAATAAAATTGTTAAAAGACATGTTTTTTTTTTTTAATTGAACTTTTTTCCCTTGTGTACAGTGGCGGTTCTAGATCAATTTCAATGAGGGGGCCTGGGTGGGGTCAGGGGGTTTGATAGAGGGGCACATACAACCCAGGGCTAAAAAGAAAAAAAAGGCCCGGGGGGAACATGCAAACTCCACGCAGGAAGGCCGGAGATTGAACCCACGACCTCTGCACTGTGAGTTCAACGTGCTAACAACTAGATCACCGGGCCACCCAGCGGCGCACCAACACAATTGAAATTCAACTTCAGTAGCTCCCCCTGGTGGCTTTAGGACAACCCAATTCTCGGGATAAAATGTGAATAAACTTTGTATTCAGAGATTCATCAATAATATATGTTTGAGCAGATTACTATTTGCGAAAGACAAGACAGGCCTGTTAAAGCAACCAACGCTTCGCCTCCTCGGTCCTTTGAGGTGCAAGGAAATTACAAAATAAGATTTTTGTTTGTATTTGAACTTTCGCCTGTCTCGAGAGTCGGGAACAACCCGCTTGACTGCTGCGAGTGGTCAACTCTGCCGCATGGGAATTGTGGTTGGTTACACAAGAACCTTCGCCATCACGCTATCGGCTGCGATCGGCTCCAATGAGCATTTCCATCGAGCATCTGGCGATCCGTCATTTTAAAAAAGTGCTACGCAAAAGTGCTACTATTTCACATTGTCTGCTCCGACTCCCACACAGGGGGACCGCGGTTGAGCATTATGATTATACAGCCGCAGCCGCGCATCATTTGGTTATGCTCCCAGCACTCATTATTTGCTCACGTCTAATACTTAAGTGTCCTGTATTTGCTAAGAGAAAAAAATGTGACATCTAGTGGGTAAAATTACAGCGTGCCACACAAGCGATTCTGAAGGCCCTGAGCAAAATCGACTGACTTGGCAACACTCTGAGCCTGAGGCATTAATCTGATTGGTCCAGAAATAAAAAAAATAACATCCACATGTACCGGAAACAGTGCAGCCAAGATAAACTCTGCGAAATGCAGATAAGAAAAAAATTAACACTATATCATGAAAGAGACATTAGAATTGAGGTTGTAACTATAGATTCTGATTTGTGTTTCAGGCCAGCATTCAGGCATAAGCGGCAATGGCCACATCTAACATGGCGGTTCCACTGACGTATGGGACGTAGAACTTCATGTCATCGTATTGTAAATCTGGGAGAGAAGGACACCCACATTTTGGCGGGTTTAGTAGTCACCGTGACGTGGAACCCCATTCTCAAGTGGGAGGGGCTTAGGGGGCGGAAGGTGTCCGGTGTGGCGGCAACCGGGCTTGAGTGTGATCAGGCTAGTCGACTGGAGCCGGAGCGGAGGCGCTGGGATTTGTGTCACTTTACGCTCGATTCGCTACTCCGAGTCTGTCGATATGTCCGACGAGGAGCAGGAACAGACCATTGCCGAGGACCTCGTGGTCACCAAGTACAAGATGGGCGGCGACATCGCCAACCGTAAGTATTCGCCTCGCAAACTGCTGCGCTCTGCTTATGTTGGCCTGTTCAAGTGCAGCCATGTGGTTTACATGCGAGGCGCACGTATGCTACGTGAGCTAGCTCCTAGCATGCTAACTGGCTGGCTAACTAGCTAGCAGGTGCAGGCAAAGCTCTTCTTCCAGCCTCGCCTCATGTTCGCTCTTTTGTTGATTTTCACTGCCACTGTGCAAACAACATTACACGAATCGGGTGCTAATGCAAAGATAGCTTCATGCAACTCATGTGCCATCCTGAATTGTATATCTCAAATATGCTCTTGAACTACAACCATGAACTCAGATTTTTGTCAACTTTTTCTTCTAGATAACGTGCAATTTTAATTCAGGATAATGGAAAATCAAGTGTCCAATTGTGTCGTAGTTGCCTGAATTTGCATTTTTGCAACAGATCGCGTGTAATTTGTTCATTTTGTGGATTAAACTCATGTTTTCCAACTTCAGTGTGGACAGGCACACATTTGACATTGGGAACATCTAATTACACACCACCAAACAACAATACGACATAATACCACATAAATACTGTTTACCTGAGTAATAATGGCTCAATTGTACATTAGCCATGTCGTGGGAGAGCAATTAATTCTTCTACATTTTATATGTCGATGGCATTACTTCTTGTACATGAGTATGTTTCAGACAAAGTGTGTGTAGCTGGATAATGTCATCTGCCGATATCTCATGCCACGTTGTTTGGCAATCATGATTCTGGAAGCGAGTCATTGACATTTAGCAACTGCGGTACTTGATAGTTGAGTCGCCTGTACATGCTAATGAGATGCAATAGCGGCAAAAAAGAAATGTTTTAATCTAGTCTAAAAGCACGTTTGAACTCCCCCGTGAGTTGACTAAAGGTAACGCAAATAGAACTTTATAAACAGCCCACTCAAATTAAGTCGCAAGTGGTTGACATTGACATCATCTGGTGCATTTGGGGCATTTGTTGTCCTCTACAGACACTGCAGATCTTAACATACTTTTCTATTCCTTATCCCCCTGCTTTCAATTCTTCCTATTTTTTTTTCCTCCCCCTCAGAGGCTCTGCGTCTGGTTGTGGAAGCAGCCAAGCCTGGCATCTCTGTGCTCAGCCTATGTGACAAAGGTGACGCCTACATCATGGCTGAAACGGGAAAGGTCTTCAAGAAGGAGAAGGACATGAAGAAAGGTAGGAGTCACCCGATCAACTCAGGTTTCACAATGTCAGTTGAGTGATCCTGTGGATAATTCCCAAATTAAAAAAAAAAACGGTTCTCTTCCCTTCTCTAGGCATTGCCTTTCCAACCAGCGTCTCGGTTAATAATTGTGTTTGCCACTTCTCCCCTCTGAAGAGTGACCCCGACTACACACTTAAGGATGGAGATCTGGTCAAAATGTAGGCACCGTGTCCCTTCCACTTTCTCTGTGTCTGGAGCAGTTTAGTTCTCCTCCTCTCTGTGTCCTGCATATTTATAGATGTATGTGGCTTTTTCCAACTTGTCTTCCTGTCTCTCGTCAGTGGCAAACAACAAGTAAGGTTGGACTTTGTGTAGAATATTTAGCCTTGATAGTGATGATGGCCTCACGTCTGTCTGACTGATGTCTGAAGGGTATTATATATGTGAATGTAAAGTGACTCCTTGGACTTTTTGTGCATTCAAATAAAACTGATCTTTTTATCTGTGCTTTTCCAGTGACCTCGGCGTTCACGTTGACGGCTTCATTGCCAACGTTGCTCACAGCTTTGTAGTGGGAGCCACAAAGGTGAGGACACTTGGACTTTAAACGCACAGTGCGGCGTTTAATTTGGTTTCTTGGTTTCTTTGCAGGAGAACCCCGTCACAGGACGCAAAGCCGACGTCATCAAAGCGGCCCATCTTTGCGCCGAAGCCGCTCTTCGCCTGGTCAAACCTGGTAACCAGGTACGCCTGCATTCAAAAGATTTGAATCCACCGAAGAAGTTATAATCAGATAATACATGCTTTAATTTTGCGCAAATACAGAACACTCAGGTGACAGAGGCCTGGGGCAAGATCTCCCAGTCATTCAAATGCTCACCTATCGAGGGTGAGTACCTGTCAATATCTTTTGGCGTCACTGATTTTGAAACATGTTTGTGCATCTTGATATTTCTCTGGACTGATGAGTCAAGTCTCTTGTGTCTTGAAGGCATGTTGTCTCATCAGTTAAAGCAGCATGTCATCGATGGAGAGAAGACCATCATCCAGAATCCAACAGACCAACAAAGGTTTTTTTTGGTTTTGATTTTTTATTTAAGGCATTTTAAAGCTAGGCTTCTCAAGCTGGGGTCCGGGGACTGCCATGGGTCCACCCGCCGTAGCTTGAGTGTCCACAAGATAATTTGTAGCAAATGATACTAAACCTTCCTAATTATCCTGAGCTGGCATTGTGATCATGAGAGGGATCTTTGGGTGTGGAAAAAAAATCACTGTAGGAGGTCCCTGGACCCCAAAGGTTTGAGAACCCCTGGTTCAAAGAACATTTGACAAATGGGCGCATTTTTGAGAAGCAGCCTGATAGTTGGGTTGTCGTTGCGCTCACCTTTGAACTGTTTTGCTGATGACAGGAAGGATCATGAGAAGGCAGAGTTTGAGGTGCACGAAGTTTACGCTGTGGACGTCTTGGTCAGCACAGGAGAAGGGAAGGTCAGTGATGTTATGTTTATGCTTTTTAAAAAAAAAAATAAATAAATTTAACTGAGGCTTTTCATCCCTAAAGTTTAAACTTTACTGACGCATAACTGCCAGTAGATGGCAGTGACGTGAGGCATTGTGCCACTTGAGCCAATTGGTTTGAGAAAGGGTTAATTTCTCAAAGCTTTGTGTGCATACTAAACCAACTGTTGGCCAGGTGTGTGTGCACAGGCAGCTGTATCTTAACCACACGACGTGTGATGCATTTTTCCATCTGTTTAGACCAGGGGTGTCAAACTCATTTCACACGGTGGGCCACATACGGCCTCGGTAGATGTCAAGTGGGCCAGACCATTAAAATGATACAATACTTTGCTATAAATAACCAAAACAATATGTCTTTCCTTTGTTTTGGTATAAAGAAGCACAAGAACATTAGGAAAATATTGAAATTTAATGACCATATCTTTTACAAAACATTTCATGAAGCACCTTACATTTCCTTCGACAAATGTGCAATTTACTTTTATCATTCACATATATGCATTGCAACTGATCCCACTGATTGTACAAACTTTAACAAGTAATTGGTATTGAAAAATATAGTAATGGACTTTAAGATTAAACAAGATTCATAAAGAAAGCAAGTTTTAAAGCATTTACACGTGCATATAAAATCTAAATGTAATCCCTGCCTACACCTTACAAACTAAGGAGAGTGCTATTAAATGTGTAAATGTGAGAGTGCGATTGATAGCGTCTGCTGTCATGGGTCTGTCTCAGTGACAGACTGAGGCTGCTTTTGTCTTCTTCTCTGATCAAAACAGTGTCCCCTTGCGGATACTCAATGAATTGCACCTGATTAAAAATATTAATTCTGTGTCTTTAATGCATTTTTTTTCACTTTTACATTATCCTGCGGGCCTGATTGAACCTACTTGCAGGCCGGTTCCGGCCCGCGGGCCGTATGTTTGACACCGATGCTTTACATAATCATCTCGCGGGCCGGATTAAACTCTTTTGCGGGCCGGATCCGGCCCGCGGGCCGTATGTTTGACACCCCTGGTTTAGACGCTTGGGAATGAATATGAATTGCAAAATATGCATGAGCAAATAATTTGTCAATATTAAGTGTGTAGGCATAATGCAATATATAAATTTTATGTGTGTGCATTTTCCCACCCTTTCATATCGTCACAAAGTAAATGAGGGTACAGTTTTTGTACTCCCTTCCCAGATCGATTTTACTGTCCCCAATTTCCTTGGAACACAAACACCATTAAAATAAAGCAAACATGTTGATCATATCTACTGTCAGGCCCGCGATGGAGGTCTGAGGACTACCATATATAAGAGGGACCCTAGTAAACAGTATGGGCTGAAGATGAAGACTTCCCGTACTTTCTTCAGTGAGGTTGAACGCCGCTTCGATGCCATGCCCTTCACTCTTAGGTAAGGAAAATACTACCTGCTTTAATTCCAAAAGAGTTCGTTCGAAACTAGCTTTAATACTAGATGCTTTTGTCACGTTTAACTCAGAGCATTCGAGGATGAGGCCAAAGCCCGACTAGGAGTAGTAGAATGTGCCAAGCATGAGTTGCTGCAGCCCTTCAGTGTCCTACACGAGAAAGAGGGTAAGGCTTCCCCGCACGTGCATTTTGGCCCATCAGCCATTAGTCTGATCTTTTCATTGATCTCCCACATCTCGTTGTCTCAGGAGAGTTTGTAGCTCAGTTTAAGTTCACAGTGCTGCTGATGGCCAACGGGCCTCACAGGATCACCAGCGGACCCTTCGAGCCGGAGTTGTACAAGTCAGAGCATGAAGTCCAGGATGCAGAGCTAAGGGTACGAGTGAGCGCTTAAGCAGAAAATTGCACAAGTTGGGTAGTGTTAAGAAGGTTACAGATTAGTTTTTTTTTTTTTTAACTTAAAAATTCTACATATGAGCAGGAGATGGTGGGGGCGAGCGGCACTACCAGCACTTTGGCACATGAAACGTGAAATATTCTTCAAAAACTAGACTTCAAGTTGTTTAAAACAGTCACACTACTTTGAAATTCCGCGAGCTAAATGTTCATGCAGAATGCCATCGGCAGGCTTGCAGTTACCGTCTTGATGGCGGTGTTATCATGCTTTAAGCAATGGATTCTGGAACACAAATGATCCAACTAAATTTTAGGCAGGCACTCACAGATGCATATATTATTTATCCTCTGCAAAAAACCCGCTACTGCATTTTACCAAGTCACTTAGTTGTGAAGCTCATCTTTGTTTTGTAAAAAACTGCCCCCGCCCCGGTGGCACAGGCGCTCGCAAAGTACTGCAACGGATGAATCGCGTTTCCCCTTGTTTCAATGAGTTAATATGATTTGCGATATGGATGTTTGGAGTTAGCGGCACGGTGGGCGACTGGTTAGGACGTCCACCTCACAGTGCCGAAGTCGTGGGTTCAATTCCGGCTCTGGCCTTCCTGTGTGGAGTTTTTATGTTCTCCCCGTGTCCGCGTGGGTTTTCTCCGGGTACTCCGGTTTCCTCCCACATTCCAGTGGCACTGAGCTAAGCGCCCGGGCCACTAACACATTGGGCAGTGCCTTCATTTGAACACTCCGAGGAGTGAGGTTTTACTAACGTACACTCATGCAGCGCAAGCTGGCATCTGTTACTCCAGTATCCCTCTGACCCACTCAAGACTCTGCTAATGAAGTGCAGGAATGATGTTATACTAACACTTGTCATTCTTTCTAGACTTTACTACAGAGCTCCGCAAGCAGGAAAACACAAAAGAAAAAGAAAAAGAAGGTATTTTCTAAACACAAGCGGGTCTTGACAGACCACCTTTGTCCCATGATGTAGCCGTAATGTGCTCATCGACTTCTTCGCCGTCACTTCCTTCAGGCTTCAAAGACAGCAGAAAATGCAGCAGGGCAGCCAAGTGAGGAAACAGACGCGGCAGAATAACTAGCTGCCTTCACGCCCATGCAAGAAGATAACGACCCTGCTGTCCGACGGTCACTCTGAAGAGCTGATTTCACAATATGTCCAATTTACAAAAGCAACACTGGAACTGGAAGTGCATATTTCATAAGCGACATTGTTTCTTGAACTCTTGGATGCCTAACCCTTTACTGCATTATAGAAAAGGACAGAAAGGAAATGAGTGAGTGTGCTTGTTACTTAATAAAAACTCCTCACCTTACTAGTTACAGCTGAAACAGTCCCCCTCTAAAATATCTCAAACTTAACATTGGGCATTAACGGGACTAGCAACTTGTTTTTGATGTCCAAATTTGATTAAAGAATTATTGAAGCCGTTGCTTTCAGCACATGTCCAATCGTGTGTGTGAGGCCATATTTCTCTTGATGAAGCAAATTAGTGAACGATTTAAGTCATGTCAGTTCAATCGTCCTGTGGGTCATCTGCCATTTCTTTGATGGACATACAACAAAGGGTTTTATTTGGTGCTTGTCGCTCCAGAAAATTGACATTGTTAGGATAGTTCCATAAGTGTAGAATGCAACCGACAGTATTTTACAAGGTTTGTAGTGTCATAGACAACATGTTTCATGCCGGTCAGATATTTTTTGAAGAATACTCCCACTTATGCATTTAGAAGTTAGAGGGCAAACGGGTGTTGGGGAACAAATGCTAAATGTACTGCCATTAAAGCATGAGAGAAGTCTCGCAGGGTTTATCCTTCTGAAGAGAGAATCTCAGATTTGAGGAGTCGAGACATGGCTTCAGATTTGTCCAAATGCACAATCCTGCAGTGTTGTTTGGTCAGTGGGCAAAGGACTTTTCAAATGACTACAATAAACCTTTTCATATTTGTTTTCAATAAAGGTACATTTATGCCTAACATGTATGACCATTTATTGTGATGTGCATTTCTACCTGTGTCTTTTTAATCACGTACAGTAGCCATAAATGCATGAACGTGACTTAACAGGATCTCCAGTATAATGAGTAAAATACAGTATAAGTTGTAAAATTAACAATGGATTTCTTGTTTTATTCATGAGAAAATTTATATTCTTAATGTAAGCCTCCCAAACACAATATTGTAATTGGACAATTATCACAGAGTCACGTGATCCTCAATTATAGTACAGTATATTTTATACAGTACACTTAGGCCACTTAAGTGTGTCTGAAAATATTCGTGTGGATCATTTCGTAAGCTCTTGGGACCCGTATGTGCGCGCGTAACCTGTAAAACTACAACTCCCGTCATGCTACAGACAACAGAAATGGCGCCATTACGTCACTATTTTGTATAAGTACAGCCGTAGTCTTTCGTCATATCCTCTTTCCATTGCCCTCCTCGCTGTGAGGTATGGAATATTGTTTACTCTCAGTGCAATCCAATCCAATCCCTTAAGTTTATCATCATCATCCACAGCCACTAATATTGTTTTGTTCTTTCCTTCAACAGACTCTTCTCCACACGATGAGAGCTAAGGTAAAATCGTTTTGTTTATCGCCCTCACCGTGACCCCCTAACAAGAAACGATTGTTAATCTAGTTTGTTGCGTTTCAGTTAAATTAGCCAAGTTACGTAAATGTCTCACATTTTGTCTCCGTCGCCTTGTAATACTTGTCGCTAGTAAACTAACTGAGTGTAGTAAACTAAATGTAAAAGGCGGAAATGCTAATGCTACTTGCAGGCCCGGACTGTGCCATATGCTAGTAACGGAGAACGTGATTACAGGTAATGGTTTGCGTACAATGCGGGCCTTCGGTCCCGCTTCTTAAAGGAAACTTTCGGAATATTTGCTAAATTAAGTTGGTACTGCGACTTGGGACTGGTCTCTGACAGGCATGTTGCAGCACATGTAATGCACGTGTTGGTTTACATTAACCATTTTTTTCTTGCAGTGGAGGAAGAAGCGCATGCGCAGGTAAGCACCAAATGTTTTATTTATCAGTGAAGTCTCAAGTAATTCGGATTTCACTTGCATTGCAAGTCTATAGACTAATGTCCAAAGGTGGCTTTTCACAGTGGAAATGCTATCCTAGGGTGTTTGATCCTTGGTTATGAATTGGATTTTCGAGCTCCTTTTTGGTTCAGAATTGCATTTAATTCTTGAGTTCGTAATTTCAAATGTATTCAGTTTTGTATCTTTGCGTGATGTTTTCTTGTCTCTGTATTAATTACTGCAATGTTGAAATGTCATTAACTGGGTATATATTTTATACACTCACATCTACCCTGTTGAGATTCTTAAGGATTGGTGGTAATTAAGGTCTCTGTAATCATAGTAAGCATTGTGGCTTAAATCGAATGTTGATAGGGCTGTAAGGCGCTGTCTTGTCACTCCATGTGCCTCTGCTTGTATAGCAAGAGGTCCTTTAGGCTTTAACAACCAAACTTAAGTGTCCTAAATCTGATTTATTTTTTTCCTGCTCTCAGGCTGAAGCGTAAAAGGAGAAAGATGAGGCAGAGGTCCAAGTAAGCCCTCATTGTGCCTGCTGCAACCTGTTGGACTTTCTTGAATGACTGAATTGGATGCACGGCCACCTCCAACTTGGCTTCTTACCACCACGCGCCTCGTCCACCAACCCTTGACGGTCTACAAGATGACACCAACCTGGCACTTGATATCAGAGATGCAGCCATTTTGGTTCATGGACCATGAAACGTCTTTGATTTGGCAACTGTTGTTTGTGTACTGAACAATAAATGAACACTGTTCCAAACTTTGCTAAGTCCCCTCTTAATTAATATAATCAAAATTGTACCATCTTCTTGTTGAGATGGTTAAAATTAGATTCTAAACATGATAAAAGTGCCTAAATTTGCTTGCGTAGATGTGAAAGTGCTAAAAAAAATTTGAGCGCATTGATCCCATGTGCACTGGCCAGTCATGAACACAAAATTGTATCATCAGTAGTGATGGGCAAATGAAACTGATACCTGTACCTCCAAGCTTAATTTGGACTTTCTGAATCACACTACTTCAAAATGATGCTGAGGAGTTTGTATCGTTCTGCAAGTATCAAAGTTTCTAAGGAGAGAAGTTGCGAGCTTAGGTGTGTTCGTAATCGCTACTGGTGGAACGGGAGGTTCAAGAGGTTGGGATCGTTTTTGATCTTATACTGCCAAATAAGGTAAGTAGTAGTAAAAAAACAGCGTTTGGATGACGCACTTGACATAATCATTAAAGATGGTCAGCTTTTTTCTGTGGTTGAGGATGAGGCATTTTTAAAATTTGTTTAAATCCAATTACAATGTTTCAACTCAAAGCTGTTGGGGGAATGGTGGAGGCAAGGTTCCGTGAAACCGGGGCAAAGCATAAAGTCAAGTTATCTTATGCTGTAAGCCTCGCTGATAACGTGGACATCAACTAATATGGATTCTTATTTAGAAATAATGTCACTGAAACAAAACACTACTATACTGTTGGGTGTCCAACATTTCTCACAAATATATTCAACATTTAACATTGCAGAAAAAACCACCAATTTAATGGCTGAATGACAGTTGACTGAGGTTTGCGGCATGGTCATGGATGGAGCTCAAAGTGGCGAGCAGAAACCAGCTCAACCTTTTGACGTATACAGTATACTCCTTTTCACACACGTTGAATCTGGTTGTAAAGAAGTCCATTACCCCAACCCCAGATTTGCAAAGCACCGCAGCTTGCAAAATTTTAAGCCAGGGGTTGATTTTTAGCACGTTTCAAAAACATTTGTTTCCATTTTATGTGGCTGTCAGTGGGGAAACGTTTGGCCATCCGTTTGCGTTCATTTAAGTAGTCAGCCATCTCGAAGGGGGGCGCTCCTGAGCCAGTGCGATGCCGTGTCGCACACGGTCGAAGTAGAGTTAGCATTGTAAACACAAGGCTATGGCTGACGACAGGGGTGGAGGCGAAGACAACGTTAACGACAATATGGGCAACCAGCTACAGCTCTTTCCAGGTAAGCGGTCAACTCGCCGGCTGAAAGGATTATTTGCTCGTTGTCTTTTGGGAACAAATTGTTTCCGGCTCACAGTTTGGCTCGTTATATGACAATAAAGGGCAATATTCGGTCACAACACACCCTCTTCGGCTGCTTTCATCCTAGCTCGGAGTAGTTTTCCTCTTCGGTGACTTGTATTTCTTGCTGTGCCATAACAGGCAACGGGGAGGAGGAGGAGGACGAGGAGGAAGATGACATGGAGACTGAAGACCGAGACAATGACGAGACAACGAAGCCAAGCATTATCACTTTCGATCCTAGTCTGCCTACTTCACACGCTGTGAGTGACTAAACGCCTTCATACTTTTGTTTTTACCACTCGTTGTTAGTCTCAACGCTTTCATGTGTTGACAGTACTTGGGCTCGGACATGGAGGAATTTCACGGCCGGACCGTCCACGACGATGACAGCTGTCAAACTATTCCTGTGCTGCCACACACTGCTGTCATGCTGGTGCCTGGGCAGACTCTGCCTCTGCAGCTCTTTAGGCCCCAGGAGGTCAGCATGATGAGGAGTGTCATACAGAGGGATCGAACCTTTGCTGTGCTGGCACACAGGTACATGGCCAGCTCACTCATATGCTGCTCTGTGCTCCCTACACCCCCACAACCTCCCCCCTCCCCTCAAGTAATCATATCATTTTGAAATATTGAGGGGCGGGGGTGTTAAAAATATGACAGTAGATGCTGCGAAACCTGAGATCAGGGGTCCCCACACTTTTTCAGTATGCGAGCTACTTATACAATGATGAAGTCCAAATGATCACCGCACATATTTATTATTTTATTTATTTAAAACTATACTTAGAATTCTTTATAGCTACAATATATATGGGTGTACCTTGCATAACGGCATGAACCCATATTTCACAACGCAACTAGTGTATGCTATCTATTCTTACTTTACTATAATGACTTGCACTGAATAGAATCAGCCAGGCAAGCCTGAATGGCACCCTATGCAATATCTATCCGTTGCCCCCCCCGCCCCAATTTATTGCCACAAATTTGTATGACCACAATTTAGTATTTTGTGTGCATCTTATATCTACTTAGTGGCCACAATTAAAAGAAAATTCCCAGGTCATGTCCGGGGCTCCGTAAATCTTGGTGGATCTCAAGAGCTTTTTTTTCCCCATTTTCTTTCAATGAAACATAACGTTGAGAGTATCTAATGTTAGCAGGTGGTAAACCTCACTTTCTCCATTTGCGCCATAATTGCTTTCGATGACTTTGTCATCATAAAGATTAATTTTTTTTACAGCTTAAAGTGAGACACTAAAAAATGAAGCCCCTTTGGTAGTACAGTAATAAAAACAAAATATAACGATACATTCATCACACTGCTAATCTTGACTAGTTTGACTTAACCATTGTCATAAAAGCAAAAATTTATGAATGAAAAGTGCATAATCGCCTCTCCAGGGCAGTATTAAGACAGCAAGCCTGCTGTACAGAATGAATATGAAAAAAAATACCCCCGCCTGCAAGCATAATCAACTTATGAAAAGAATATTTGTAACAAACTTTTTACATTCAAAATCCCGCATTTCCAATGACACACACACACACACACACACACACACACACACACACACACACAAAATGAAATCGATGTTGGAAGACGGTCAATGCACACACTCTCTTACTTGAATCGTTTTGGACCCTTATCTATGCCAGATGCGCATTCATGACAGTGAAAGCCCTCTCACTGATGCAGCACAAATACATTGCACAATATAATGAAATTATCCCCTTTAAAAAAAAATCTGAATTGCTATTTTGCACAGATGAAAAACAAAAACTTGACAAAAGAGAAGTTGCTACGGCAGTGACGTGACTGTGCAGTTAATTGGCGATACGCACCTTCCTTAGTCAGCTTCATTGTCCCAGTCTTTTTAGGACTCCACCTCACTATTATATCAGGAGAACGCCTCTTTCAGTTTGCTCTAGTACACCACTGTACATTGCATTTTGCAGTGATCCAGGTGAACCAGAGGCAGAATTCGGAACTACAGCAGAGATCTACGCATATCGGGTGGAGCAAGAGTACGGCATCGAGACGGTCAAAGTGAAAGCCGTGGGCAGGCAGAGATTCAAAGTCCACGAGATAAGAACTCAAGCAGATGGGTATGTTGGAATGGTCTCATAAATCACGAACCAAACTTTATATCTGTTAAATGTACAAATGGAGTTCAGTCATTTTGTGGTGGGAGAACTATTCCTCAAAAAGAGGAACTTTGCGGTCAAGGACCGTTCCTTGACCGCAAAGTATTAACTCTTGAATTGGGTTTTGTTTTTTTCTTTTTGGTTCAAATTACCGGTAGGTCTCAACTCAATCTAATCATCACCACTAGACGGCAGTATCGTTTTGTAAACATGCTTGTTCAGGCATGTGTCACTCGGGCTCTTAAAATGTTAAGTAGTTTCACTTAGTTTTATTTTACAGCGCTTTATAATTGTTAAAATTGACGCTTTTTTTTTTTTTTATATATATAATTGCATCTGCACTTAAAAGTTTCATGATGATGACAGTTGGAGCTCGGAACAAATTCACACTACTTGGCGATGGGGAATGTTTATTTGAAATGACGACAGCCATCCACTATATTTAATTTTAACATACAAAATTAGGAATCTGGGCACATAAAAAATAATGCCCACCCTCACTTTGTATAAATAATAATGAGTATAGCTTAATAATTAATTCAAGGACCCATCCCTGTAGTCGGTGTAATTGACACTTGAAGCCCAGCTCGCTGGTCTGAATGGACTGTTAAATTCTGATTTGTGCATGCAATTATCATGACTGGGGAGAGCATGCAAATGGAAAAGTGCTGCTATTACAAGGGACAGCTAGAGGGCAGACACATGCTACTCCAGAACTTTGCTCCAGTTGGTTTGAACTCATTTGACCTGTCACCTTGAGTCGCTCCTGTTTTGTGTTACGTAAGAACACACCGGAGGTTAAAATTGCTGGAAAATATTCTTTGAATGTCAGTTGCACTTTTTGTGTCCCTTTGAATATTTGCAATGAGTTTGTTAGCATTAATTATCCTCCTTGCTTCCTGCACCGTCTGCCTCAGTGGCATCGATGAGAAAAAATAACCCTCTAGCATGTCGTCGTCCTGATGTCTGTCCTGATTACAAACGTTTTTAGGAAGCCGGTGAGGCTCACCGCTCATCAGGACGCATTTCCGCTCGTTGCTAGTGGCGCCTATAATGCTCACAAATGACCCTGTACCAAGTTATCCTGTTGAACTTTTGCCATACTGCAAGTGGCTCCAGTGTGGTGGCAAAGCTCTCATTCTAGTACAAATTTCCTAAATTGAGCTTTTTTTTTTTTTACCCCCACAGTGATCCCTCGAATTCTTCCCACGTGTTCTGTTTTACCGTCTAAAAGTGGAACCATTTTCGGTAAACGATATGATTTATTTTTTCTTTTTTGTTCAGGATTCGACAGGCCAAAGTCCAGATCCTTCCAGAACGAATCCTTCCTGATCCTCTGTCTGCAGTTCAGCTAACGCCCCTCTCCAGGCTGGTCGTGCACCCTTCCTCCAAGCCCTCAACTCAAAGCTGCAAGCAGGCCGAATGCTGGTGGAATAACTACCAACAGGTAAAATCTACATTTAATATACTTTAATTGCCCAGTCGGGAAGTCTTTAAAATGAACTCCAGTGCAACCACCAACGTCAAATGTCCAAAAATGAAAGTATCTCCAAAAAACTTGATGTTCAAAAAAAAAAAAAAACGTGATTTTCTAGAAAAAAGGAATTGACATAAATTCCAGTTTCAGTAATTAATGTTTACTGGTTTGTATTTGACCTCAGCATGGATGAATTAAAAAAAATGTTAAAAAAAAAAAAAGTGATTTTCTAGAAAAAAGGAATTCACATAAATTCCAGTTTCAGTCATGAATGTTTCCTGGTTTGTATTTGACCTCAGCATGGATGAATTGAAAAAAATGTTTATGAAATCCCAATGGGCACATTGATCCCAAATTCAAATAAATTGGAGGTTGACCTGTATCCCAGAATGGACTTCCGGGTTCCACTGCAGTGCCAGCATCTATTTGACACTGTTTGGTCTGATATTTTTCCACTTAATGGCCGTCTGTTGGTTATCCCAGAGGAAGTTTCGCTGTGCCATTCTGACCCGCTGGCCTCCGTGGGTCTACACCCTCTATGAATCTGTAAGCGGCGACCAGTCATTTTTATCAAGCCAAGATCGGCAATTTGAATGTGAATGTCAACCATGTGGTCTCCTCCCTCCCCGCAGGAGTCCCTCATGAACCGAGTGAAGAAGCAACTCCACGAGTGGGACGAAAATCTGAAGGATGACTCTCTCCCTACGAACGCCATAGGTCAGCCCCCCCACCCCAACTCCCCCCCCGGCTCTGTTTATTGCACCATAATGTAGCCGCACGCACGCAATCGGTCTCTTTGTTTGTGTTATCCTTCCTTCCTCGCTTTCACCCCCACCTTTCCCCCCTCCCCCCTCTTGTCTGGTTACGATCAGACTTCTCCTACAGAGTGGCGGCCTGTCTGCCCATAGACGACTCGCTCCGGCTGCAGCTGCTGAAAATCGGCAGTGCCATTCAGAGGCTTCGCTGCGAGTTGGACATAATGGATCGGGTAAAAAAAATAAAAATTACAATTAAAGCACCCCACATCCTCATTCATTCATTTTGGTTTGCAACCAGTTGGTAGAGGTTCGAGTCTGGATGCCAACAAAATGTACAGTTTTCATCATATGCCTTCTTTTAAGTCTTTAAGGTTGTTTTGTATTTTAAGATCAATTCGCTATAAATGACAACTGTACTAGTCATATAATTTGATTTCTTATGCGTATTCATTTGCAACCAGTAATTTAATGTCATCCATATCTGGTAAAGTGTGAATATAGATTGAATTTTATTTGGCTGCTGCTCATTTTTAAAGTGGGACCTCCAAGTTTTGTCAACTTAATAATGCAAGATTTCCATGTTTTGACGAGTGATACGCGGCTCACAGTCAGCTTCCTCTGCTCATCGCTTACATCATCAATTTCATATGGCAACCAATGTTTTCAAAGCTGCGCTGCAGTGTCACGTGAACGACTGCTTTTCTGTAAATTCTATTTGGGTTATTCTCATGAATTGAAATAACATCGCCGTTTGTATTTTGAAATTTTAACATATCGTTGCATCAAATATACATTTGTGTCATTTTATTTTTTTTGGAGCAGCAGTCACAAATGCTCATCAATTGCCCAGGTCGGTGTCAGTTAAAGAAGCTCTTACACATGAGGGGGAAAAAAAGAAATAAATAGTTGTCATTATCCCGCTGAAGCTCGAACATAAAGCACTACAATATGGACATCCTTTGTCAGCCCGTCAGTGACCACAGCCTTTGATCGAAGGTAATAGGAAGACTTAATGGGAACATATTATGCTCACTTTCAAAGCTACCCTGGCTATTCTTGGACTCAGCTAGAGGTGATGCACACATGCGTGAAGCGAGACCTGAACGCCCGCAATGCTCCCTAACTTAGACTCCAGAGTTATTTTTACCTTGAAGTACCATGTGATCCTTTTTCTTAGATGGTGGATTCTATTGACCCGGTGGCAGTACTGTGGAAGACGGCTTTTTCTTTTTTTCTTTCTTTTTTTTCATTTTATTTATTTATTTATTTATTTAACGAATTATTTATTTAACGAACCATTCTCTTGCCTCCTCAGTGCACATCACTGTGCTGCAAGCAGTGCCAAGACACAGAAATCACCACCAAAAATGAGATCTTCAGGTGAGGCAGCACGTGCTCGACGGGTTATTGAAGGCCCTCCGTTGTGTTGGACAGCAGAAAATAACGTTTATTTGATCACGTTTTGACAAGAGGTTATTCATCACCTGAAGCTATAAATTGGACAAATAGTATTAACCCTTCCTCTGAAAGTCATTTTCATTCATTCGCCGTATCAAATGTCGCACTTTCTGAAGATTTAATACTGCTTGGCAGATCTGAATATAGCGTCACTTCTCCATTTGGTGGAAAATATAGAGACGAATTAGGTGCTTGTGAAATGGAATTATCAACTCTTTCGTGCAACCGTAAAGACAGCCTGCAACCTGATAACATGATAAGCTGTCTGCTGTAGTAACCGCTGTACTCGAAAGGGTTAATAACTAAGGTGTCATTATGTGATGAAGACCTTGCCGTCGACTTCGCGATTGCGCTTTGCAGACAGTCATTTCTCCTAATTACCTGCTCTTGGTCAGCTTGAACCCATCTCAAGTTTAATTCTCGGCCACTTCTGGGTAGCCAACCTACAGTATATGGCTGCAATCAGCCAAATTACAGCGACATCAGAGGCTATTAGTTTCCCGGGAAGCTGAAGTTTCATCATAATAAGGCCCAACCTTATGTAACAACGACGTGACACTTCATTTGTGTCAAACTCTTGAAACTGTCCAGACACGCACCGGAGCCAAACTTCGGGAACTTGAAACCATCTCGAATAATTAACATTCAATGACTGGTTACACGTTTAGAAGAAGTTTTTCGTTCGGTGTTGACTTTTAAGGTGGAGCTCCATCTTAAATGAGGGGTGTCAAACTTTTCTCCAGCACAAACAGAAAACACCAAAAAAATGGCATTCCCTATTTCTTTGGCTCCAACTGAAAAGCCGAGAGGAGAGGCTGTTTCAATTCTCCTGGAAGTTCTAGTACCGCACGACTTTTATTTTTTCAGGTTGCGTTGCTATTCACATCCGAGTGATTTCAAAGAGTGACGTTCTGCCAAACAGCACGGCGCAAGCCGTGACGTCTGCTAGCCAGAAGCTGAGCTGCGCTGTTTATTTCCGTTCTAGGTGTATGGCCAGCCCGTGAGCCAGTTACAGAATATGTCTTCCACTTCATATGTTACACATTAATGCCCCTCCGCATGGGAAAAAAAATGTAGTCAGCCTTCCTCAGCCAATTGAAAAAAAGGGAGAGCCAGGTCTGGCAGAAACATGTGACATAAACCTATCAAATGGATGATGTTCTTTTCAAGTGGGTAACTAAGGAAGGGAAGCTGTTGCTTTTATCACTGGAATACTGAAAGAAAACATTTTAGGCGACCGAGGTCTCTGTGAAATGTCATTTGCAGTTTCATACAACCTTTGTTTTCTCCCCCCACCTGATTGTGCGTGTCATCCTTCAGCTTGTCTCTGTATGGCCCCATGGCTGCCTATGTCAATCCCCACGGTTACGTCCACGAGACTCTGACCGTCTACAAGGCAAACAACCTCAACTTGGTCGGCAGGCCGTCCACACTGCACAGCTGGTTTCCAGGGTAACTCGCTCTTTGCAGCTCCCGCACCCCGCTGTGACAAGTTAATACAAAAAAACTGTCTGACGCAGACGTGTCATCTAGCTTTTACTAGCTTTGCAACTTCCAAGTAGCACACGGCATGATTAATACAGAAAGCCATCATCATCATCATCATCATCATCATCCTCGCATTTTGCAAGTTGGTTACTTGGCATTATAAATGATCTTGCTATAAGCATCAGAATCATCTTTATTGGCCAAGAATGTCGAAACACACAAGGAATTTCTCTCCAATAGCATGAGCTACACTAGTATTGCAATAACAAGCAACTACGACAAACTAAGACATGAAATACAAGTGTGGAAAGACTTTCCGGAATGTCAGGATACCATTGAGTAGTAGTACCACCCGATGACAGCTGTGCGACAATGTGCAGTCATTGAGCAGAGAGAAGGTGATCAATGGCGCGATACAATACTATGACGGCTGTGCAGTTGGCGCAAATAATCGTTGCACCGTTTTCAAGTGACCAGAAGCAATAATTATAGTTATAGGTGTGCAATTATGCCGTTGTGCCAACACCATCTCAAAATCATGTTCGCTGGCTAATTTATCACGCTGTCATTCCATTTAAGATGTCCACAGGGGCTGTCACGATAAAAGGTTTTTTTTTCCGGATGATATAACTTCTCAGAAAGTATTGCAACAAACAATAGGATTCATGTTTATTTATTTTTTAATGCCACTGATTGAACAATATTAAAGCATAAAAATTTGAGTACATCCTTTATTTAGCGCCGTTAACTTCATTCTCAAGACTGTTGAACACTGACATTGGAATGCAGAGCAATAAATAAAATATCGTAGAAAAGTGAAAATATAACCAAAACAGATTCAGGTTCTGTTCACAAAAAAAAAGAATAATAATAACAATAAATTAACTAAATGAACTATATTAACAGGGCGGCCCAGTGATTGAGTGGTTAGCGCGTCGACCTCACAGTGCAGAGGTACCGGGTTCGATTCCAGCTCTGGCCTCCCTGTGTGGAGTTTGCATGTTCTCCCCGGGCCTGCGTGGGTTTTCTCCGGGTACTCCGGTTTCCCCCCACATTCCAAAACCATGCACGGCAGTCTGATTAAACACTAAATTGTCCCTAGGTGTGAGTGTGAGCGCGGTTCGTTGTTCGTCTTTGTGTGCCATGCGATTTGCTGCCACCCGGTTCAGGGTGTCCCCCGCCGACTGCCCGAAGATGGCTGGGATGGGCTCCAGCACGTCCCGCAACCCTTCTGAGGATAAAGCGGGTCAGAAAATGGATGGATGGATGGAATTATATTAACATGATATACAATCACTGCAGAGGTGGACTAAAATGAGCTGTCTTTTATCTCCTTCAGAGAAAGTCCTCTTTCACCTAATTGTACAATGCTGGGATGGCTGTTTGGGAAATCTTTTTTTTTTTTTTTTTTTTTAATTCATATAAAGGCTGCTTCCTCAACACCGTTCAATGTCTGCATCTCATTTGCTATAAAGCGGGTAACACAATCAATGAGGCGTTATAATTGCAAGCTGTCGGCAAATGGACGACCTCCATGTCCCGTCGTGTCTTTTGTTCCCAGTGAAGAAACTGGCTTGAATGGCTGTTTTTAAATGGAGTTTAAGCTTTGTTGAGTTTGCGACTTTCTTCACACAAATGCGACATCCCAGTTGATTGCGCGCTTTCCGCGTCTTCTCTGGATTGAATCCAGAATGTTCCCACATGGCTGCAGCATAGGAGTTGGAACAGACTTCATTTATCACACTCAACTTTTTTTGGGGGTGATTGCGCAACTACAGCTGTCAGAAAACTTCTTTTCTGGTACTCGAACTCCCTTTGCTTCACCCCTGCTCACGCCATCTGTCATTGCGGGTGCGTGAGTTCCATCTCCCACAACGGTGAGCACGTTGACTCATAGGAAAGGAACGAATCAGCACAACTGAATGTTGATGATGTGTAAATAAACACGCATGTAAATGGAAATTTATCATGGAGGGGAAAAAAAGCTATCGTCCAGTTTACGTATCGAATGATATGTCGATATAGTAGTTTTTGTGACGGGACTCCTGTCCACATCCAAGTCTGTGTAGATGCCGCAAATTAATTTCTGAATGGCTTAAAAAAAACAACAAAATTAAGGTTTTGGAATAGCCTAGTCAAAGTCTAGATTTGAATCCATTTGTAATGTTGCATTTGTGCTCCAAAACCTTTCGGTGTTGCTAAATTAAAGCAATCGAATTGGCCAAAATAGCTCCACAGAGATGTGAAAAACTCAAATAGGAAAAGAAAAACAGCAACTTCATTTGACCAGTTATTAGATTAAGGGGGCAGCGAATTTTCCCTTGCACCTTTTATAGAGGATAGTGAGGAAACGCTGTCTGGATGGATTCTGAATTGGGCTTCCCTCTTCCGCTCAGGTACGCTTGGACAATTGCCCAATGCCGATGCTGCGGCTCTCACATGGGTTGGAAGTTCACCGCCACCAAGAAGGACTTGTCTCCACCTCGTTTCTGGGGTCTGACTCGCTCGGCCTTGCTCCCCCGCATCCCCCCCGACGAGGGCGAGGACGGGCGGGACGGCTCGCGACTCTTCTGCCTGTGACATATGACCTCCTGTCCCCCGTCGTGTAATAACTGCCTGGTTGTGTTGCCTCCCAAGTAATCACTACATCACGCGCTGTCAGCCGTGGCAGTAAATCCATCATATTAGCGGAAAGGTCATCCAACCTTTACATGGCACTTGAGCAGCATACGCAATAGGAGAGAAGGGCAGGTTGTTCTTTATATGTGGATGCACTGGTGAAGACAAAAAGAGACACGCTTCCCCATTCGTGATCCTTTGAGCATGCCGCTCCGTCGTGCGCGCGTCAGTCCAGCTGTTCGTAGGCACACTGATAGAATGTCAAAATGGGTGTCGTTCATGGGCCCTGCGGCTGTTGTCCTCCGCATGGTGGAAGGTTTTGGAGCTTGAGCAAACAGTCTCTCAGAATTCCCATTGAGAGAGCTTTTTTTTTTTCTTTTTTTGCTTTATTGATGCCTGTCTTTATTGGCAATGTCTCATTGACTCTGCGCAAGCTGACTCTATTGACATTTTCGAATCTTAGAAGTCAAGCTGTTGTATTTTTGTATGCCAGTAAGTTGGAAACGACTTCATGCCAGGACCTCTAAATCGAGTGCGCTTTGTGCTCCAGTGGCAGCCATGACCGTTTTTGAAGGTCACGGGCTACATTTCGACAAAGTATGAAAAGAGAATTCAGCCGTCATTTAAAATCCTTCCGGCTGTTGAATCATTTGCTGAACGTTAAGCGAGAAATGTACAGCGCGGTCATGATTGTTAAAATGATGTCCTGACTAAGTCCATGATGTGACGGTGTTCCCTTGAGGTTGCACAGCTGCTCTTTTAAGCATCATCAAAATGTTCCGCGAGATGCTGGTTCATGTTTCTTACATGATCTCAATTAAAATTGCATCGAGTGCAACATGCGCCATCGCTTGGAATGTGAATACATGTACTGTGTTGGCATCCAAAGACCTTTGGATTTTTGTTTTCAAAAAAAAAAAAAAAACATCAGAGTGGGTCTCATGTGAGTTGAGTGCCACCTCCCCTATTTTTTTTTAAACCCTTGTGATGGTCTAACCCAGTGGTTCTTCACCTTCTTAGAGGTACCGAACCCAACCAGTTAATATGCAACTAAATTAAAATTATGAAAATAATGAAATATATATATGATTTTTTAAACAAATTCAAGATACGAAAAAAAGTAAAATTTCAAGAGATAAGTATACATTTTTTTTTTTTTTTTAATTGTACGACATACTATCACAACAGTCACGCTGACCACTGAGCGAACTAAATTTCCCACAGCACTGATTGGCCAAGACATGTCATGTGATCATCTGCAGGGCGGTGCTGGCTAAGCGCGCTCATAACTAATTGGGATGTTGACTGCACTGAACTGAAACTACTGCACTCCGCAAAAATTTATCATGTCAGACTGTGCCATATTTATCATTTTCTAAATGGGAAATGAAGAGTCTGTGGTATTCACATGTTGAGTGACTCTCCTCCAAAACAAAACATGCGAGGAACGACCTACGGGTATGTCAACATGGCTATTTCAAAAATGGAAAGAACCGTCGTTAAAATCATGTTTTTGCTCCTGTATTTATGCCACTTTTTGCGGTACAGTCGCCGCAGCATCTGCTGTCTTCGTGGCTATTATGCTGCCATTTAGTTTCAACCTACAGGTTGAATATTCATTTCTATTCAAGCATTTTAATTGAGTGTAAGAGTGGAACCTCTAACGTCGAACGTACTGTTCCAGGAGCCATTTTAAAGCTATTTTTCCCCATATGAAATAATCAAACTGTCGCAGACATAAAAACCTTTATTAGCACTGTAAAAATATAATGTGAAACTGTAAACTCGCCCTGCGAGGATATGTAAAGTTACCTGAATCTGAATGTAAAAACAATGAAACACTCGACCGCAACTTTGCAATGAGTGCAAATAGGAAAACGGGAGCCTTTCGACTTCACATAATTCCTGGTGTATTTTCCTCGCTCTCTTTTCATTTTCTTCTTCCCTTAACACACCGCTCACTCGTTTGTTTATGTGTAGCGTTAGTACTTAAACGCTCGCTGAACTGAGCTCCCAGCTTGGACGACCTCGGTATCGTTCGGCTTTAAAGTTTCCACTCCGCACATTTGTTTTTTGTTCGACAGAAGTAAAAGGCTTTCGGGTAGTACGGCTTGGAGTAATGTGCAGTTGTTAAACCGTACGTTGCGGAAAGAGATTGTCGGCATGGGGCAGTGAGGTTCTAAACACGCCTTGCGTGGCTGGGATAAGACACATGCAGCGCACCGGGCCTCCCCGATGACTTAAACATGAGTCTACCTCCACGAGGAGCATTTGTAGCCGAGCGGCTTTTAGACAGAGTTGTGGACACGCAGCACATGTACATTTGTCTTAGCCTAACATAAATACAAAGCTGTCTTTGTTTGGTTTTAGTGCTTGTTTCCCTCCAGTAAACTCCCGTGCTCGATGAAACTGGTTGGTGATGTGTGTTTACTCCACTGTCACATCTTTTTTTTTTTTTCCGAAGGAATGCTTTCATGGCCTAGCAGAAGAATTCTGCACTGGAGCCTTGCGATACAACTGACTTGACATGAGTTTTTCGGGACACAAGCCAGCGTTCGGCCGATTTGTATTAATTATATATATATTTTTTAATGCCACTCCCAGTTGACATTTATTGTCAAACTCTATATTAAAACAAAGATTTGTGTATTTAAACCAACTACATAACTTTTCCTGAAAGTCCACTTTCCTAAATGATGACAATGCAAAATGTCAAAGCCGATAATCTCAAAAAAAAAAAAAAAAAACACTGTAGCTATAGTACAAGCATGGTGCTAGCATCATGCTTTGGGGCTGTTTTTCTTTTAGCCATAGGCAAGGCTGAAGGAATTATTCAAATTGCCAGTTAGCAGTAAAGTCTATGAAAAAAAAAAACAGCAGACGAGAACAGCTGAACTTTATTGGGGGTCAAGAAGAGCCACTTTAAATTGAATCGGATGTGTACTGACTCCCATTTCATATGTTATCTTGGTCTCATTTTCGATATTTTAAAAACCTGGCATTTCTACCGGGGTGTGACGATTTTATATCCACTCGAGCTCCACATCTGAGACTAAATGATCAAAATTAATGATAAGGTAATTGCGACCAAAAGTAAATAAATAAACTTGAGAATCTCTCAAACCCTAGTGACAGTCATACCAAAAAAAAAAAAAAAAAAGACTCAATCACGATATGAGACAAGTTTATTTGGTACATGTCAATTTCATAGTTTAAGTATACAGTAAATCATGCGTAGGGCTACCATGCCCTACTCTCACGAGACATGACATGACATGTAATATGGTCCAATAATCAAGTTGTCAAAAATGCAGCTTTTTTGCTAATAGTGCTCATGCTTGATTCATTGTGTCTTGATAAATGTACGGGACAGTGGAGCCTTGAGATACGAGGGACCCAACTTCCAAGTTTTGCAAGATACAAGTACAAGTAGCCGACAGCACAATTATTTAGTTTGGAACGGTGTAAAATTGAAAGAAGTACCAAACAGGAAATGGTCTTTTAAGTTTCTACACAGCTTAGTTTTTGTTGAAAATGACAGTGGAAACAGCAGATTTGAATCAAATGGCTTTAGGTGTCCCTAAACTTATTTTTGACACTGATTTTGATTAAGTCTTTACTTTCTCTGGGAAATTATGTTTTTGAGATCGTTTCATTTTTTGTTTTTTAACTTTGACATATAAAAACTTAGCAATATGGATTTTAACATGCTGTTGTAATTTATAGTTATGACGTTTAAAAAAAAATCATCTGTTGGCGAATCTAATCCTTAATTCATAAATATTACTAAATATTACTATCTTGCATATGATATATTGTATTATTTTATATAATAATAATAACAAGAAGAATTATTATAAAAACCTGGTGTGCTTGAGACAAAAAATGGCAGATTTGGAATCAGCACTAAAAAAAATAAAACATCTAGAAAAGTTTAGGTTTTCTGTATTTCTTGACCAGTGCTATTGAAAGTCATCTGCGGCATCCTGCTTTTTATGCCTACAGAAAGTGACAACTAAAGGTTAATTTTATATTGTACATCTTTGGGCATGATTATTGATGTATATTGTGAGATGATACGTTCGTTCGTTTGGAAAAAAAACAGGATTTGTTTACAGTAAAATTGAAGGATTGGTACAGTAGATGATGTACAATATTTTGTTTTATCCATTGTTCTTGCTCACTCTTATGTGTGTTTAATGTGTTTGTATCATTTCAGAAATGTGTTTCAAGACCTTTAAAAAAACAAGTGTTGAAAATACTGTAAAAACATGCTGAGGGTGTCATTAAATAGGATATATCTATATAACAGAATTCACTTTTTGAGGGGGTCTGGAACGTAACCGTTTCAATGGAGGCGGATTACTGTAACGGCATTTCAATTCCCTTCAAAGGAGAGAGATTATTTTTGATCGGATTGTTTTGAGTTCAGCGCATGGCCACTGGAAAAAAACGGAACTCGTATCTCAGGGCACTACTGTATTGGTTCTTCGTTGTGCGGATGTCTGCTGAATGTTCTGTTACTTGAGTTCACCATAACAAAGGAATGGAACATGATTGTTAATACAGACTTTTTTTTTTCTTTTCTGGCACCTCACTCAGGCACAGTTGCCCTCGTCTTGTGTTTGTTCAACATCCTGCATCTGGAACACACTTCCCCATGCAGGCCACCCACTTGTGCTTAGCTGAGAGATGCTGTATTTAAAATATCGTGTGTCACTGACAAATGATATCTTGCCAGTCCAGAGAGACCCTGGAGGATTAGCATCTGCTTGGCATGCACCAGGCGTCAACACTGCCTCACCTGCTTCCTCCCCCGAGACGCTTTCTTCACTTGTCATTGGCGAGGGTTTTAAAACTGGTGTAGAAGGTGCTGACCAGCGTGGCTTCATCGTGTGTGGAGTCCTTGGCGAAGGAGTGCCGCTGGCACACCGGCACGAGAAGCCTCCGAGGAAAGGGACCACTGAAGAGGAGGTAGATGAGGGGGTTGGCGCAACTGTTGAGACTGGCCAGCAACATCAGGATGGTGAACGTGGCGGCTGCAGTGACAATGGGTCACAACATTAGGTACACCTGCACAATTTCACAAGATTGGAGCTGGATCAAAAATTCAAACTCTGCAAAGATATTAATACTCATTTTTTTTGCTTGACACTATTGTTGTTATAGGTGACAGTGGCATCACCTCATTTGACTTGAGCTCAAATACAGCAGTGGGTGCAGAAATGATTAGATTTTTGTGCAACCTTAATTAATTATCAATGTATTAATTGTCTTAGGTCTGTAAACTTGAAATACAAGCACTGTATTCTTTGAAAAAAAAGGAGGCTTCAAGTTGTTTATTGCTAAGGTAGGAGCTGGGACAAAGTCGTCAGGAAATTCCACGTGTGCCTTGTTCACTTGCTTGTCGGAGATGCTTCACCAAGCCAGAATTCATGGGATTAATACTGAAACATTGCTTTTGATTGTATTACATCATTCTAACACAATTTTATGACTATAATTTGCACATTTTATGGCCAATCCGATGACCACATCCGATTGGAGGACGTCCTGATATATTGCTCGGAAACAGGCCGCCCGGCTCAAGTGATTAATACTGAAACATTGCTTTTGATTGTATTACATCATTCTAACACAAGTTTATGACTATAATTTGCACATTTTATGGCCAATCCGATGACCACATCCAATATGGAGGACGTCCTGATATATTGCTCGGAAACAAGCCACCCGGCTCAAGGCAATGTCTGTGCCAGAAATAAAATGTAAAAATAATATTTTAAAAAGAAGAGGAAAACAATCCGTATCAACATATCCAAAGGGTTTGTGAACCCTGTGTATGTCTGATGGAAGAGCTTCAAACGACCTTTTAGTTACTGACCCCAATGTAATATGTCCCTCCCCCCTTGCCGTACTGCCATTGTGCCAGGGGGCAACGTGTAGGAAACTAAACATCGCCCAATGCCCGAAAACTGATCGTCGAGATAATGACATCACTACTTTTGCTCACATTAGTCAGACAAAATCATACCATTCATTCATCCATCTCATAAACACCTCAACATTGGTATTTCACAACACAAAATTGTCTACTATGATCAAATAATTGCATTTAAAAAAATACTTGTTTATGTTCAGAGATCCGTGCCTCACGTGGGGGGCATGGCGCCCTAATGTACATATTTTATGCATTTTTTTACATTTTCCCAGCTACGATTGATTTAATTTCATTTAATTTCAATTCTTTTGGATGGAGTGCCACTTACTTTCTTTGGGCGCGTTGGGGTCCCATGCGGACCACAGTTGGACGGTGAAGAAAGGAGACCAACACACCACGTAGGCCACCACAATGACCACGGTCATCTTGAGGGTCTTCACCCTGGCTTTGGACATGCCGGCTGCGCCGCTGGATCTCGGGGGCAGAGCTCCCGCCAGACCGCGCCGCGGCTTGCGGCGCAGGTTTTGTTGGATGGCCCTGCAGATGCGCACTTGGCAGAAGACGAGAGTGATGACGGGCACCACGAAGATGACCGCCGTGGTCCACGTAATGTAGGTCTTGAGCCCCCACGGCTGGACGAATTTGGCCCAGCAGTCGAACACGCCGGGTGCCACCTCCACACGGGAAAAGATGAACACCTGGGGCAGGCTGCCCACTAAGGATACCCCCCACGCCGCGCACACAGCCGCACTCATGCGCCGGTGCGTCCGCTGGAACTTAACCATGGGGTTGCACACTGCCTGGTACCGGTCCACCGTCATGGCCACGATCATGTAGGTGGACGAGAACATGCCCAAAACCTGCAAGTACTTCACCAGGCGGCACACCAGGTCCGGACCGACGAACCTGTCAGTGATGTCCCACATGAGTTGCGGGCACACCTGGAAGAAAGTGACCACCAGGTCGGCCAGGGCCAGGTGGAAGACGAATACGCGCATCCGGCTCATGTGCTTGCGTTGGCGCCACAGGACCAGCAACAGGATTCCGTTCAGGACGGCGGCGCTGGAGAAGATGATGGCCAACAGGGTGATCTCAACCCTGGCCAGGGTCTCGTCTCTCGGATCCGCTTGCTCGCTGTCGTTGATTGTCAGTGACATCCTCTCTGGCCGACGTGCAGGTATGTGACCAAAAGCGCAGCTTGCACGCAAATATTCAAAAGCCAAATCGGCTGTTTTTCAAAGTGTGCTGCGCGAGTAGAATTGTGTGGCTGCCTTTGCACCACTTCTTAAGTCAGAGGTGCAGAGTGGGTGTGATCTCAGGCTGGAATCATCAAGTGTGTGCACGTGTACGTACGTGCGTCTGCGTGAGTGTGTGCGTTTGTGTGCGTGAGTGCTCCACTGATTTACGTGAGGCTGAGACATTCAAAGTAATGTTTGTATTTTTTTTAAAGCAACCGAGCATTTTTTTTTCTCTGTTTACAGATTCAATTTATAGCTGATGCTATACAGTGGGTATTGAGACATCTTCTCCATGCCGTACATTTAAACATCTAAGAAAGCTAACTTAATATGTCAAGTCTAATCGGTTTAGGTGTTGTGGAGTTATCATATGACAGACACAACCGATATGTGTAATGATAGAGAGACAGCTACAGAGAAAGACAGATACAGTGGATATAAAAAGTACAATGGTGGATGAAAGCCCAGAAAACCGTCAGTGGCAAACAGAAGATGCCTTAGAACTGATAAATATCTGGAGGACTGGTTAGTGTTAGAGCACAAAATCCTTGAATATGCCACAAATCTTTCAAGATTGAAATTGAGACATGCATGCCCATATTTACGTACTTCGGTAAACACTGCACCATGCAACATCGCGTTTTGTATGCGTGCACATCACTTCATAGACACATTCCGTTCACATTAGAAATCGCATTCGTTTTGTAGTGTGAATATAGACAAGGAGATAAAACTTAACCCCCCCAAAAAATCTGAATTGGCCACACGGTCAGCAGTGTCAACATAGTTTGATTAACCCCAAATAAAGTTCAGCTATGTTCAAGGAGACTTTTTTGGGATATTTTCTACTTTGTAGCGTAAACCTGAAGGTTTTGTACTAACACTGACTGCTACATAGAACGATACTTGCCTTCACCTTAACAAAGACCACATTTCCAGCAGCAATGCGAAGCATTTATCTGGGCGATTTCAAGTGTGTTTTTATTCTATGTAAGGTGTGGCTTCTCTTCCCGTTTGCCACCCTTTCCCTATTGCCGAGACTTATGAGGAAGATGGTGGCCGTACTTAATTTAATACTTACCAGACATTTCCTGCAGCTCCTTCAGTGTTGTTGTTGTCTCTCAGCAGTCCCCTGACCATATTTCTTCAAATTTTAAAAAAATCAGTTTTGGAGTTTTAATTCCTGACAATGTCACTGTTGTGCCATATTTTTCCCACTTGATGATGACTGTCATCACCATGTTGAATGGTATATTTAATATCTTGGAAACAAACCATACCAAAGCCAAGGCATTGAACAGGGGTGTGTAGACTTTTGCTATATCGTAGATACACACAGATGCATACATACATTCACATACATCCTCATTTAGAAATATACTGAAGAAGCTGTACTTGTGCATATATTTTTGGTCTGTGGAGGATGTTGACTGAGCTGCGATATATGTCGCTTCACACATTTTTTGATTGAACTATCTTTGGTCCCAGCTTCAGGCCATGAATCATACTTCTGAAATGCAGCCACTAATTTGGTGTGGTTATGCCGGTGGTGTGATCATTACCTCAGGCATGGGTTTAAAATGTCACACCGTAGAGTCAACTGGGTTGAGATAAGTCTATATCATTCGCAACATTGGATAAGCGGATCAGAAAATGGATGGATGGATGGATGGATGGATGGATGGATGGATGGATGGATGGATTCACAACAGCTTCTTTCTTACAGATCACACCTCTTTGTATGAAGTGTTAGAAGTTAAATTAGGTTGTGCAGGCCGTTTCATGTACAGTATATCATTTAGTTCAATCATTCATACAGCACCTTATCCAGTTCTGGCATTCACACGCAGTCACGCACACATTTAGACAATTTGAGTTGACTTAGGAAACTGAAGTACCTGGAGAAAACAACTTCCAACCAGTATGCCACAGCACATTAGCGTGCTGCAAGAGATCATTAAATAATCAGTATTTGGTTGTTTTTTGTGTGTGTGTGTGTGTGTGTGTGTATGTGTGTGTGTGTGTGTGTGTGTGTGTGTGTGTGTGTGTGTGTTTTCTGAAAAAATATTGTAGGAGGGTAGCAGAATTTGAGCATTTGAGTATTATTGTCAGTGAAAGCAAATGAGCTGGACTTTATACATAAGTTTGAAATGGCTTTGGGAATTCTGTTATGAGGCTAACGTTATGTCAAACAATAAAATAAAAACTAAACGAGAGGCATAAAAGATAGGATATAAATACAAAGGTCAATACAAACTCATTTTTGGCATCCTGAATACATATATAATCATTTTATAGAGTAATACATTTAAGTAATGCACAATAATAAAATAAAGCAAGGCTGTAACATGAAATGTTAGGGAGGTCAATAGCTTTACGTTCACAAAATGTTATACAGGATATAAATGTGAGACTGCAGGTCTCAGACCAGTGACGTCAGTAACGTCTTCATCAAATCGCCCGACTACATAGAAGAACAAGACTGATATCACGTGACTCCTAACCGGATATGCGAAACTTGTAAACATTCAAGTCGAAGCGGAAGTCGGTAGCGCATTTTCTCCTGCTTGGCCGTGTAAATGTTTTCGTTTTAAATGTTACAAATTAGGAGGTGGACTTAAGTAACTGACGGATAGTTTTTGTTCCTGTTAGTTTTTCGAGTCTAGTTAGTGTTTGCTCGACGTGGCTGGCCGTAGTCCGAGAAGAAGTTAGCATTAGCGCTAATTGGCGAACAGCTCAGATGTCGCAAGATGGAGATGCGTCTCTGCCTCTGGTTCGCTCCCTCCACACTCGCATTCCCATGAGTCTTGTGTTCTGCAACCGCAGTCCCCGAGTGGTCCAGCCACTGTGGATTGATTTCCGTGGGGAGCCACGGCCATACAACGACTTGCAGCCCAGAACGGGACGAATAATGAACACCTATGTCGGTAAGGTAACCCTTAGCCCAAAGTAAAAGTGAGGTGACTGACTGTGAAATAGATCTTTTTCAGATCATCACGCAACACACCCGATGAGTGTTGCGGCATAGTGGTTAGGCATCACGAGTGTAATTTAAGAATATTGTTGACGTGTGTTTATGATTGTGACCCCTCCCACTCACTCAGGCCACCCTTGGATGTTCAAAGATGTAGAGAGTGATGACCTGTTGAGGGTGAACGGCAAAGAGCTCTTCCTGCCTGCTCTGGCAGATGGTGGAAGTGCTGCATTTGTCAATATTACTCTGCCAGGTACATTTACACACACAGTCTAAATGTTGCTGATATTGACCGAGAAATGTGACGTCATTTTTAAACTATTGTCGGGCCAGTAATTATGGGTCAGATAGTTACTGTGCATCCCTAGAATAATATCATCATGTTACACTATACTTGAACGGATTAAAATTAGAACTCAGATTTTAAGGTTTTATTTTAAGGCACCTGAATTTGAAAATGATCAGTTTCAAGTGCGTACAATATTTAACTTGCATGTTTATACAGTTTACAGCCTCAAGGAGCGGGCCCTTCAGGTGATCCGACGCCTGGTACGGCCAGAGGACTATAGAAGTTTGGAAATAGCACGCTGCCTCATCGAGGAGCTGGAAGACCCGCCCAGTTTGTTAAAAAGTCTACGTAGGTTGAATCAGCGTGTAGAGCGTCATCTACTGGACAGAATCCAAGGCCAGGAGGAGTGATTAAGACCACTCCCGGGACTCTAGAACTGTAGCTCAACAACAAGGCAAGCGGATAAAGACTGAACTTTCTCCTTTTCATTATTGGATCGTTTGACAGAAACTGCCACCTTTCATTACGGTAAAAGACACTACTGATCTGTTGCTGTTGGTCAGCTTCATTTTCCTCTCGGTAAGAGGAATGTGGGCTGTATGAGATAAAAATGTCTTCTGTGAAGCAGTGTTTTTATTGGCCCTTAAACACGGGCAACCTTCATGACTAATGAAGCGTTTTCCCAGGAGGATTGTCAGAAAGATGATTATGCAAGTCTTGGTCCTCAGAGGTTCTCTCCTACCCCTTTTCCACCCAAAATATATTGGTGCTCGTTTGGCACCACTGCTGGGCTTAGTTGGTGCTGAACAACTTCTTACAAAGAACATGTTTGATTTTCCACCGGCAAAGAACCAAGTATGAGCTAGCTCATTACATCATTGTAAAGCGTCCAAACGTCACTGCTTACGTCGATGTTTACCCAAGAGCGCCTCAGCTATTATTAATAATAATAATAATAATGCAACGTAGACATCTGCAAGACAACTTAGCATAGCATCGCTTATACTTGTATATAGAATATAACAGTCAGGGACTTGCAATCAGCAAAGGCTAATGTCTTTCTTTCATTGTAGATCACAGGTGTCAAATTCAAGGCCCGGGGGCCAGATCTGGCCCACCACATCATTTTATGTGGCTCGCGAAAGCAAATCAAACATGCTAACTTCCATGATGCTCGCGAAAATCTCTACCGAAATTTAAAATTCTCATAGGTAATAAATAACACATATTGTAACCCATTTTCTTGTAACCAAACCCCTCATTACAGTAACTTAAACAACAGTTGAATAAATTATCATTGACTTTTTTTATTTGGTTTCAGTCATAGCGGCCCTCCAAGGGAAACGGTAACTAAAATGTGGCCCACGACAAAAATGAGTTTGACACCCCTGTTGTAGATGATCACAAGGCTGGCTGCAATCCGCGATCGCTCTTCTGGTAGGACACAATTGTGCCGGAGTTCACCGCTCAACAGTTTGTGCAAAATGTCCATGCGTCCAGGGAGTCATTGCTCTCCATCTGCGATCGTCATGATAACCCCGCCCCCTGACATAGTTGGTGCCAGAGTCTGATCCAACAAATAATTGGGGCCAGCTTAAGCACCAGCTTCAAGCGCTAGAGTTAAAGCCAATTTCAGTGGTGGAAAAAGAAAGAACTGGTGCTCACCGGGGCACTGGCTGGGAATGAGCACTTTAGCACAAGCGCAGTGGAAAAGTGCCATCAGTGTTAACCCAGCTCCAGACAATCAACCCTCACACTCAGCCTCAAGATGATGGTCAATTGAGGAGTTTTTAGCACACAAAGACACAGACGCTGTCTTTCATACGCCAGAAGAGAGACAAAGGTTTAAAGAATGGACCTCCGGTGTTCGTGGGGGATCCGTAACCTTTGTTTAAAACAGCCAAAGTTCTTGAAAAAGTAAGAAAAAAACGTCAATAAGCATTTTCCACGAAAATTGAGGTTTACACGGTCCAAATAAAATAAAAATATCGAGATCTGGTAAGAGGTGAATCTGCAGGCGGTGATGAAATGCTGAAGTCATCCTACTTAGGAAGGCAAAGTTTAAGTCGTATTTTTAACTTCATCTTAATTGTTGCCAGGTTTTACCTTATCATTAATCCTATGCTTATGTTACTTCGGAATAAGTTCCATTTCCAATATGCTATGCTTGTCCTTGTTTCTTATCAGTGGAACCCCGCTGTGGTGCCATCATAACAAAACACAAAAAAAAGCCAAAGAAAAAAAACTAGTCAGTCCCTTTGTAATGCTCACTGACCTTAAGTCTCATAAGATTTGTTTGTCTGATATTTTATTTTTGGGTTCAGGGTTGGGCTCTTTCAATTTTAAGGTTTCACTGTATTTGATGTCTGTAACTGCTGAGCATTGAAATGTATGACTTCTTTTGTCGTTTAAATTAGTTTCCTTTTTATTCCAAATCTGACCAATATTCAGTGAGCAGACACTGTGTGTAGGTTTTGTTCACAGATGCTATTTACCTCACATTATATGAAATATTAGTCAATATTTTCTCCTGTATGTGTCTTTATCTGGGAAAAGCTTTGCTTTCAGTTACAGTCTGTTCATGTGTGACAGTGACAGAAATTAAATTCAGTTATACTCTTATGTAAATCAAATACAGAGGTCAGTCTTACTATTTTATGCACCTATTGAACGAGCATGATTACAGAACACATTTTTTTTGAACAAGCTGAATTGTGTTATGCTTTCCAAAAACCTTAACCGTTTATTTCAAAATGTAATCAATTCATGTATTGTGGTCAGAGCCCAGACTTGAATCTGATTTCAATATCTCAGGAGAGATCTGAAAATGGCTTTGCATCACCCACATCATCGAACCTGATGGACCTTCAGAGATGCTGCAAAGAGGAATAAAAATGCCCCAAAGTGAGAACTGTCTTGTCAGAATTAACCAATCACAGTCAATGTCATGTTAAACGGGAGTCAGCTTATATGTCACCATTTTTAAGAGCTTCCACTTAACCCAAATACATTTCAGATGTTCTAGTAGGCTTTCCTGACATTCTAACTTTTGAGGAAAAGTCTGAAGGTTTTGAGGTCTGACCGCTAATTCAAACTGTTCAAAATTCCCTCCACCTTGTCTAAGGCCCCAATTACAGATGAAGATAAACAGCCCCAAAGTATGATGCCGTTCCTTTGGTGATCAGTAGTGTTGAGATTTTGCCAAACTTACCGTTTGAAATTCTGTCAATTAAGTTCAACTTTGCATTCACTGGATCATAACAAAATCAAATGTGTTATGTTTGGCTTCAAATCACTCCATGTCTTTTATGTTTACAAAGAACCACGGCAGGGGGTAAAAATGGTTACTTTTATTAGGTAGCATGAAAGAGGCTTCCGTAAACAAAGAATTAACGACGAGGGTGGTGCAGTGGGCAGCTTTCTACTGCTTTGGGAGCAGTTGAGTAAATTGCAATGAGGAGCCATTGGTAGGAAGGAAATACACTGATTTGTTTACTCCACCTTCACATGTGGTGAAGCCAGCCAAGATCGAACCGGGGGCCCTCTGATCAGCTGAACCATAATGTAGTGGACAAGACCTCTTCCAGGATTTAAATTGCCCATCCATGACAGAGACTTTGAGATGACTGTGCGGGTATGCAGTCGTCCACATCAATGTCTAATGTATGCTGTCATTTTTTGAATGTTTGAAATGATGATAGTTTAAAAACATCAATATTTCTTCACTTACAGATAAAGGATATAGCCTCGATGCCTACAAGACAGTTCTGGGATTACCCAAACTCTGAGAGGATTTTAATTTCCCAATCCTGTGCCTTGTGTTTAACGAGTTTAATAAACTTTTCTACACAGGGTAACACCAATTTTTTTTCTCCTTCAGCCCTTGGAGTTTTTTCAACTTCTAATGCCGCACAATTCATTGATCCAGCATTTTCTTCAACATTTTAATGGCATAAAATAAAATGAAAACAATAAGTACTGCCAAACTACTTTATTGCATCCTTTTCATAACCTTGAAACGTTTCAATTACAGTAAATATTAGTTTGAAAACGTCTAACTGGAGAATACAAAACATTTATTATTAATAATAATCACAATAGGAACAACAAGATCAAAAAGAGTAATATCAATTATGTTCCACTAAATGCTCGCACCTGTTCTCTTGACCAAATCTCGCGAGGTGCGACGAACACGGAACTCTGTCTCCATCTAGTGTTACAAAACGCTATAGCCAAACAACGTTCTATTCGGAAATAAAACTTTAGTTACTTTATCGTCCTAAAAATCACTCCAAGCTTTCTGGGTGGGGCTGAATCACTGAAACGGACTGGACGCCGTTCACTATCGTCACAAATCTACGATTCCACCCCCAAGAGACAAGTTAACTTTCATCTAAAGAAAGAAAAAAAGTTTGTACGCACACGTTGATTTTCACGTGAGTACCTACTGAATCTACAAATATAAACCTACTTTCATTTGTGTTTTCACTTTAAAAATGTCATATTTGCTTTTTAGTACACACGTTGCGGTAAAAGATGGCTAATGCGGAGCTAGGTGGTTAGCTAGGCTAATGCGAGCCTTACTTGGATATTAAAAGTTTCTCTGGTGTTTCTTAGTAAGTTCCAATTTTTTGGTGGCTCTAACGTTGCCACGTGGTAAAAAAAAAAAAACAAACAGAATAAAACAAAAGATTGTCTTGAGTCATTCTTACGTTACACTGCCAGTTGAATGTAAACCGTTAAGATGCTTCATGCTTGGTGAACCCTGCGTTGCTGCAACGCCCTTACATAGTCTTAGTTTAATCATGACTACTTTTCGTTCTAATATTTTGCCCGTTTGTAACCTAAATAATAGAAACAACGCTAAAAGTACACGCACGCGAACTTTTTGTGTAATTCCTGCCTGACTTTTTAATGCTTGTGACTAGTCTGTGTTTGTTTGTTGCCCAATAGAGTTCACGAATTCATATTATGGTCAATTTCCCCCATGGGATCTATCTATCTATGTCTAGGTTTTCCAACATGGACAGCAACAGGAAAAAGTTGGCTTTTAAGATATCAAAGCGTCAAACAGTCACCTCCCCAACTGTATGTTCCCGTCAAAGAGATGGAACACTCACGCCTGGCAAAGTGCTGCCTAAAGCAGATTTGCCCCTCACCAACTCCCCTGGACCAGTTGGCTTTGGCGAGCTGAGTCTCTACACCCCTAAGAGGAAAGCGGAGTCACCCCTTGATGAGGTTGCCTCTCAAAGCAAAGTTGAGCTCAGGAAGCGCACCAGGAAGTATTTTGAAACATTCACATCCCAGGTGATTTTGTGCACTGTGCTGTCTGTCAACTTGTTGAATAATTTATTGTGGAATATATTTTGCAGTAACAGACAATGGAATATGGAAGATGAATAGAAGTGCTGTGTATGGTGTTACATGGGAATCCTGTGACTTAAATTGCGAGATTTTACTATTTTTTTTTTTTTGGTCATCTCACAGGACACCAATCAGCACGAGTCTGTACAGAGCAACGTATCCACTCTTGGCTCACACGTTTTCATCAAGAAAATGGACAGGACACCAGAAGAAGGCATGAAGGCAATCTACAAGATGGCATTATCCGCAGCTTTGGAGACCAGGGAATTGATGAGCACACCTACAAAAATTAGCACTGGTACTAGCTTCTCAGTGCCCCCTGCAAGCCCCCATGAGAAGAGCGAAGAACACAGTCAGGCTTCACTCAGGACTCATTGCTGCTGGTCACCACAGCTCAAGATCAGCGAAGATGAGTGCTCAACTTCTCAAGCTGTTGTGGTTTCAGTTGGCCAAAAAGATGATGTAGTGCCTCAAGTCGGCAATTGGGTAAGTCCCAGTTATTATTTTCATTATTCTATACAGTGCTTATAAAATGAGCACATGCTATTGGATTGGTTAGAAAACCTTCGGTGTCATTTCCAAGTCATGTTTTACAGGCCTCTAGTTGGAACCTCTGCCTCACATATCTCTGTATCAGCTTTGATGCCACCTCTGAAGACTAAATCTTTGCAGGACAACTGTTTGATATCTTTGATGTTCATAAATAACAGGGGGGAAAAAATGGTGGCTTTTATTGGCAGTGTAAAACGGTTCCGTGTAAACAAACAATTAACGACATAGTGGTGCAGTGGGCAGCGTTTGACTGCTTTGGGAGCAGTTGTGTCATTGGTTGCTCAAGGGCACGTCTGCCACTGCGGTAAGGGAATACTGCGACTCATTGCTCGTTTACTCCACAAGCCCATATGCTGCAGCCAGTCAGGATCAAACCGGGAGCTTTTTGAGCGGTTGAACTGTAATACTTTGTGTAAGTTTGAATACAGCCTCTGTAAAAGGAATAATCAATTGTTTGCCCTGGTAAAATCTTACAGACACAGCTGTAACGTATTGTCTTAAATCCAATCCAATCTAATTTGATTTGTTTACCATAGGTGAACCCACTAGTCTGATCAAATTTGCATCTGTTTCATCAAGTTATCTGTTTGCTATGAATGAACCTGCCAGGGGCATGAAGCCCCAGACAATTTAGCTACTTGGTTCATTAGTGCACACAAACCTCCTCCACCACAATAAGGTGACAGCGCAGGGAGGGGACAATACTTCACCACATTTTCAATTTTATATATACAAGTGAAGGTTGTAGTGAATGAACACTTTCGCTAGCCATGCAGACGGCCAGGTCCATTCAAGAGAATGAAGGGAGTGTCGTTTTTCCACATGCTGTATACGTGTGATGTTACAGTTTCAATGTTGTTCTCTATCAGGGTTTTGTGCTGGAAGTCGTCGTAAAAGAACCTCAAGCTCAGAACCATGACTCTTGTGTGCTCTTGAGTATATTCCAGATTCCTTGTCTTACCTTATGACTCCTCAGGATGACTCCTATGACGGCGGGAAATGCCTGAGCCCGCCACGGAATGACAGCTTTTGTGCTACATCTCCCTTTTCATCCCCGAGAGAATGCAGTGTGGACTTTAGGGATTTTAAAATGCCGATTTTTGTCTCAAACAAGCAGCAAGAAGGCAGAAGCCCTTCACCAGTGGCCCGAGTGGAAAGCGCAACTCTAAACGCCAAGACTCTCGACTTCTCAGACCCCTTTGCCCTGCCGTCACAGTCGGACAGTCGTGAAAGTGCCTCCTCAGCCACACGCAGGCAGTCATATGCTGGCTCTTCCGTCCATTCCCCCCGTTACTCATTTCAACATGATAGAGCTCCGAAGCCAAGACTGTCCATGGATAAACCGCAACCCCCTTGGTCAAGTTACCCACACAGCACCGGTGGCTTCATCGACACACACTGCCATCTTGACATGCTTTACGGAAAACTGCGCTTCCGTGGCTCCTTCGGCCGTTTCCGAAGTCTCTACCGCTCTAGCTTTCCGGCAGAGTTTCAAGGCTGCATTACGGACTTCTGCAATCCGCGGCTCATGTCTGAGGAGGCCCTGTGGGAAGATCTCCTGGATGAGGAGATGGTTTGGGGTGCTTTTGGGTGCCACCCACACTTTGCTCATGAGTACTCCAGCGTTCACGAATGCAGCATACTGAAAGCCATGGGGCATCCGAAAGCCGTGGCGTTTGGCGAGATGGGTTTGGACTACTCCCATAAAAACTCCACTTGTATCCGCAAGCAAAAAGAGGTAGGGGCGGAATCACTTAATCGGAGTCAAAAATGAAGCTGCGGTGTCGTCACGGTTGTTCGTCTTGATGTGAAGGTGTTTGAGCGGCAGCTGCAATGGGCTGTGACCATGAACAAGCCTCTGCTCATCCACTGCAGGGATGCAGATGACGACCTGATAGCCATCCTGAAGAAGCGCGTCCCCAGAGATTACAAAATTCACAGGTGTGTATTCATATTGTTTTGTTGGCTCTTGACAATGTACTACTACCTTCTTCAGGGATGTCTAAAGTCCAGTACCGTCCAGGGGCTATTCGGAGAACACTGAGAACACTCTTTTATTTGTTTGTTTGTCTGTCCGTTGGTGTATTCTAATAAATCAAATTCATCGCTCGTATCATAAAGTTGGGAGAAACTGTTGGAACATGTCACACTTGTTAATAAAAAAAATATATATAGCAAAAAGAAAAAGATTTGAATTTTCACGTCACAAGATATCACATTTTTACATGTAAAATATGATTGAAAATCTGTCATGTCATTTTTTTGTTATTTAATTAAAATGGCAGACGGAATAATACAGTCAGCCCCTGCTGTTGGCAGGGGATAGGGACCTGGTTCAAAAAAATTTAAAAAAATACAATACAGTATACTGTTTGTATTTGTAGAGTCTCCAAACTAGATGCAGGGTTCCATTTTTATTGTTGTTGTCCTTTTGGTTGAGGCGCAGTGTGTAATCAATTGGTGCAGCTGCGTTCGCCGCATCGCTCGCTGTGCGGCGGACCTAATACTACACAAAGCACAGGTTTAAGGATTTTTTTTTCTCCCCCCCACTTTAAAAATGTTTAACTGGTTAAAATATGTTGACCTCCGGTTTATTGAATTAATTTTAGCTTGCTGCACAAACACAAAATAAAGTGGCTCTCTTCTTCCATTTTCTTGTCTGTGCCCCTTTGTGGAAAATCTGTGGAGACCCATAACTACATCAACACAATCCTAACCTGCCTTTTTTTTGTCTGTATGCTTTGATTATTTTGGATTATGTAGGCACTGTTTTACAAACAGCTATCCGGTGATCGAACCCTTCCTGGAAGCGTTCCCCAACTTGTATGTGGGCTTTACAGCCGTGATCACCTATTCCAGTGCCATTGAGGCCCGAGATGCTGTCCGCAAAGTCCCTCTAGACCGCATCTTGTTGGAGACAGATGCACCGTATTTCCTGCCAAGAATGGTATGAAATGCAGTTTATTTCTTTTTCGATCCATTCACATGTATTTTATCCCAGCACCCCAAATGTGCTGCCTTTACTTTTATTGTTACTCAACAACAGAGGACACGTTCTTAAGTTTCTTCCATTCTGATAGGTGAAGAAAGACCACTGCAGGTTTTCCCATCCGGGACTGGGCATCCATACACTGCAGGAGTTGAGTCTACTTAAGGGGGAAGACATGCCCACTACGCTCGCCACCATCCGAAACAACACCACTCAGCTTTATGGCATCTGAAAATGGGGTTGAATGTTTGAAAAATCTTCTTTCATGCCGTTGGTTTCTTTTTTGGCTCCTGACTAATATTATATGTATCTCGAGTTTTGTATGTGCAGCGCGGTTTACATGTGTGCAATTGAATGCTGTCACATTATCAGCCGTTATTATAACCTTAGATTGATGTGATTTTATTGGATTAATATGTTTCATGTGGTCCGCTTTGGTTTGAAAGCTTGCCAAGTAAATTCAATGCTTGAACTCTTGCAGTTTTGTTTTTGAAGCAGCAGTGCCCACAAGAAGAGAGAGGTACACTACGGTACAGTATGGCGTGGAAGTGAAAAAGCATTTTTAAGGCACATTATTGATTGGGGGAATCAAGTACTGTCGCTCTGAAGGACAAGCACATTTCCACTTTGAAGTTCCATTTTGAGTGCTTTTTCTTTTGAGCAGGCAAGGTTTTGAAGAGAGATTGACGGCTCTGACTCATGAAAAACAGTTAGGGATGTTCCGGTCGACAGTTTCTCAATAAATACAATCCCAACATGTGGGTCAGAGTACACTTTGTACCGGACGCAACAAATGTGCCCAATGCATGCGGCAACACATCCACCTCTGCTTTGATTTGTCTGACTCTCTCACTCCAGGGGGTAATGAGGGGTTTTGCAGCTTTTCTGTTTTGTTGTTTGTTTTGAAGCATGTGATAATTTTTTTTTCTGTCACATGTCATGCGAGTAATTTCCTGTGGCGGCCCCTGACTGAAAGGGAATAAGCCGAAAGTTAAAGGGGAAAGACGTCACCTTTATACGTAGTTCTGAAAGTGTGTTAGTGCAGTGGAATGGAACATGTTTTCGCGAAGATCCAAAGCAGCAGACAAATTCGATGAAATAAATGTGTGTTGAAAATGTATTAGAATATCTAATGCGGAGGTGAGCAAAGAACAGCCCGCTGGCTATGTATGACTCATTCTGTTATTTCCTGCAATATTTGTTGCATTATTTTTTTTTAAATCATCGAATTGATCAATTAACGATAATGCCTTTTTTTTTGCAGTCAACTGATTTATTGTAAACATTGGACCACAAAATAGTAAAATAATTTAATTAAAAATATAATAATGGCCATTATGTTGTAACAGTTTTACAATCAATAATCCTATGCGAAATACAAAAATATTACAACTTTAAAATGTTTAAGTTTTTTAAATTATTTTTGTTGTATTTGTAATAATGATAAAATACGATCTATTATATTACTAATAAAATAAGCTTATTTTACATACACATTGAACCTACATATTGAGGAAGCCATGAAATGAGTACAGTAAATTAAAATCTCGTTTTATCGTAGAATTAAAATTAAAGTGCACTTGATAAGTATGGCCAAGAGTTGGCGGTAGTACAACATATATCAACTAGCAAAACTAGAAGAAGGTTAGAGGAGGTTCGTGCCCTCTCACGACAAATGTCTTCAAATTTGATAGAGAAAAGATTTTAGAATGGACAAGAAGAAAAGACCGTTTGACGTGACAGCGTCTTCGGTAAGTTGCACTTTTAGCAAGCAAACTATCGACATCGCGCGACGGTAAATGTCAAGAGAAACCCAGCTAACGTTAATTTTCATGCTAGTTTGCTAGCATTACATTCGATTCATTTACGTAGCTTCAGAAATGGTCTAAAGTAGATTCTTACACCTCTATGGCTTCTTGTAGCTGGTGGACCTTAAAGCGGAGCTGTACAGAAAGCAGGAGCAATTCAAACAGCAAAGACTTGGCCAAGAAAGTGCTGGCACTGGACATAAACCAAAACCCATAGTTAAGGTACGTAAAGTGTTCATTCAGATTTTTCCATGTTAATACAAGCTGTCAACTCAAGTTGCTGCTCTATTCACTGTGTAGAAACCAAATGTATGGGTTAAGCAAAACTCTGGAGTTTCGGCAAGAGCTGAGAAAGATGCAGAACAGCTTGCTGAGGAGCAGAGAACCTTGGATAGTGCAAAGTAAGTTGTCAGTACTTTCAGTCATAAAATAACACTGTCATGAATACTTTTTGTTATTTATTAGGAGCAAGCTAGAGGAAAAAGCCAAACTCTATGAACAGATGACTAAAGGAAATTTTCCAGGTCAGAAATGAGTGGTACGCCACCTACTGTATGTGTGATTGCAAAAAAAAAAAAAAAGTTCTTAATTACATTAACCTTGTTCTCAGATGAAGAGACGGAGGGGTTGTACCTGGTGGATTTTGCGCAAAAGATTATTGACAGAAGAAGAGAAACGCAAACACAGAAGGATGCTGACAGCGAGGAGGAGGAAAGAACCAGATTGTCCCCTGTTCCTCCTCCCCAGAACCCAGATGAAGAATGGTAATATTCATGATTATGATGTTGACCAGTTAAGTCGTGAAAAATAAACTGTTTTTCTTTGTTCCGCTGTAGGGTGGACTTTGTGGACGCTTTGGGACGATCGCGAAGGTGTATGAAGAAAGACTTGCCAGATTTTATGAAAATGGACTTCAACTTCAAAGGAACTGGGTAATTAAGCTTGATTTTTTTTTTTTTTTATGTGGTGGGGCATAGATGTGAGCTGAGAATGTGTTTGTTCCATCTAGAAAAGTCTCTGCTGACTTGCTGTCAGAGGACATGCGGAGAGAGCTGCAGAGGCAAGAGTGGGAGCGAGAAGAGGAGGAAGCCATGAAGAAGCCCGTTGGACCTGTCCACTATGAGAACATCAGGGCTCAAGGTTAGCTTTCGTTGGAGATCCACTGGAATAGGCAAGTGGAAACGGAAATTCGCCTTCATTTTTGTGCTTTTGTGTCATCTCACAGAGGCTCGGGAGCTTGGCGTGGGCTACTTTGCCTTCTCTCACGATGAGGAGGATCGCAGAAAGCAGAGGGAGACTCTGGACATGCTCAGGGACCAGGTGAGCCACTTATTTTAATATCCATTCTTTTCATGTACTGTTGGCGGGGTCACTCTCATGGTAAATTACGGTCTTTAAGTCATACTTTTGACCTTTTTAAATACATGTTTTTTTTTCAATTCTACCTGTTACATTTTTACAAAATATTAAGGATATTCGTTTTTCCAAAAAAAACAACCTCAACCCACCTGAAAAATACCAGTGTGTAAATAAATAAGCCTAGTATGCTCCCCTGAAATGGATGACCGTCTCCTTTTTCAGACGACTGACCAGCGGAGCAAGAGAGAGCGACTGAAAGAGAAAAAGAAGGCCATCCTGCAGGCCCGGCTGGCCAAAATAAAGCAGAGGAAACTGAAGGCAAAGGGGGATGTGGCAGAGGAAGAGCAACTCGAGGAGGAGAACGAAGGTTCAAATCCACCACAATGTCCCATTCTGTTTTCTTCCTTTGTTTCATTTGGTAATATACTTGCTTGTGTGGTTATGGTGATGGTGACTCTGAAGATGAGGACGTGACGGCACTCTCAGCTCCGCCGCATGATCCACCAGAGGTCAGCAGAGTCAAGAAAGTGGAAGTGGAGATTGAGGAAAGAAGGGACACCAAACCTGGAGTCCCTCATGTCCGAGAGTGGGACAGAGGCAAAGGTATGTTGGTATATCACCTTCACTGCATGACAGCATCAATACAGACTCATCTCCAGCTGTCACAAGGGCATCAAGTGTCACCAAAACATTTTTGTCTCAAGCACATTTTGGCCAATATGAATCAGTGTCAATTTACTTGGTTATGCATTGCGTTGCCAAAATTCTTACATGCACATCACGTTTAAAGTTCAAGAGACAAAATGAATGGATATATGCATTTTTTAAAATCACCTCTGTATGTTACTACTCGCAATTGTGTCATTGCTTGAATGTAAGGCGATAATATACATGACGAAATGTCGCACGTTTCCAACGAGACACAAAAGTCAGTTTTAATCTTGAAACAAACACAGAAGGCGGTTTTCCAAAAGCTCAGTTTTTAAGGACAAAAAGCTAAATTACATACGAAAATGTGCCTCTGTGTGTGGATGAAACTTATTGTGGTATTTAAAAAAAAAAAAAAAGTAAACATCAACTTCCAAGCCCCCGCTGTAGAAAGTTCTCCGCTGATTGGCAGGAAAAAAGCTAATCACCATCTGAAACATTCAAAGAAAAGTTATTAGCATTTGTCTCCCCACTCACAATTCAACTCACGTGTCTTTCCGACTTTGTCACACGTCATTCCACTTTTTTTTTTTCTTTTTTGTATTCCAGAGTCCATGTTCAGTGAGTGGAAAAGCCGGCGTCAGTCGGAGAGAGAGTCTGAGTTTGCACCTCCCTCCACGTACTTTACCGACCAAAAGCGCCCTAGACCGGCAAAGACACAAATACCTGAGAAGAAAAATCCCGAAATGTCCTTCTCGCGGTCACAGGCCCCAGCTGTGAACACTGAAAACCAGGATGATGAATCACGCCCTCCCCCTGCAGCCGCCCCTACACATCCTCCGCCACCACAAAATCCCCCAGTCCAGCCACAGCCTCCGCCACCATGTCGCCCACCAGTTCCCCCTGCCAATCTCCAGTACCTCCCTCCTCCTTTTTACCCTCCATTTACTCCTCCGCACTTTATATGCCCACCTTACCCATTTCCTCACTTCCCCGCCCACTACCAAAATCAATATCCCCCTCAGTGTCCGCCTCCAATGCCGAGCCAGTTCCAACCCCAGGTGCACCCTCAACCCATTGTGCCCAACCAGCCCCAGGTGCCCCCCCAACCCAGCGAGCCCAGCCAGCCTGAGCCAACTCCCACAGCAACAGAGCCCGAGCAGCCACTTCAAGGCCCCTCCCAAAGTTTGGACGACATACTCTCCTTCTACAGGAACGCCACCTGATACCTGTGTGGATAAAAAAAAAGGTAATTTGTAATAAAAAAAATCAACTGTGACAAACATGAGGAGCAACAATATTTCCCTCAAAGGATAATTAGCACACTTTACCCAATGTGCCATTTAGGGCCATTGTGAAATATTACACTTCTGTGGTTTAAAGATTTAATAAATAAGACAGATTTGCTATTGTCGTGACTTGGTTCTTATCTGAGAATACACATGCAGGACGACTTCAAAGATGCTTTGCGTGCCACTTTAGCAGGTAGTACACATGCACATTCCAATAATAGAAGAGCTGTGCCTTCACAACATTGTTGAATACATTTGCAAGTTGCAATCACAGTTAACCTAGTAAAATATGAAAGCAATACTTCAATCAGAACTTAGCATTTTCATCATAAAGGTGCGATTTTTGCGAAGATGATGCAGGTGTGGACTTCTGAGGTATATACCCTACAACTGACTGGCAACCAGTCTTGGGGTGTACTGCACCTCTTATCTAAAGTTGGCTAGGATAGGCTCCAGCTCCGCAACCCTAATGAGGACAAAACACTGGAGAATGTCTTTCTGATGAGACCAGTGACTGCCTGTTAAACCAACAACCACTAGATGGTGCTGCTATCAAAATGTTGGTTATAGTACTGCAGTGGTTTTGGGGAAAAAAAAAAAAAGCAGGGATTCAAACTTTCAGTATGACATGTCATGAATATCAGAGTCAAGGTCACCATAAAGGTCACTCCTCTAAAAGTTGAGATTTTTTTCCATTGACCTTCATTTTCACTGTATTATGCAAATATTGTGCTGTTCGATATACATATTGGTGAAGGTCCCCGCACTTTTATTATTATTGTTCTTATTTTTTTAAGATGGGATAAATTCTTAACCCCAAGCAGACAATGAACATGCAAACAGCAATATATAGGGTGGAGATTTTTGCTTATTAATATTGGATGAGCACATGGTGAAATTGCTACATTTTCACAATGACTGGGGGATTCTGATGACTGCACCAAACACGTTTTATCGTCATCTTAGCGTTGATGTTGTCACACTGCCAACCAAAAAAAGCACTCAAATAGCTTGTGTGATGGCCGATGTGGTTCTATACTGTAACCACATCACGCTGCGCTTTTCACCTATTTTTGGTGATTGTCTCAATAAAAGACGATTGCCTGCCATACAACATCCACATCGAGCACACGACAGAAACGGCACTCTCACCCATTACCGAACTGATAACAGATGTCATAGTCAGCCATGCTGACTGGCCACTTTAGTGCATGGAATGACTTTTATGTGAGGGCGGGTGTCGTGACAGAAGCCCTCCCCACCATTCCTCTCGTCGTGCCACCATACGGATGTCAACGCATGGAAGTGTCACTTTAATCGAAGCAAAACGACTTGGTTTTTTTTCATAATGGAAAACAAAATTTAAAAAAACAAGCGTCAGAATACGCGAGCCTCTCAGGACGCAGCGTCCACTGCCCAAACATTTTTATCATGTTCATTTAATCGTATCCGAGCAGCTCTTTGTGGGTCGGCGCCTTGTCATATTGACTCTGTTCTGATGACAACTAAATCAGGGGTCGGCAACCCAAAATATTGAAAGAGCCATATTGGACCAAAAAAGTGAAAAACAAATATGTCTGGAGCCGCAAAAAAATAAAAGCCTTATAATGAAGGCATCACATCTATATTCGCTATATTAGCCTACGATCAAAATGACTAAAATGCCTTTTTTCGATCAACCAACCGCCCGTGATCGACCCGTTACAGCACACCCACGCATACGCACACACTAACACACGCATGCCAAAATGAGCAACAGCCATAACGGCCGCTAAGATGAACGAGGCACGGGACACACTTTTGCAACGTGTTAACTATCGTAGCTAACGTGTACCATTTAAAAATTCTTCTCTCGGCCCTCCGATTCCCATTCTTTGCCAGTACCCTGGGTGAATTGTACATAAAATGCTTTTTTTTTTTTTTTAAACAACAGCCACCTTCCTGGCATCTCGTCCTGCTAATAGAAACGTGTGTCGCAGGCTATGACGCAAATCTTTGTTGACAGAAATGTTGACATTTAATATTTATTCTACACATTTTTTACAGCATTGGTAAACATTAAGAATGTTTGTATCATGTTTCATGTAAAAATTCCCTCCCCCATCTTTTTCCCTTTTCAAGAATTTTTGAAAAAGTTCCAAAGGAGCCACTAGGGCGGCGCTGAAGAGCCACATGCAGCTCCAGAGCCGCAGGTTGCCAACCCCCGAACTAAATATTAATATCAGGAGGATGAATGTTTACCACCGCCCATTTTACCACATGTGGAACCCCACATTGTATGACATTTTGAGCCACTGGACTTGACTGAAGTATCTTGAAGGCTGCGCATATGACGTGAAGACCTCACAAGCATACGCAAACCTGATTTGAAAACGATCGTCTTTTTTTAAGAGACCATCTCTTCATATCCCGGGGCGCTTTTTGTAAATGTGTTTGTTGCCTCAATATGCTTGATTTAACCAGTTGAGTCTTAATGACCTATTATCCCTAATGGCACTTTCCGTATACCCTCCACTTGTTTTTATGTTCATGGCTTGCAATTCACGAAGGAATCCTAAATTGTTCCAAAAAACCGGTAATGTATTTTGGTCTTCAATTGGCTGCCTTGTGAAATTGTGTTTGCTCTTCAGGTTGACACACTTGTCCCGTGTTGCTCAGGTAAGTTTACCGAGGTTAACGATTTATGCTTTTGATTTCCACGTTCAGTTTGTAAAGTTCACTTCCTGGTCGGACCATTAAAGTGCAGCATCGTAAAAGTGCCCCCCAGGCTTAATTAAAAATCCCTCACCGTTGAGAGCCTTGTTTGAGCTTGAACCATGACCAAAGTCTCCCTAAAAATCAGTCAAACAACACGCTTTGAACAAGTTATCTCTGCCGAGCCATGGACGTTATTGTCCCATCGTGACATTTAACGTTTACAATGACAACCACCTTTTTATGATTGCTGTACATTACAATATAGAAGTTTATGACTGTTTATAGATCAGACCTCGCGGGTTATTGAACTGAAATTGTTGTCAAACGACACAGGCACTCAAGTGGAAGGAGGATTCATCAAAGTTGGTCATTTAGTGAATTTATGTATGAAGACAATTAAATGCGACAAATCGGGTTGTCCATATTATCAGCCAGACTTGCAACTAATGTGTATAAATATACTGTATCGCTAAAAATAGTATAGATTTTCGAGAAAAGTCAGTTCTAGTCAACTTGTGTTTGGAGTTACGTCAAGAGTTGACGGTAAATATATCAAAGTCTGTCTCGTGCAAATGCATTTTGTCATATCGTGAGGACACTTGACCAGTTGGAGTTTTCATCAATTGAACTGCTTTGTCTTTTCCGCCACTGCGCTACCTTCCTCCCGATGACATGTTTCGCTCCACATGAGATAACTGCCTGGCCTCATCTGCCATCATCATCATCTTCCTCATCCTCACTCCACTGTGAGCTGTAAGCAGCCAGTGTGTTAGCAATGAGAGCTTGCGTTTGCCACATAACGGGGGCTCCTGCTGCCCGATGTCGCAATCTGCTGGAGATCACTGAGCGTATGCGGCCAGAGTACCAGATGGATGAAAGAAAGATGAACGCAGGCCTCTGCGACGATTGCCGTGTTTCTAATTTTCAACAGAAAGGGTGCAGATATGAACTCCGACACCTTTCTGTGGTTTGTTACGGATGCTTTCTCATGAATGTCATGCATATATTCAAACATACTAAAAAAACGGAGGTTTGTTTTCCTCACCTACTCACTGGGTAGCTGTGGATTTTGTGCAGATTGGTTATTTCTTTCTCAGGGTGGAGTCATTATTTTGACCTGGCAGATTGGATTGAAGGTGTCATGAAAAAAAAAAAAAGCAGGGATTCAAACTTTCAGTATGACATGTCATGAATATCAGAGTCAAGGTCACCATAAAGGTCACTCCTCTAAAAGTTGAGATTTTTTTCCATTGACCTTCATTTTCACTGTATTATGCAAATATTGTGCTGTTCGATATACATATTGGTGAAGGTCCCCGCACTTTTATTATTATTGTTCTTATTTTTTTAAGATGGGATAAATTCTTAACCCCAAGCAGACAATGAACATGCAAACAGCAATATATAGGGTGGAGATTTTTGCTTATTAATATTGGATGAGCACATGGTGAAATTGCTACATTTTCACAATGACTGGGGGATTCTGATGACTGCACCAAACACGTTTTATCGTCATCTTAGCGTTGATGTTGTCACACTGCCAACCAAAAAAAGCACTCAAATAGCTTGTGTGATGGCCGATGTGGTTCTATACTGTAACCACATCACGCTGCGCTTTTCACCTATTTTTGGTGATTGTCTCAATAAAAGACGATTGCCTGCCATACAACATCCACATCGAGCACACGACAGAAACGGCACTCTCACCCATTACCGAACTGATAACAGATGTCATAGTCAGCCATGCTGACTGGCCACTTTAGTGCATGGAATGACTTTTATGTGAGGGCGGGTGTCGTGACAGAAGCCCTCCCCACCATTCCTCTCGTCGTGCCACCATACGGATGTCAACGCATGGAAGTGTCACTTTAATCGAAGCAAAACGACTTGGTTTTTTTTCATAATGGAAAACAAAATTTAAAAAAACAAGCGTCAGAATACGCGAGCCTCTCAGGACGCAGCGTCCACTGCCCAAACATTTTTATCATGTTCATTTAATCGTATCCGAGCAGCTCTTTGTGGGTCGGCGCCTTGTCATATTGACTCTGTTCTGATGACAACTAAATCCAGCAGGTGGCAGAGGAGGGCTTTCCCTCCAGCTTCCACACCTGCTGCCAATTATGGATCAATTTAAGACATGTAGTGAAGGACTTCCTAAGCGCCAACTCCGTCGGATTATTGACCTTGTTTGGTGTTCATGCTCAAGTGTTATTTTCCAGACCTCTCGACTGGAGAATGTCTTTCTGATGAGACCAGTGACTGCCTGTTAAACCAACAACCACTAGATGGTGCTGCTATCAAAATGTTGGTTATAGTACTGCAGTGGTTTTGGGGAAAAAAAAAAAAAGCAGGGATTCAAACTTTCAGTATGACATGTCATGAATATCAGAGTCAAGGTCACCATAAAGGTCACTCCTCTAAAAGTTGAGATTTTTTTCCATTGACCTTCATTTTCACTGTATTATGCAAATATTGTGCTGTTCGATATACATATTGGTGAAGGTCCCCGCACTTTTATTATTATTGTTCTTATTTTTTTAAGATGGGATAAATTCTTAACCCCAAGCAGACAATGAACATGCAAACAGCAATATATAGGGTGGAGATTTTTGCTTATTAATATTGGATGAGCACATGGTGAAATTGCTACATTTTCACAATGACTGGGGGATTCTGATGACTGCACCAAACACGTTTTATCGTCATCTTAGCGTTGATGTTGTCACACTGCCAACCAAAAAAAGCACTCAAATAGCTTGTGTGATGGCCGATGTGGTTCTATACTGTAACCACATCACGCTGCGCTTTTCACCTATTTTTGGTGATTGTCTCAATAAAAGACGATTGCCTGCCATACAACATCCACATCGAGCACACGACAGAAACGGCACTCTCACCCATTACCGAACTGATAACAGATGTCATAGTCAGCCATGCTGACTGGCCACTTTAGTGCATGGAATGACTTTTATGTGAGGGCGGGTGTCGTGACAGAAGCCCTCCCCACCATTCCTCTCGTCGTGCCACCATACGGATGTCAACGCATGGAAGTGTCACTTTAATCGAAGCAAAACGACTTGGTTTTTTTTCATAATGGAAAACAAAATTTAAAAAAACAAGCGTCAGAATACGCGAGCCTCTCAGGACGCAGCGTCCACTGCCCAAACATTTTTATCATGTTCATTTAATCGTATCCGAGCAGGTCTTTGTGGGTCGGCGCCTTGTCATATTGACTCTGTTCTGATGACAACTAAATCAGGGGTCGGCAACCCAAAATATTGAAAGAGCCATATTGGACCAAAAAAGTGAAAAACAAATATGTCTGGAGCCGCAAAAAAATAAAAGCCTTATAATGAAGGCATCACATCTATATTCGCTATATTAGCCTACGATCAAAATGACTAAAATGCCTTTTTTCGATCAACCAACCGCCCGTGATCGACCCGTTACAGCACACCCACGCATACGCACACACTAACACACGCATGCCAAAATGAGCAACAGCCATAACGGCCGCTAAGATGAACGAGGCACGGGACACACTTTTGCAACGTGTTAACTATCGTAGCTAACGTGTACCATTTAAAAATTCTTCTCTCGGCCCTCCGATTCCCATTCTTTGCCAGTACCCTGGGTGAATTGTACATAAAATGCTTTTTTTTTTTTTTTAAACAACAGCCACCTTCCTGGCATCTCGTCCTGCTAATAGAAACGTGTGTCGCAGGCTATGACGCAAATCTTTGTTGACAGAAATGTTGACATTTAATATTTATTCTACACATTTTTTACAGCATTGGTAAACATTAAGAATGTTTGTATCATGTTTCATGTAAAAATTCCCTCCCCCATCTTTTTCCCTTTTCAAGAATTTTTGAAAAAGTTCCAAAGGAGCCACTAGGGCGGCGCTGAAGAGCCACATGCAGCTCCAGAGCCGCAGGTTGCCAACCCCCGAACTAAATATTAATATCAGGAGGATGAATGTTTACCACCGCCCATTTTACCACATGTGGAACCCCACATTGTATGACATTTTGAGCCACTGGACTTGACTGAAGTATCTTGAAGGCTGCGCATATGACGTGAAGACCTCACAAGCATACGCAAACCTGATTTGAAAACGATCGTCTTTTTTTAAGAGACCATCTCTTCATATCCCGGGGCGCTTTTTGTAAATGTGTTTGTTGCCTCAATATGCTTGATTTAACCAGTTGAGTCTTAATGACCTATTATCCCTAATGGCACTTTCCGTATACCCTCCACTTGTTTTTATGTTCATGGCTTGCAATTCACGAAGGAATCCTAAATTGTTCCAAAAAACCGGTAATGTATTTTGGTCTTCAATTGGCTGCCTTGTGAAATTGTGTTTGCTCTTCAGGTTGACACACTTGTCCCGTGTTGCTCAGGTAAGTTTACCGAGGTTAACGATTTATGCTTTTGATTTCCACGTTCAGTTTGTAAAGTTCACTTCCTGGTCGGACCATTAAAGTGCAGCATCGTAAAAGTGCCCCCCAGGCTTAATTAAAAATCCCTCACCGTTGAGAGCCTTGTTTGAGCTTGAACCATGACCAAAGTCTCCCTAAAAATCAGTCAAACAACACGCTTTGAACAAGTTATCTCTGCCGAGCCATGGACGTTATTGTCCCATCGTGACATTTAACGTTTACAATGACAACCACCTTTTTATGATTGCTGTACATTACAATATAGAAGTTTATGACTGTTTATAGATCAGACCTCGCGGGTTATTGAACTGAAATTGTTGTCAAACGACACAGGCACTCAAGTGGAAGGAGGATTCATCAAAGTTGGTCATTTAGTGAATTTATGTATGAAGACAATTAAATGCGACAAATCGGGTTGTCCATATTATCAGCCAGACTTGCAACTAATGTGTATAAATATACTGTATCGCTAAAAATAGTATAGATTTTCGAGAAAAGTCAGTTCTAGTCAACTTGTGTTTGGAGTTACGTCAAGAGTTGACGGTAAATATATCAAAGTCTGTCTCGTGCAAATGCATTTTGTCATATCGTGAGGACACTTGACCAGTTGGAGTTTTCATCAATTGAACTGCTTTGTCTTTTCCGCCACTGCGCTACCTTCCTCCCGATGACATGTTTCGCTCCACATGAGATAACTGCCTGGCCTCATCTGCCATCATCATCATCTTCCTCATCCTCACTCCACTGTGAGCTGTAAGCAGCCAGTGTGTTAGCAATGAGAGCTTGCGTTTGCCACATAACGGGGGCTCCTGCTGCCCGATGTCGCAATCTGCTGGAGATCACTGAGCGTATGCGGCCAGAGTACCAGATGGATGAAAGAAAGATGAACGCAGGCCTCTGCGACGATTGCCGTGTTTCTAATTTTCAACAGAAAGGGTGCAGATATGAACTCCGACACCTTTCTGTGGTTTGTTACGGATGCTTTCTCATGAATGTCATGCATATATTCAAACATACTAAAAAAACGGAGGTTTGTTTTCCTCACCTACTCACTGGGTAGCTGTGGATTTTGTGCAGATTGGTTATTTCTTTCTCAGGGTGGAGTCATTATTTTGACCTGGCAGATTGGATTGAAGGTGTCATGATTTTGTGTGTCTCCAGCAGGTGGCAGAGGAGGGCTTTCCCTCCAGCTTCCACACCTGCTGCCAATTATGGATCAATTTAAGACATGTAGTGAAGGACTTCCTAAGCGCCAACTCCGTCGGATTATTGACCTTGTTTGGTGTTCATGCTCAAGTGTTATTTTCCAGACCTCTCGATCTCGTCATTGTCGTTTTTGCTCTCTCGTCTCTCGCCTTGTAAGTATTTATCTTATTTAGTCTTTGATCTTGGTCTTGTTTTTTTGTTTCGTGAAATTGGACTCGAGTCATTTTGTTTATATTCTGGGATTAACTCTTTCGTTGCCTTTGCGAGCGCTTTTTGTTTTCGTGTATTGTGTTTCCTGGTTCTTTTTGACCAGCAATTTTAGTTCATACCTTGTCGGTGCGCTTTTGTGATTAAATATTTTTTGTACGGATTTTGTTTGTGTCTTCATTTAGGGGATCCGACTATTCAGTTCTTTCCCGAACAGTGTCAGAAAATTGGATGTGGGTAGGCAAAAGAAGTTGCTGTTAATATAAGAATATTCTATAGTGGCCGTTGGTGGCTTCAATGCGGAAAAGTGGTTTGCTGTTTGCTTTGGGGTGTGTTTCCAAATGAATAGATTTAAAAAGTAACTTAAAAGCAAAAGTGTCCAAAATGCCCCAGCATGCATCATGTGAGGCTACTGTATGTGTGAAATCTCCAGGGTGGCGTATGTACACAGCACACGGCCTTCCTCCCTTCTCTTCGAAGACTTTAGCCGGCCACTGTTGGCACGGCACGGATGCTCCCAACGGCCTCGTCAATTGCGCTCAGGTGCAAAGGGGAGCCAAAGTAAAAAAGGAATTAAAGTGACGTGGGGCTGTGTGTGCCAGAAAGTGCCCAGCATGCTCGCTGCCTGCTGCGAACAGATGCAGCGACAACTCCTCCAAGTATTGTGTGCCATTAAGTCTGATGCCGCACGTCGGACCTCTGGGGGTCCTTTCTTTTATATACTAATTATTCACACAGTACTGGTCTTGAAACCACACTACTTTTTGGACACTTGGAGCTGGGGGAGGGAGGGGAGCAGTGACCTTCTAGTACAGTTCTGGAGTTCTAGCTCACTAGACTTCATTTCAGCAACCATCCAAGGATTAAATCAGCCTGTTTTACTTTGTTCTTTGGATCTCGATGTCACTTTTTACAAAGTGACCATGAAGTAAATGGACTCTCAGGCTAAGTGGTGACCCAAACATTTGTGATGGGTCTTGATGAGTCTTTCAGTGTCATGATGAGATTGCATGTTCTCCCCATGCGGGGCCAGCATGGGTTTTTCTCCGCCTACTCTTGCTTCCTCCCACATTCCAAAAAAAGAATGGCTGGAATATTAGACTGAGCCGCTGTGATTATAAAAGCAAAGCTTGGGACTTGTGCCACCCCTTCCTAAAGTCCTTATGCATTTCGTCTTCATCAAAGAAAATCACGGTGCCATTTGGGGACTCGTCAGGCTTTTCCAATCTGTCTCCCTCGGAACTGTTAAGTTAATTTCATTGCTCTATTCTCATGCATGTCCAATGACAATAAATTTGATTGCATTCCAAATTTCATTCCATTCAAATGTTGGCACTATAACGTGATACAGTACTGTATATGTCATATCAGTGGGCGGTCTCCGACCTTGTTGATGATTCCCCTTAGACTGAAGAGTGTTTCATCATCATCCAATTAGGAAGGTCAGCGCAATATTCACACAGAACGCAGGCCAGATGAGGTGGAACACGTCAATACAATATGCACAATGAAGATGATGACCTCACTGGTGGGCTTGCACTTGTTCTGCTGCCTCAGGAAGTACATCCTCTGTTTCCTGTTCCTCTTTGGAGCCCGGCCGGGGAGGGGATGTTCTCACTCTTCTGTTTAAAGGATCACAGCCAACTGCACTGCGTGCAAAGCTTTGAGATACCTTGTCTTTGCAGCTTATTCGAATACAATGGCAACATAAACAAGCAAGCAATTGGTTATGAAAACGCTACCTCCTTTTTGTTTTTTTGCTTGATGGAGGTGTATAAAAATTGCAGTTGTCTCAGAAATAGCAAAGAAAAAGAATTGAGGGGTCTCATGATTCACTCATAACAGCACGTTATAACAGATGCCACAACAAGTAGCATCTAAATAGTGTGTGTGTGTGTGTGTGTGTGTGTGTGTGTGTGTGTGTGTGTGTGTGTGTGTGTATATATATATATGTGT
>NW_017805625.1:5503856-5509068 GCF_001891065.2 Hippocampus comes | reverse complement strand
ACCACAATACATACAGTAGTCTACAGTAAGTAAAATAACTAATAGTAAATGAATAGATAAATAACAAATGTGCCTTAGTTCACCGCCGGTGAGCCACAACAGCATTTCAGGCAGTTTATGTGTGAACATCATGTCTGTAGGGAGGGATGTGAGGTTTGCTTGTTCAGGAAACAGGGAGAGAAGCTTCCTGTTATGTAGATGGTTGTTTGGTAATCCGACTGTCAGATTTGTGTTTGTATACGTTTCTGTGGGAAAATAGGAAAGGATTACAGAAGCACATTATCCAAACACGTGTGGCATAGGCTGACTGTATGTATGTTGATGTTATGTATTCCTGTACTTGGAGGCACATTATTTGATCTGTGTTTATTTTATATGTAACACCTATCAATTAAAAATGTCACAATTGCTAATTGTAATTTTTTTGTCGTTATTTTCCAACATAGTAAGGCTCTGATTGACTCTTAGCTAGCAAATGCATGACTGTTACATGATAGTGGAACGCAACATTTTTTATATTACTATGGTGTTTTTTTTTTTAAAATATACATATTTCTGCTCTTGACATTACACCATTGTCATTCTTAAGTTTTTCATTTTCTATTTTCTAATTTCTCAAAGGGCGTCAAGTCTCTGTCGTGTAGGATTGTTTGTCTTTTGAATGTTGTGTATAAAGGAAGTGATACCGTATGTGGTAAAATAAGATAAAGGTCCATATTTGGTTACTCTCACAGAAGGTAGGCAACCATGTGATAACTCTCAGCCAATCAGTGAAGAAAGGTAACAAAAGTTAGCGTTCCAGGTTAGAAATTATACTTGAATATTGATGTATACTGTCAAATAATGGATAGTTATTGAAAATAATGAAATGTACCAAAGTAAAATCGGTGTTTTGATGTCTAATAATAATAAAAATAAATTCATGTATTTTCGCATGTATTAAAATACAATTTCTTCTCTTGACATTACACCATTGTCATTCTTAAGTTTTTAATTTTCTAATTTCTCAAAGGGCGTCAAGTCTCTGTCGTGTAGGATTGTTTGTCTTTTGAATGTTGTGTATAAAGGAAGTGATACCGTATGTAGTAATATAAGACAAAGGTCCATATTTGGTTACTGCCATAGAAGGTAGGCAACCATGTGATAACTCTCAGCCAATCAGTGAAGAAAGGTAACAAAAGTTAGCGTTCCAGGTTAGAAATTATACTTGAATATTGATGTATATTGTCAAATAATGGATAGTTATTAAAAATAATGAAATGTACCAAGGTGAAATCGGTGTTATGATGTCTAATAATAATAAAAATAAATTCATGTATTTTCGCATGTATAAAAATACAATTTGTATGTTGTCTTTTGAATGTTGTGTATAAAGGAAGTGATACCGTATGTGGTAAAATAAGATAAAGGTCCATATTTGGTTACTCTCACAGAAGGTAGGCAACCATGTGATAACTCTCAGCCAATCAGTGAAGAAAGGTAACAAAAGTTAGCGTTCCAGGTTAGAAATTATACTTGAATATTGATGTATATTGTCAAATAATGGATAGTTATTAAAAATAATGAAATGTACCAAGGTGAAATCGGTGTTATGATGTCTAATAATAATAAAAATAAATTCATGTATTTTCGCATGTATAAAAATACAATTTGTATGACTTATTTATGTTGATTGTTATTCAAACAGTTGTGTTTTGTCTATGTAAAATGTTTTTTTTTTTTCATAAACTCCGCGAGATTATTACTTTAGTTGAGCCCACCATTAACACACACTCATAACACACACGCACACGAAGTTTGTGTGTGTGTGGCCATGAAGAGCAGCGGCGTCTCTTGGATGGCGACGAAGCAGCGAACACCAGCTGAGTCTTTTGGACACTTTTATTCTTTTCGTAATATTTAATATTGAGTTAGAGCTGCTTCTGTGGACGACATGTGGCGGGAGACGTTAGCTTCGTCAAAATGAACACAGGTAAGCTAAAGATTTAATTGACAATGTATGTGACGCTCTTGTAAATGTTGCATTCATCAACTGGCGTATCAACTTCTTCAGTATATTTATTTCATGTTTTTTTAAAGCCCTGTAGATTTGAATAAAACACGAATTTAGCAACATTTAATACTTTGTTGGTTTTTATCCATTGGTGCCTTTGCTGACTTTGCAGCACTATGAATGAATTTATATCCTGAGCTGTCTTTAAAATGTAAATTAGGAAAGCCATGATTAGCTTCCTCCTCTGAGAGTGTTCATGTTCTCCAAATGAAACACATTTATCACATATAGATTGCTGTCCATTTGTCACTGTATTACATACGATACAGTCCTGTGGTTGCATTCTAAATGCATGAGCAGTTGCTTTAAGGGGCATTGAATCACAGGAAGCCACTCAGGGAAATCCCTTCCATTATTGTTCCTCCAAAGGGTGGACAAGCATTCTCCAAATATACATTAAGAACCAAATCTACACTTTTGAACTTGACAGTTACACAAAACGTTGTTAAGAATTTTAATTAATACGCAGGGTCACATTACAATTTGACGTTTCAGGGACACCCCTTGAGTGAGCTGCAATCTATTTTAAGGTACACCATCTTACCGTTTCCTTTTCCTGTTGTTCCTTCAGACTGCGCCAACGAGTCCCGTGTCACTCCAAAGCTATCACTTGTTTGTCCCACCCGCGTGACGCTAATGTCCGCAGCCAGGGGTCCCAAACCTTCTGTTGCCCCCAAACCTATCCTGAAGCTCCATTCCAGGGAACCCTTCCTTTCAGGTATCCCAGAGGGATACGTTAACGGGGGTCTCAATGGAGGGACATTTTCTGACCAAGATGAAGTGTCATCACAAAGACAAACTTTCAGTGAGAACCAACTTGATCAGGAAGAAGAGATACTTCCAAAGACTGATGAGGACTGGAGACTAACGGACAGTGCCCTCGCGGAGGAAGTAGATTCCCTGGATACGCTGTGGACCAGCGATGACCGGCTCACCATTGACTCGGAGGACGCGGTGGAGATGATTGACACTACAGACGTGACAGAGGACATGGACGAGGATGCCGGCGAGGCGCTGGCCGACGCGGATGGCCTCTCAATGGGAGACATTTCCGTAAACAGCGTGGATGAGGAAAAAGGGGCCAGGATAGTGAAGATAGCGCCGAGGCGGGAAGAATTGGACCACACAGCCGAGTCTCTCAATGATGATGTCCTTAGTGAACCCAGCCAAGAAGCGTCCACTTCAAATAATGGAATCCCCTGTAAGAGCCTCAAGGGTGACCACGAAAATGGTGAAAATCCGCAGCTCAGCGCCGTTGAGGAAGACCCTACCATTCGAATTGGTGACCACAAGCAGATCTGTCATGAATCAAAGAGGCACATCGCCTTGGAAGACTATGAAAGCCACGAGCCTTATTACGTATCTCCAGCGGACATTATCAGGAAAGATATGATCCCGAATCAAAATAAAGCTTGTGGTGTACCAGGTAGTCCACTTTCATCACCGAGGCAAGGTGGTTTCTCTGCGGAAAAGTACCACAAAAGTAAAGGCCAAATCGGCTCTGTAGGGTACCAGAGAAGTAGGTCTGTTACAAGTGAAGAGCACAGACTAGATGCCTTGTTGAATCGTTTGTATTCTCAACCCAAATTCCGTCTGCTCTGCACCTCTGATAATTCGTTGACTTCTTCTTTCGTGGGAAATCAACTGGTTGTACCAGGAAAGCCCGACTTCTTCGGGCACGCTTTGGGCGATGACGTCAGCGATACAGACATCAGTGACGACCACCTTTACGAGGATCCTGGAGATGATCGCTCCGAGTGTGAAAACGTATTTCCTTTGAGCAGGAGCACATCGGGAATATGCTCTCGCTCCTTGTCGCATCACATGAACAGCGAGGTCGGAGGGCGCCTCGTACATCGACCCAGGTTCGGTCAGAAAGGACCCGTGTTGAGCAAAAGCCCTATGTTGAAGACCTACCCCAAACCTCACTATCTGTCCGTGCACACCTCATCCTCGACGTCCACGCCTGCTTGTGCCCACGGAGACACTGAAGGCTCTCCTTGTGGAAGGTTCTCTGGATGCACACCTCTTTCATCCAGTGGCTTGTCTACACCCACGTCTGTAATGGACATCCCGCCGCCTTTTGAGCTGGCCTACATCACCAAGAGACCCATCGCCAAGAGTTCGCCCTCCCTGCTTATTGACGTGGACTCCTCCGAGAAAAACCGAAAGAAGAAATCCTCCATTAAACGCTTCCTGATGCTGAAGTTTCGACGGAAAGCGGAGAGCAAGCCCTCCAACCTGTCCTCGTCCGAGTCCTCAACAGAGTCCAGCCACGTGACACCCAGCAGACTGCTGGATCCGGAAGGACACAGCGTTACGAGTTCCCCGCGGCTCCTCCATCGCTCCACTTGCCAACCTCAAGCATCACCTCAGCCAGCGCCTGCCTTCTTGTTCTACCAGGACGCCACAAGAACAGGAAGATCGGCGGCCTTCCTCAATCGCAGCGTGGTGCGAGTGGAGTCCTTTGAGGAGCGCTCCCGTGTGCCTTTCACACCGCTGCCTCTTACCAAGCCTCGCTCCATCTCCTTCCCCAATGCGGATACCTCAGATTATGAGAATGTTCCCGCTGTTAATTCGGACTACGAGAATGTTCAAGTCCCCCAGTGGAGGCCCGTGCAACCGCGGCCTTTGGGAGACTTCTTTGAGCGCCCCACGCGGATGCTGTCGTCTGCCAATGAGACGGATGGTTACGTTGATATGAGTAGCCTCCCTGGCTTTAACGTCAAAGCTAAGTCGTCTGAGCAGGAAGAAGAGAGGTGAGTTATGCTGCGTGTGGACTGAAGCTAATGAGTTACAGAGGGATGTTGAACAGGATCCTTTTGAGAACCTCGGACCTGTTCCAATTCCAGTACTATTCACCATAGAAACTAATGGAAATGTACGAGTGGTTAGAACAGGGGTGTCAAACTCATTCTAGTCGCGGGCCAATTTGGAGTTACGTTTTCCCTCGGAGGGCCGTTATGACAGTGAAACCACAAAAATGATTACTTGTACACAACAAATTAATAGACGGCTAGCTTTGAAATCAGTCAAGTCAATTATAATTGTTCAAATTATTCTTGCTTGTGGAGGCTCTCAGTCGTACAGGAAAGTTCCATCGTAGAAAGGGTTCTGTCAGTCGTCATCTGTACCTGTGGGTAAAAAACAAAAAAAAAA
>NW_017805625.1:5503161-5503656 GCF_001891065.2 Hippocampus comes | reverse complement strand
AGTTATCAAAAGCAGAAGCAGATGATATTCGCCTGAGTGTAGCCTCCTCGCTAAAAACAGCAAAACCGCCACCCTCAAACATATCAGTAGAAGAACGGAAAGCCTTAGCAGAACTCCAAAAAGAAGATAGCATCACAATATTACCAGCAGACAAAGGCAGATGCACAGTTATACTAAACACTGCAGATTACGATGCCAAGATCTCAAACTTGCTCAGCGACACGAAAACCTACAAAAGACTAAAAGGCGACCCAACCAATACATACAAGAACAAAATTGTCAAAAGCCTACAAAAGTAACAAAAAGAGAAACTAATTGACCAGCAACTTTATTTCAAACTTTATCCAGGCGAAGCCACCCCGCTAATCTACGGTCTACCAAAAATCCACAAAGAAAACGTCCCGCTACGACCCATAGTCAGCAGTATAGACTCAGTTACTTATAATGTAGCTAAACACTTAACCTCAATATTGTCGCCTCTTGTGGGCCTGAGCA
>NW_017805625.1:5502190-5502784 GCF_001891065.2 Hippocampus comes | reverse complement strand
CACAAGCTAGGTGTAATTAGAACACTTGAACACAGAGCGAGCCAAATCTCCACCAACACCAAGTCGAGAGAGAGTGAGGTCAAACACATTGAGAGGGCACTGTCAGGGTGTAGCTACCCTAAGTGGGCCTTTGGCAAAGTTGGGAAAATTAAAACTAACAGAGAGGAAACCAACCAACAGAGAGAAAAGAAGAGAAGGGGTGTCTGTGTATCTTATATTGCCGGCCTCTCAGAGAAAATACAAAGAATATTTCTACAACATGATATTCCTGTTTATTTTAAACCGATAAACACATTGAGACAAAAACTAGTACACCCCAAAGACCGGGTTCCTAACACCCAAAAATGCAATCTGATTTATTCCATCCGTTGCCAAGAAAGTGAGTGCAAGGAACATTACATTGGAGAAACCAAACAAACACTCAAGAAAAGACTTTATCAACACAAATGGAAAAACAATGATAACAAAAGTGCAGTATACGCACACTTAAAAGAAACAAACCACACAATTGAAGATGAACAAGTAAAAATCCTAGGAACAGAAAAGAGATGGTTTGAAAGGGGAGTAAAGGAAGCGATTTTTGTTAAAAAATTT
>NW_017805625.1:5495560-5501841 GCF_001891065.2 Hippocampus comes | reverse complement strand
TGTTTTTTGTTTTTTACCCACAGGTACAGATGACGACTGACAGAACCCTTTCTACGATGTTCAAATTATTGTTCAAGTAAGTGTAAACAGGGTAGCAAAATCTCAACGTTATTTATTACACATGACGATTTGACATTTTCGGTGCAGATTTTAGCAAATGGACACATATGATTTGCTTTCGCGGGCCACATAAAATGACCTGGCGGGCCGGATCTGGCCCCCAGGCCTTGACTTTGACACATTTGGGTTAGAACATCCTGAGGTTCTGTGTCTTCTGTTTTTTGTGCGGGTTTTCCTCTCAAAAACAAGTTTGGTTAAGTGAAGACTAAATCATGAATAGGTGTGAATGTGAGAATGAAAGTTTGTTTGTCTGGATGTGCCCTACGATTAGGGGTGCACTGATGAACTGAATAATTCAACGTATTTGACTATGAAAAACGCTGAAGCAAAGTCTCAGCATCGAAGCTTCGCTGGGATAATTTTCACGTAGGGATATATTTCCGTACGTACTAATGTTGCTACAGTCACACGCAACACTCCATGTAAATTGCTTGTACTTGTGTGATATTGCATGCGTGCTATATCTATTTTACATGTGCACAGGATCTTTTAACATTATGACATCACTTATACAGGTGCGCACAGGGTGCAAGCGTATCGTGTTACCTCGACACATGCACATGCTCTCTCCTCAGCTTTTTGGAGCTGAAACACTTTGTTGTTGTTGGGGAAATGTTGTCATTCATCAATCATGTGTGTGAGACAAATAGCTGAAAGAGCATTTATTGGTATGATCAGCGATGCTGCGCTGACATTATCACCCGCTCACCCCACCCCTTTACTGCCTTGCATTCCTGCTGGCCATATCCATGAAGGCATGCGGTCCACTCGGAATGATTAATAGTCACAGCGTTTCGGAGCCATTGCTTTTCTTGGTCCACTCAGAAGCACAAGATTGTATCTTCTTCTCTGCATTCTGCTGCGTTCCATCTTGTCGCTTGCATGATTTGTCTGTAGTATAGGGAAACAAGTCACGCGCTCTCAAATTAGTAGTGCAGACACATCCGTTGAATGTTGGTGTGAATAAATGTAGTTTACTTCGGTCGTACATTTTAGGTTAATACGGCTCGTAAATGTGAAATGATCGATCTATCCCTTGTTGTTTTTACATCCATCCATCCATCCAATTTCTATAAAACTTGTCATCAATTATTCACACTCCAATTCAGAGGATAAAGAATATATGCCTGTAAGTATTATGATATCGTCTGTCTTCATGTCTTGTTGCAATGTTTGGGTACAGATATCTGTTGCTTCACCTAAGGGTTATAGCACTATGACACTCGATGCTATTCATTAGCTCTACGATAGCACTTTGTATTGTGTGTTACTAACACAGCTAAGGGTTATAGCACTATGACACTCGATGCTATTCGTTAGCTCTATGTTAGCACTTTGTATTGTGTGTTAGCAGCTGTTAGCATTAAGCTAGTGGACTTTCCTAAATCAAAGTTATGCATTTGTTTTAAATACACAACTCGTAATTGTCTTTGTTTAACAGTAAACTCCAACTCGGAGTGGGCAGAAACAGCTTGAAGCCAATTTCTGGGAAGAATTACTCACTATCTGCCAAATTGATGCTTGTTGTGGTGTGTCTTGAGTTGCTTTTTCCACGTACATCCGGAGGTCATTTTCGGTCATTTTTGCTTGCAAGTCAAAGCTAAGTTTAGCTGTGCGATAGCCCGAAAGCAAAGTATGAGCAGCTGCTTCAGACTTAAAACACTCAGCCATGACCACCAGGCAGACGGAGAATGAACAGTTTCTCTCCTTGCAATTTTTATGGCAGTATGTTTTCCTCTGCGTCCGCATTGAAGAAGTGACAAAATCGGCGATAGACTCGACATTAGCCCAATATAGAAAGTGTCCACATGTCGTTTGAGCTTTGCGCAACCTCTGGTAACTCATCCAAAGATTTGATCTGGTAGTCAGTAATGAGCCGTGGTGCTGTAATGACGCTCGCATATGTTGTTCATATGTCGCTCATTTGCATCTCAGTGGGGTTGAAATCCATTGATGCTTGCCGCGATCACTATTGCATCAACGCCGCAATGTAAAGAGGCATTTTATTTGCATATGGCGTACACTCCCTGTCGAGTTGCAGCCAGTCAGCACATACACCGAGGGCTCCCTGTCGAGGAGGACCAGCAGACTCCACTTGAGTGCGGCTGCCACTCCAGGCCTTGCTGAGCCCACTTTATTGGTTGCAGTAAAGCTGCAACGTTTCAACTATTCTCACTCGCTTCGAACATTCAGAATCTTTATTGTGGCGATATTTCAACATGGGGGATCACAAAGGACTTGGAAGGCTAATAAAAACGACGATTTATTGTCAAATTAGAACACGTTAGTCGCGACACCGACACATCTAAAGAGATCACCAAAAGAGTCATAGCAAAATTATATGAAATTCTGCCATTGCTTTCCAAATACTGACGCGGTTGTAGTTTCCTGCTGTATGGAACTGCGCTGCTCAAACAGACTATCCTTCATTCCGTCTCTGCAGTGCTTATACAGAAGCCTACAAAGTGTGTTCACTTGCTGCTGGTCCACAAAGCGACCCTGATAGTACGGTCAATGGACCCTCAACAGCTGATGAAGATGCCGGACGCACGTCGGAGGAGGAAGACGCAGGTGGCGAAAGCAACTATGATAAACAGGTACATTTGGACAAATTATGAATTGTAATTTCATTGAAATGTATTCCAGAGAGCAGCTAGCACAGTTGTGCACATAGTCCTGGTCATGTCACATGTTTATGTGATCACTTGTTGCTAGGCAAGCCAAACAAACATTTCCATTCTCAATTTGGGCCGACTCATTCGGAATACGGGATGTGGAATTTGCCTTAAATTGTGACTTTACAAGATGGCTGACTTGTTGTTCCATTTCAGGAAAGCCAAAATGCATTTGCTACTTGGGTGTCGTGCATGTAACACGATGAGGTTCTAATCCATATTACAACCCTTTACAGGTCGACGGTCGATCCCGAGCTTTTTACATCGCAATGGATCTACTCGACACTGAGAGACTGTAAGTTACCTAATCATCATTCAAACTCAACTGCTCAACTCAATCTGTATTTTTCTTCTTTTTAGACATGTGAAAGCACTCAAGCTTCTCCAGGAAGTAAGTGATGGATCCATTCATTTCTTTTCTCTGGTTTTAAGGACCTTTTTTTTAAATTTTACTTTCCTCCCCCTCTGCTTAGAATGCACAGTGTCAGAAATTGCCAGTATAAATCTGCTTTTTCCCTTTTTTTTAACTTTGTTATCATTAAGGGACATTTGAAAAGACTCATTGCCAGCGTTAACGTCATTTTCTTAATGAGGTCTTAACGAGTCAGGTTTTTTTCACTTCCTTTTTTAAAAAAATTCTGCTAGTTAGCTTAATGAACCAGACTCTGCAGCAGATAAATGAAGTGAAAATACGCAAAAGAATATTGTGCCTTAATTGGACATTTCTTAATGAAGAGGGTGTACATTTTAAAAAAACAAGTCACCCCTCGTGCCACAGGATTTTCGGGAAGCAGTTGGCACTGCAGCGACGGATGACGGAGAGCCTGCTTTGGATGAAAAAAGACTTTGTGAAATTCTCAATGAGCTGCCTGATATTTACCTTCTGCACCGCACAATCCTCACCGAACTGGAGAATCGAACTCGGCAGTGGTGAGGAATTAACGCACGTCTCCATTGCAGATACTCAGAGAGCTTGACGCACACTCCCTCTTCTCCTCTGTCAATGTAGGGAGGAGAGCCAGAAGATCGCAGACATCTTCATCTCCAGGAAGGCGGAGTTCTTGCTCTTTACCACCTACATCGGCCACTACGACCGAAGTATGAACCTACTGGAGGAGAGCTGTCGAACCTCAGCTGCATTTGCGGCCATCATCCACCAGTTTGAAGTCAGTACATCGCTGACACGTAACACGCGAGTCCTTCATTTTAGCATGCATGAAGCAAGGTTCATGTTTGGATGAGAATCGGGTGCAATACCTCAACCTCATCAAACATATTGGGGTGAACTAGAACAGTGGTGCCCAACCACCGGGCCGCAGACTGGTACCGGTCCTGGGTCATTTGATACAGGGCCGCACAGAAAGGATAAATAACTTACATTACTTCCGTTTTATTCATTTCGGAATCTGAAAGATGTTTTATTTTGAAAAATTCTCTGTTACATCTATCTCCAGTATGTCACTCTTGACGCGGGTGAAGGCGCGCATCTCGGTTACGTGATAGGTTACCACTAAAATGAAACCTGGGAGCTAGCAACATGAGTTAAAAACAAAGGTCTTGGAAATTTTTTTGGGGGGAAGGGCAAAAGGCCCAGGCAGGAGACAGAAAAGGAGCCTATGACTTTCAAAGAAAAGAAGGGAACATTTAATAGACAGTATCAGGAGTCCTACCTAAAATACGGATTTATCTCAACGGGAGATTCCCACGCACCAAGCCCGTATTTTTCATGGACTTTTTATCTGCGGTCTATCTTATTTTGAAGGCACCTTTAAACTTTACCATAGTGACTAAAGAGTGCTGCGGCCAGATAGGACAGTTCTTGTGTCATGATGCGTGTTTATTATGGTTAGAAAATACGACAATTTTCATGCAAGACACATTATCTTGTTGGATTTATCCGACCTTGAAGGCCGGTCCCTGAAAATATTGTCCGACATTAAACCGGTCCGTGGGGCAAAAAAGGTTGGGGACCGCTGAACTCGAACATACTGTATCCTGTGAACATGAAATGATATTGGGGTGACACAAGACACTCACGCTACTATGGACTTGGCTAACATGTTTCTGGCAGCAAAAGAAAAGAATAACTAGGGAGGTACAGGGGGGAGAAAGGGAAGTCATATTCTCAGTTGGAAGACTGATATAATATCTTATAATTATGATTTAGCATTAGGTCCACCACCAATAACAAAGCTTGGACTATGTGTAGATTTAGTTGTCCTTAAAGGATTTAAGAAGATATTGTGTGTGGTAAAATACTGAGTTTCTACCAGCAGGTAAAAAAAAAAAAAAAAAAACTTTTTTTTTCTTTCTTTTTCTGGCAGAAAGCTCTGGTAATTGGAAGATGGAGGGGAAAAATGTCGTACTATCACACTTTCACTATTTGCAACACAGAACATCCATAAAATGAAGATACATTTTAATTGAGCAATTGTAGGCAAAATGGCAAAAACACAACCAGGCTGCATTAAACAACATAGACGGCCATTTGTGCCCCTCCGGGGGCCATATTTTGCACACCCCTGGTGTAGCACCTACATAACAACACAAAGTTCAACCTTCGTCGGTACACAAAAAAACTCTTCATTGAATTTCCTCCAGACCGTCAAAGGGCAGCACTCAGCTGTGTTTTTTTTTCCCTCCTTGGTTCAGTAACACCTTGCTTTTAACGCAGTTGACATTTCGACGTCCGCGTGCATACTGACTTTCCTGTGTTGTAAAGGTCTTTTAACCATGAAGAATGGCCTAAAAAAAAAAGAACTCCCCTTTTTTTTTTTTTCTTTTTCTAGCAGAAACGAGCTCCGGTAATTGGAAGATGGAGGGGAAAAATGTCGTACTATCACACTTTCCCTATTTGCAACACAGAACATCCATAAAATGAAGATACATTTTAATTGAGCAATTGTAGGCAAAATGGCAAAAACACAACCAGGCTACATTAAACAACATAGACGGCCATTTGTGCCCCCCCCCCCACCCCCCAGGCCATATTTTGCACACCCCTGGTGTAGCAACCTACATAACAATACAAAGTTCAACCTTCCTCGGTACACAAAAAAACTCTTCATTGAATTTCCTCCAGACCGTCAAAGGGCAGCACTCAGCTGTGTTTTTTTTCCCTCCTTGGTTCAGTAACACCTTGCTTTTAACGCAGTTGACATTTCGACGTCCGCGTGCATACTGACTTTCCTGTGTTGTAAAGGTCTTTTAACCATGAAGAATGGCCTGTCACTCCCTTGCTACCTTTCTTCTACCCCATGCAGCCCTCTCTGCCTTTATTCTGTGGCACACAATACCGTCCGCAAGAAATCCGTTATCATCTGAAGTTTTGAATTTTGTCACAAAGGCGGACGCAAATGCAAATACGAATGACAAATGAAATTCGAAGGCATCCGAGTCTCATTGAGGCACAGTAAACACTCAGCAGCTTTTAGAGGAACTGTCTACCACTCTGACAATGTCAGTCAAAATTGAGCATTTTTTTTT
>NW_017805625.1:5453090-5495193 GCF_001891065.2 Hippocampus comes | reverse complement strand
GCTCGGGTCCCCGTTATCTCTTATGCCCAATGATGGATTGTGCCGGTGCTTTTCTCAATTCAACCTATTGCGACTAACCTTGACTTTTTTTTTTTTTTTTTTTTGGTTTTGTTTTTGTTGTTATTTTGGTGGTGCAGTTCATCAACACTGTCAACACAATAATAAGATGTAGTCAGCAATCTGTTTTGTGCTACAATGATTAACACAATAAGTACAATCATGCAAAAAAAATGAAACGTGAAGCTGAATTTTACATATCCGAAACCAAGTTGCACAGCCTTGACGCTGTCAGAGCTACTGAATGTCATATGGACACACTTCAGTGACTTATCATTATACACCATCGGTCATTCAACATACTGCATAACATACAACAAAGTGAAACATGAAATCTGGTAAAGACCCACACAGAGCGAAGAAGAGGAATGAGGCATGTGCTGATGACCCCCCTGCCCCCCATTAGACAATCACAGTTAACCTTTAGCTATATTCCCCAGTGGCTAAAAAAATGTTTAATGCAGGCATGACATGTCACATTCTTATTCTTTTTTTCCTCCCTTTTGCTTGACCTCATTCAGCTGCTGTCGTGATAGTGGCAGACATTGCCGACCAGGCAAATGACAGTTTAAGACACGGGGTGAGTATCATGTATAGTATAGCGGTCACACATTATGTTCTGACTCTGACAATATGGTTTATTCTGTTCTGTAATTCAAACCTGATTTTCCCCAAAATAATCTTAGTAGAAAAGATTTGCTGATTTGAAGCGGTTGATTTATTTTTGAAATATTTGCATTTATTGTGGCATTCCTATTTACATGCGGACAAATGATCAAATGGCAGAAGTGCACCAAGACGGCATGACTATTTCAAGGGAGTACTGAAAAAGGCTGAACAGGAAAGAGATTTTTTTTCCGAAATGAAGAATGTGAATGTGTTCATGGCTCAAGACGCTGAGTGGGCAGGGCGCTGAGCCCAACGTTACCTCCAACAATGCTCCACTGCTGGACACATGCACAGCTTTCTTGTTGCCTTGAGTCTCCCATGAGCTGCTCCTTTGTTCGGAGTCAAGGAGCAAGCCCCAAAAAAAGCCTCACATATGGAAAAGCACGGCTACAAAAAAACAGCTTGCTCTTGCTTTAAGTTCTTGGAAGTGACACTACATATCACCTCCTAAATGGCCACCAATGGTGCTGGTCACAGGAAGTTTGAAGAGGGCACCATAAACCTGAAAGTGCAGAATTGTGGAGACACATTTAGGTGGATCGTAATTCCATACACTGTATAGATACCCACATCCTGCACGTTTCACCGAGAAATTTAAACTTTCAAAGAATAATTTAAAATAGTCCTACATTACATTATCCATTCCATAAACAATGTCATACAAGTGTAAAAAGAAGAACTCTTGTCTTAACTTGGGTGACAAATAACAAATGTGAACCAATCCATCTCATTTTTTTAACCTTATGACTTATTACTTCTATATACGGTACTGTAAGGATTTTAGTCCGTGCAAAATCAGTAAAACACTATATTAACTTTGATAGTAAGCAGCGACGCTTATGGTTGATGCAAGGAGTGCTTTGAATGGGAATCTGATTACTTTGTATGTGTTTTGATTGTTAACAAAAGAACAAAAACTGACGCCACAATGTGTCATAACATTTTGAGAAAAATAAGTAAGTACTTTTTGATGACAAATGACAAAGCTCTACTCATGTCTTTGTCTTCTATTTGTTCGTGTTAGGAGAACTTGCTGCGTCTGGTCAACATCGAATATAGTGTTCATGGCCAGCGGGACCTACTGCAGCCTGGTCGGGTATGACTCTCATAATATTGCATTGTTTCAGTCCACACTGGGCCACACGCCTTTTGGCCTTAACACAATGACTCAGCTGGGAATCCCCTTTTGGCCTGAGTTGAAACAATATTAACAACAGCAATCACAAAGTGACTAATAAATGTGTGTCATTTTTATTGTGTTTCTTGGTGTCAGGTGTTTGTGAAGGAGGGCACCCTGATGAAGGTCAGCAGGAGGAGCCGACAGCCTCGTCATCTGTTTTTGGTAAATGTTATTTCTGGAAACAGACAAGCTTCGTTTCGGGCATCAAACACTTAATAACATTTACATTGCCTTGTACAGAAATGAGTAACCCAACTCATGACATTTTCGAAATATAAGCCGTTGCTCAGAGGATTTTTAGCATCTATCTTGCCGTGTCCTAAAGCCTTAGGCAGTGGATATCTGAATACAAATGGTGCAACAATACATTTAGACAGACACATAATGCGCAAACACTAGAAGTAGTCGCACAATGACAACTTCTTAAATCTTTTGAAATTAAAATATTTACATGTATTACATTTACATTAATACATTTAATTCAAACTTTGCTGCTTTATTGCAATACTGTAATGTCCTGGTTCTTTTTTTTTTTTTTAATTAACAAGCACTTCACAAATCTTTTTGTCAGCCTTTTATGGGGGCCTGGAACCTCTGAATTTCCATTTATCTCAATGATCAAAGATGATCAGAGATCTAATCCAATCCAGTGTTTTGAGTGACGAGTGTTGCCACCGAACGAATTGAATTTGTAAATCAAGTCACCTCTGTACAGTATTTGCTTGATAATGCAACCGTGATCATGGAAATACAAAGACTTACTACCATGTAGTAGCCAACCTTTTTCCCTCTGGCCTATTGCAGACTGCTCTATTAAGAGCAGAGTTTCCTGACAGGATGTTTCTGGATTCTGACTTCCTGAGACACCTAAAAGAAAGAGGAAAAAAAAAATCTGACAGCAAAGTAAAGATCATCAAAACCACCACCTTAGACAGTGAGACTTAATTACCTGCAGAAGCATAACCGTCTCAGTTGACATGTCTTTTAGTATGCTCGTCACTTCTATTTGTTGGGATTTGGGACAAATGAGAGCACCATTAAAATTCAGTGCTTTTCATCCCTGCACGTTGTTTTAACATTTTTGTTAGAACTCCCAAACACACAGTCAAAAAAAAAATGCTCATAAATTTTTTTGTTGTGTCTGTCCTCTATCCTGCTGGTGTTTCCACCTTGACGGTGATCAAGTTTTATCAGCTCTGATTACTCACAGCAAACTAAAAAATGCGTGCTGGAGCTTGAGTTTCTTGATACTAAAACTCAAATCCACTTGATGAAATACAGAGGTTAACAACACAGTGTATACATTTATATACGTCAAAAAGATATCCCAATGATGAAAGTGTGCGCTAGATAAAGAACAATCGGCCTCGGGTTCAGTCAGAGATCCAATATAAAAGTGTTTACATTGCCACCTAATGGAGAATAGCTTCCATTGCAACATTTTAAATAGTCAACATTTTCATTCCTTGCACCGATATGGTGATTTTCGGTATTCTGCACGAATTTATTTTCTCCGCTGTCTGTCTGTTGACTTATTATTGTCCCTGTGTTTGTGTTTACAGATGAACGATATTTTACTTTACACTTATCCGCAACAGGATGGCAAATACAGATTGAAGAACACGCTGTCACTCACTGGGTTGAAGGTAAAAAAAAAAAAGATACTTTTTACATCGCTGTCTTTATTTGTCACCACAACACATCATTAGTAAATAAAGAGTTAAAAAAAAAAAAGAAGAAAGAAAAGTACAGTTTGCTCCTTTCATGATATCGTTGATCAAATGCCTAGGTCAGTAAACCCATCATCGAAAATGTCCAGCATGCACTGAGGATGGAGGGAAACGACATCTCGATCACCTTGTCTGCAAGGTGAGACGCAGTTGATCATTTTATGATCATTCCTTGTGGTGAGGATGAACGAAATTTTGCGTTGTTTGGAGTGAGACTGCGTTGTATTATTTGACAGCTCCTTCATTGAAAGAGAGGACTGGTTTTACACGTTGAGCTGCGCTGTGAGTGAACACAACCAAGGATCTGTGCTGTTCAACAACTGCTCGGGAGAAGTAAGCGAGTACTATCCCTTCACTGTCACGATGCTGTACTATGCAACACATTGGGATGAACTCACTAATGTGCGTGTGTGTCCAGACCAGAGATCATCTGCGTGTAACCTTAGGAGAAAAGCCCCCCACACTTGTTCCAGTGTCTCAAGCGATGATGTGTATGAACTGCACGTCGGACTTCAGCCTGACTCTCCGTAGGCATCACTGCCACAGCTGTGGGAGGGTGAGTGTCAATGCAAATAAATATGTCACGTCATAAAAGTGCATATATGATGTTCTTGTTTGCTGGTTTATGTCTATACTCCCCGCGGTACCCTCCTTCCGGTGCAGATTGTTTGTAGGAGCTGCTCCAAGAATAGATATCCGCTCAAGTACATGAAGGAGCGTATGGCCAAAGTGTGTGACCACTGCTACAGCGAGCTCAAGAAAAGAGGTGTGAAAAGTTGCACTCTAATACTTACGATCACTACCTCGCGTTTTTCCTCACTGGGTTGTATCAAAAAAATAATACTTGGTTGTGCAAAGTAAAGAGTAAGGTGAGCCCAGAAAAGCGTATCCTGATTTAATGTGATTCATTGCTGTGTGATACCAAAACTGAACAAATTCAAAATATCTCTTCGATGCAGTAGCACGACAATTACGACATGAGAGTTGACCATTAAACTGTATGTCAAAATTGATCATCATGATCTTTTTTTTTTTAATTAAATTTGTAAGGCCACTGTATGTATATGTCAATTTAAACATTCATTCATCCATCCATTATCAGAGCCGCTTATCCTCACGATGGTTACAGGCAGGCGTGGTGGATTCTATGCCACCCGTCTCTGGACAGTAGGCGGGGTAAACCCTGAACTGGTTACCCATTAGTACACAATAAAATACATTTATATTTCATATCAGCCATAAACTGTAAGTCAGTAACGTTTTCACATTTGAGTTCCCTTTCTTCGTTATATGATCTATACTGTATTACCAATATTTCACCATTTCTACCAGGGTACAAAACTTTTGAGCACAACCCTTCTCTTATTCACGCCTTAAAGAAGCGAATCATCAATTTCACTTGGACTCGCAGTCGTTTAAAAAAATGTCTACCTTGCAGGAGACGACACGTGTGCCCTCCCGGCAAAGAGCAGCCCTCGTGTGAGCCGCTCCACTCGTCCGCTCTCCTCCGTGTTTCAAAGCATCCACCCTCCAAACATTTGGAGGCATCGCAAAGGCATGCTCACCTTCAACCAGGTGCGTCTCCGCCCACAATGACTTGGAATTGTTGATTGTGCAGAAGAGACACAGACACGGTGATCATAAGCAGAAGGACCGCGAAGGCTAATGACTTCTTCCACAGGTGACCGTATCCGATGAGGGCTCTATTAGCGGCAGTCTACACCGCAGTAAGAAGAGCAAGAGGAACTGGAAGAGATTGTGGTTCCTCCTAAAAGACAAGGTGCTTTACACCTACAGAGGCCAAGAGGTGAGGGGACACATGCACTCCCCTTCAACCTGTATAGAACATTTGAAAATGCATTCGATGCAGTGTGAGTCGTTACATGATGGACATTCTGATGCTGCATCCACAGGAGAAGGTGGCGTCAGAGAGTTTGCCTTTGTTGGGCTTTACGGTGAAGCTACCGGACAACCACCAGGGAGATGACGACGCCTCCAATGTTTTCCAGCTTTATCACAAAAACACTTTGTACTATACGTTTAAAGCGGAGGACAATTACACAGCCCAGAGGTGAGGAAAATGGGCCATGATCCACTTCAAATAATGACGCAATTGGTACTCACTAGTCACACTTTTTGCACAAATCTGGAGAAAATATCTGAAGAATTTAGAGAGCCTTGCTGAATTAAGATTTGTTTTCTGTTTTTTTAATACAGTGGTGCTTTGGCACACAAGTTTAATACATTCTTAAAAAAGTCGTACTTCTCAAAAATCGTTTCCCTATTGAAATGATTGGAAATTCCACGAATCAACTCCAGCCTCCCCGAAAAAGCATATTTTGTCATGTATATTTTAACTTTGTAAGCAACGTTGACCTGAAATGCTGTCAACGGGGATCCTAACAAGAAGCACCATCGATTATGTTTTTTTCTTTTTTTTTTTTTTTTTTTTTTTTTTTTGTGAATGGGGGGGGAAAAGTCTTGGTCTAAAAAAAAAAAAAAAAAAAAGGATATTAGCTACAACCAGCAGATGGCAGCATTGTATCTCTTTTTCTGGTGTTGTTATTGTTCGCGTTCCTAAAGTGCAACTTGCTTCTCACATAGGTGGGTCAACGCCATGGAGGAAGCCACTGTTTTATAGGACCAGATCATTCCGCTCTTCCAAAAGCAACAACAACAACAAAGTGTGAGCCCAAAAAGGGGGGAAAAAAACTTGATTATGTCTGCAAACTGGAACTTCCTCGGCCAATACTGCAGGAAAGTATTGAAAAAGACACCATGTTCTTTGCGAAAGGGGGGAGGGACACTTTTGCCTACTGTTGCAACCTTGCAGCAGGTGTGATGCTGTGCACCACATGATGGGTTGGCCCAGATACCCGCCAGTCATGTGACGTGACCTCGATCTCTATCAGCCGGCTGATCAGCACAGTAGCTGACGGCAGATCATGGTGGGTTATTGTCACTTTTTCGACTGGGGTGAGGAAAATCAATCAAGAATGCGCAGCTCTCCTTCCAAGACATTTTTAGAAAATTTAATCTTCACCTTCATGTTATTAGTCTTCATGACTGTATTAACAATGACTGGTTTCATTTATATAAAATGACGCAACTAAAGTCTTGTACTGTAATATTTGATGCCTTTTTTTTTGTTTTTTTGCACTGATACAAAATGGACTACAATAGAAAATCTATACCTTCACCAAACAAGCCATAGTCATCGATTTTTATGTGGAGCATTTCATTGTACTGTATAGTCTAGTCCAGTGTTTCCCAACCTGTATTTTTGCCCGAAAAATCTCACCACCAAAAAAGATGTCATAAAAAATATTTACTGTACGAGTATTGAAATATTATGATGATGATGAACTTCTCTCTTAAATGTACCTGCTTATTGTCAAATGTGTGGAACATAAAGTTATTCTTCTGTTGTCCACACCTGGACAAAATTGTTGGTACTTTTCTGAAAAATAATAAGAACATAAGAAAAAAAAAATCGTCGTAATCATAAATTAAAATTGAATGAACGTTAACCGATGAAGTCATACACTTCTTTTGAATTGTGTGTCAACAGGAACAAATTCTTGAAACAGGCCTGGACAAAAGCGATGGTACCCCCGAGAAAAGATTGAAATCATTTGACCATAGTGACATCTTCAACCAAGGTGTGTCCTCTAATGACCGTCACAAGTGTTTTCAAACTTGCAAGCAGTCACTTGGCCTATTTAAAGTGTCCCAATTAGCCACTGGGTATTTTGGTGACATTGTGTGTACCACACAAAACACGGACCAGAGGATGCGAGGGAAAGCATTGCTCAGGAGATTACAAATACAATTCTCGACAAAATCTCCAAGTAGCGTGAAGCCCCTGTGATGGCAGAGGCACATATTATTTAGAAATTTAAGATCCTTGGGACTGTCGCCAACCTGGTCTCAGTCGCAGGCCCTGGGTCTTGCAGCAGGATAATGACCCAAAACATAGCTAAAGACGCTCAAGAACGGCTAAAATCAAAACATTGGACTTTTCTGAAGTGACTTTGGATAAGCCAAGAGGCTGGTATCTTAACTTCAAGGCTGCGAAAAGGAACAAGCCGGTCTTCTTCGGCATTATAAACAACTTTGATTGCACGCTATGTACGTAAATGAAGTCCTTGCAGTGTCACACCAGTAAGTTGATCAAAAAACACAGAGCGATAAATTATGTACAATTACGCTTACGTGGTTATTGCCTCAAAAGATTTTGTTCAACAAAAGATGAAACTAAGGGTGCTCCCATTTTTGTCCGGCCCTGTTATATTTCATTTTAAAAATAATCCTGTTGAATCATAGCTGTCTGATTTTCACGATTATTAGTATTTATATATTTTTTCTTTTATTATTAATTTTATTTTTCTACTGTACCAACATTTTGTCCACATGTATGGCAACAGGTGGACAGACAAGTTCAAGTGGAAGAGCATTTAATTGTTCTGACTGTCACTATATGTTGCTGGCCCAGATAGATGAACAAAGATACATTGTATACACGGTATATGTCATAAATAAATTATACTTTTGTGACCCGTTATGTGAAATTAGAGAATTTCCTGCAGCACTTGGTTGGGTCTCACTGGTCTCGTCAGTGGTATGCACGAGACATACATCATGAACGGAACTAGCGTTTTGCACTTTGAAGTGTACTTGCTGATTTATCGAGCGTATTTCCAAAACATATTAAAGCGAAGATGAACATAACAATGGGAACCATCTGCGACATGTTGCTGACCACTGATCTTAATATTGACATTCCGCAGGCTGTTATTGACTTCATGGGAGCACACGAGCATGCTACATGTACAATATGGAAACATCCGCACGATGTGCTTTTAGAAGCCCTCGTGGATGTAAACAGCGTGCCGCACGGCCAGCGAAAAAGGCCACGTCTGCTCTGCTTCTCCGCACCCCCCTGAGGCTCGCTGACCCAGAATATCGTCAAGCGGGAGGCCTTCTTTCTATGGCTGCTGAGAATTTGGAGACAGGCTCGTCCTACATAGACAGCAGATAATTCATCACCCCACTCACCATTTCTAGACCCCATTCTGGTTGACTTTGTGCTTGTTGCTGCTATAAAATCTTGTCGCACAAGGTCACTCACTGCACTCATGGGACACAAAACAGCGACGCAAACCTGATTGGCAATCATTAGAAGACTCATTTTCCATTGTCAGGACAATATTACATTTATTTGGGGGTTAGTTCAGTGTTCCATAAGATCTCCGTTGAATAGTTTACCGCTTTCCAGTCGCCAGATAAGGTACCAAAGATAACCAAAAACATTAGAAACGACTTTCACTATGATGCAATGCAATTTACATCATTGCAAACAATGTCATTAGAGTGTCCGCTGACGCTTTAAATATGTATCTTTCACTTTTTAGACTTGTTAGGTGAGAAATGGGCTTAGTTTGATCGACATTAAAACATGTCGTTTAGGTATCAAGATGCATACCACCTAGTGCGGCAGCAGCATGTGCGATCATCCCAGCCCACTTCCATGTTGCCGCAGGGAGAAGCAAAGCAGAGAGGAACAAATAATCAATACCCCTCCACACACACACACACACACACACACACACACACACACACACACACACAGAATACTCAATAACATTGGACACATTCCTCTATGATGCGCTCAGCTTTGAAATCATTAACGACTGGCACAACTACAGTAAAAGATGAGCTCTCGTGTGACTTCCGTGAGTTTTGGGCAGTGGATGTCTCGTGTCACAATTGCTGATGTGGCAAAAAAATACTCACATTCTTGACATAAGTACAAGTACAGCCACTTGTGATAAAAAGTACTGGGAAGGAAAGTAGAAGCACTGTTTAAACTCCTTTGGTAAAAGTGGGAGTTTGCAATAAAACGCAATAGCACTTTTTGTCACATACCTGACAGTAGTACGTGACGATCTGTGGCCTGTGGCCCCATATTTAAAAAAAAAAAAAACAGCCAATAAGGGACATAAGGTTGACAATCAGTTGCCACTTACAGGCACACACGTCGTGAGCACACCCTCCTAGTGATAGCTTTGCTGAAACTATGATGGAATGCCCACCTCCAGAAAAAAAAAATGCCCATCCCTCTTTTGCCCCCAAAAAAATCATTATAAGACTAACAAACAGAAGCAGAGCGAAGGGAACTCATGCAGCTGAGTGAATTCTGAAGTGAGAAAATGAGCAACATCTCTGCAGGTAAGTTGATTACCTCTTTTTTTTTCATTTTAGTTGATTTTACAATGATTAAAAAAAAAATTCCATAGCTTTGGTAACGTTGTGAACTACTAAAATAAATGCTCAAAAAACACTTGACATGTCGGTTGTTTGTTCTTTTTTTCTTCAGATTTTACAGAGGTAGAACTAATGTTTTTTAGTCACAATATCTTATTGTCAGGTGAGCAAAGGAACAAGTTTATTTTGACAAAGTGAGGAGTTGAAAATTCATCTAGATGTAGGCGCTAACATCAATTTACAACTCGAACAAACACTACAGACACCTGAAAAATCAACTTAAATGCAGCTGAGTATTTGTAATTTTTTTTTTTTGGGCATTCATCAAGATCCGGCATCTCAAATTTGCAGTCTGCAAGATGATAGTTTGCGGTCTCTTATTTGACATCAAAGTTTAATGGGAGTGTCGCCCCAACATTTTTTTTTCAGCGTGTTTGCCCTGCCCCTTTTGTATTTTTTTTTTTTTAAATCACCTGTGGGCTCAGGCTCCCGACAACTTTTGGCAAAGCGTAATTCTGAAATGACCCCAAGTGGAAGGAAAAGATATCCTGTCATCCAGTCCCAGTCATGTCTTTTTTCAAAACCTGCCATGAAGAGAAAGGCTGACAATGAGAACAGCCAATTTCAAGAAAAAATGATTTGTTTACTAAGTTATTTTTTGAGCACACAAAGACCGCAATCGTTCACATTCCGCAGAACCATTAATGTTCTGAGCTGTTATTAATAAAGATTGAGACGATTGGATTAGTGTTTTTTTTTTTTTTTTTGAATACTTGAATCCCTTTTTTGGAAGACTTGATATGGCCCCGACATAAATTAAGTTTTGATACCCGTGGTCTAGACTTTTTTTCTGTTCCTGCCTGAGAAGAAGCTTCAAACCACATTGCTTTTCATCTTTCATGGGAGTGTGTGGGTAGGCACAGCCTCGGGGTAGAATCGGCAAGATTATGTTACGTAACGGTGGTGGGGATTTAAAGAAACAACTGTGTCCACTTGATGTGGTTTTCACGTTTCTGTGCTTGTCTCATGCAGCTCGTCACCTACCAGACGGCCGAGACAAGATGCAGTGGCGCTCCGAGCTCATGTCCCACTTTGCAAACTCTTTTCAGCCCACGCTTACAAAGGTGATGTTACACCTTTTCCATTTCCCTGGAATTTTCAAATATAGCTCTCTCCTTCTATCCACAGAACACGGAGTGAAAAACCCACATAGCCTTCTGCTCATTCTGTGGCATTCTGTTCTGATGTGACCGTTTTGTCATCTGTCGCTAACTTCAGCTCAAATCGACATATTTTAAGAATTTTTTCATAATTGAAAGTTGTTTAAACCACCCCTCTGTGTTTTTAAAAATGTTTTTTATCATAGACTAAATAGTATTAGGCGGCCCGATGATCCAGTGGTTAGCGCGTTGACCTCACAGTGCAGAGGTATCGGGTTCAATTCCAGCACTGGCCTCCCTGTGTGGAGTTTGCATGCTCTCCCCGGGCCTGCGTGGATTTTCTCCGGGTACTCCGGTTTCCTCCCACATTTCAAAAACATGCACGGCAGGCTGATTGAACACTCAAAATTGTCCCTAGGTGTGAGTGTGAGTGCGGATGGTTGTTCGTCTCTGTATGCCTTGCGATTGGGTGGCAACCGGTTCAGGGTATCCTCCGCCTACTGCCTGAAGACGGCTGGGATAGGTTCCAGCACCTCCCGCAACCCTTGTGAGGATAAGCGGATTAGAAAATGGATGGATGGATAAATAGTATTAAAAGCAAGTGTTTGTGGTCTGCAGGAAAAAATGTGTATGCTGATCTGAATACCTGTTTCCATGCGTTTGGGTCCACCTGCACTCCACCACACCCAAACCATGCAACAGTGCCTTCACCGTGCTTTTGTGGTAAAAGCCAAAAGGTAGGCTCGAAGACAGTTACTGTCGTTGGTCTTCCAACGTGTTCGGATCACAGAAAATGTTTGTCGCTTGGGAAATTATAAGGAATTAGGGCCTAATTGTTGGGGTTCTCAATTGGTTCGTGTGTAGCAGCTGCCTATGATGTCTTGGCAAGAAATAGATGATAGTGGGAGAGCATTTTATTTATGGACAAGAAAAGATCTTCTAGCCACAGAGCCAAATCTACCACCTCCTCATTAGGCTTAGGCAACTGTGTGATGTGTTCTGTGCATTTGTGTATATACGCTGCGGCCTTGTTTATTGCCAAAAGCTCATCCACCGCCCCCATAGGCATTATATGTAATCCTTCAGCAGTATGCACTGGCTTGCTACAGCATGTAGTATGGACACCTACAAATTCAAACGAGCTCCAATGCAAAGCCGCAAGCAGTATTCGTTATTTAGAATGACAGCAATACTCTTAGTCTTGATTGAGACTCATGCAGCGGGATAGAAACGTTTGTAGAATGCCTGTCATATTGCTAAATAAGGCACTTAAAATATTTATGAGAAACTGCCACCACAATCATATATGTTATGCTGTAAATGCATTACACTCGCTCTGTCAATCTCAAACCAAAGTTTCCGATTGCGCCGGTGTACCGAATGTTGTGGCTGGGTAGTCAGCAAGTGTAACAAAACACAGTTCACTGATGGACTCATTCCTACAAAACACCATACTACTAGTCGTCATATTCATACTAAATCTAATACCAATACTACTACGATTAATTTTTGTAATTCTAACTCAAATGCAAATTCAAATACTAATTATGAGACGTTTACTAATTTTATTGTTAATTTTAATTTTAATACTGATTCCAATACCACCACCACCACCACGACTACTACTACTAATTACTATAATAATAACAATTGTAATTCTAAAACTTACACTAATATTGGCTCCAATACTAATAGCACTGATACAAATTCTAATAGCAATCTGAATACTAATATTGTACTAATTATGATGCTAATGCTAAAACTAACTAACGCTAACGCTGATTGTAATACTAACACTGATTCCAATACTAATTTTAATGCTAGTACTAATTCTAAAACTAATACCAAGACCAATTCTAAAGCTAATGTTATCTGGAATACTATTTCAAATATTAATACAAAAAAATATCTAAATTCTAGTCAGGAATACTACTTCAACTAGAACTATTAATACTCCTACTATTAGTACTACTATGACTACGACTACTTCTCTTAGCAGTAGAAATGGCATTAATAATACGATCGTCGTGATACTATATTAACATAAACAGCATAAAGTACGACAACCGCTTCAACTGCTGCTGCTACAACTACTACTACTACGAGTATTACTCCTACTACTACTACTTCAACTATCACTGTTAAGACCACTAATTGACTACTAATACTAATTGAATATCAATACTTTACTGCAGATTAAAAAGAAACAAGATGATGCAATACAAAACACAAACTTTTTTATTTCATTGTGTTAAATCCAGTTTACTGTATTCCTTATCAGAAAAAAAAAATAGTCAACCGTGCACGCTCCAACTAGTTGGAGCGCGCGCCCGCGCACACGTGCGTGTGTCAGGTAGACGTCACTATGGTGCGGGAGGGCGTCGGGAGCGCGCTCGCGCCGCGCCACACTTCCTCAATCGAGTGTATCACCGAGTGGAAAAAAAAGGAGGCGACTCGAAAGAAACGAGAGAACAACTTTGCTCCGTGAGTCGGTGAAGGTACAACGGACAGTTTGCTGGACGAGGTGAGCCAATTCTTGACGACCTTTTGTTTGTCGCTTTTGGGTTTTTTTTGTCGCTTTTCGGGCTTGTGTAACGTGTGTGTGTTTGTGTGTGTGGAAAACGTCCCTCATGGAGACTTTAGTGGCACGTCTTCATTTGTCACTCATTTAAACTCTGCGAAAGGTCTGATGTTAGCTAGCTTCACACATGACCGATGCCTGAGCGGCGACGCCATGCGTCGATGCATGAAAGTTATAGTTGCCCCGGCCTTAGTTTATTCACAGACTTACTTGCAAAGTAAGCCCCGTGGATGCGGTGGAATATGTGAGCTGTCACATCGTCTTTGACTCAACCGGGTAGAGTACGGAAAAAAAAAGTACTTCGCCAAACAAACCGAACAAACCGGCCGCCAACTTTTGCCATGTGTCGTCTTAAAAAATAACCGTGTTCTCCATTTAATTATGATGTACTGTTTTTTATGGACCTGCTTCGTCAGATGCAATTGAGTTGCTTTGCATTCCGCTCACTTATTATAAAGTAGTGGTAATGCTTGCAACACCCAATGTTTCTGTGTTAGAGGGAACAAAAGTAACAGTCCAGATTAATGCTTTGAAGCATCTTCTTTATGACATGCTTAAAAATTGTACATTAAAACAGTATTTCCAAACCACTTTATTCACGGCGAGACTCTATGCCAATGACTTAGACAGCAGTGATTCCCAACTAAAGCACATATTTTAAGTTAAATCTCACCGCACACCACCAAACAATAATGTCACAAAAAGTGGTTATACATGTCAATTATATACTTTCTGCTATCGGATACAAGATATTTTTTTTTTGTTCTGTCTGTCCCTCTACTATGTCACTGGCATAGATAGATGGAAAAAAAGATTCTTCCCTTGTTGCGGGTGTTTCGTTCCACGAGCTCCTACGTTAAGTGAATTCCCGCAAAATAGGATATAGTTTGATTCACGTCTCTATTAAGGGATCACCCCCCCCCCCACACACACACACACATAGTTTCCACACTTATAAGTACTTATTTTGTTGCACTTCATGAAGAATAAATACCAGCGCTGTAAACCCTTGGACTTCTGGCGGGAAGTTCTTCTTCTTCATCCTCCATTAAGAAAATGAAGAAGAAGAACAGTAATCCTGGGAACTATATTTTGATTTCCATAGCAAGGGTTTACTGCGGCAAAAGACGCTTTAACCCACCAGGATTGTAACTTTGCCGACAATGCCACGTGGAATTCTGTTTAAGTCAAGAAAAAGAAAAACTTTCAAGTAGACCTTTCGTCTTCCTTGTATGCTGTGGGCTGCAGAGCGTGCTCTGCTCACGTCAATTCCTCAACGCAGCCTATAACCAGCTCATGCTTCAACTGTTTACTTTCCTCCTGCGTGATGCATCGGGCTCCAATACCCCATTTTTGGGGGGGACTCTGAATAACCAAATGGCACATTTGAACGGCGTTCTGAGTTTCTGAACGGTCTGAGTTAAGTAGTGCGCTCAGTGTGTATTTCCGAAACACGCCCATGATAAGGGAACCGGGATTTTGGAGGCAACAAGCGCCTCGGTCTTGGTTTTTATAAAACAAAAAATAGGACTGGTTCAACGGCGAACAAAGATAAATAGCAAGAAAACCCGCAAAATAAAGAGGTAGAAGCACAATAAATACAGTATGAAGTTTATGATCACAAATGAAAACTCCACGACAGAGTGAAGCCACAATAACTGAACCGCGCGCGGTGTAGCGAGGGAACACTGTACATTATTTGTTGGAAATAAATATATTTCTGACCAGTTCAGTGAAATTTGATCATTCCCCACAGCGCACCCGAAGAGCTGGACGGGCACAATAACGTGCCGCGGCACACACGTTGAGACTAACTGGTGTACTGTAGTGACGGGCAACTCTGAAACACACCAATACAAAACGAGCACACTTGCAAGGAGCACTCCAGTTTCATGACATCACTCATTAGGCCACACCCCTAAACAGACTCTTATCCGACAGATGAATACAAAGGTCCCCAAGGTACAAACACAATGGCTGTTTGTAAGCAGAATTGTTTGTAATTCGAGGCACATCAAATTTCAATCTATAATTGTCGTTTAAGATCATTTAAAAAATACTGTAGTGTAATGCACTACATTTTTTTAGGATAATGCAAAAAGTCTTCTGTGTTTGCAGCATCTCGTCCTGCTTCCCCTCTCCTCCTCCCCCGTTAAGCGCTGAGAAGTAGAAAAAAATAGTTCATCGGAGGAAATTAACTTCAAAGAGGCGGCCCGTTTACTCAACCCTGCAAGCAGCCAATCATATTGTGCCCTGCTTAAAAGTCCTCTTAAAAAAAAAGAAAAAAGAGAGAGGGTTTATTATGGATGACAGCCAGCATTAGCGTTTATTGAAACCTTGACTTTTTCCAAACTTTTTGTCCAGTAGTAGTTTGTTTAACTTTACAACAGCGATGAAAATCAACAAAATTGGCCTTTTTTTCGGCATTCAGTTCAGCAAAAACTAAGCTAAATGTGCTTGCTTTAAGCTGTTTATTAGTCACTCCTGTAAAATATGCATCGTGTTTGTATGTGGAAAGAGCGTGACCCGGACAAGTGCACTACAGTGGACTGTTAAATTCTTTATTAAGCCTCCGGGGCCCCACACAATAACAATACGGCAAGTGTGGGATTAGTGAAGTGAGGCTAAAAACTATAAATCCTCCCTTAAAGCAGTGGTCCCCCACCTTTTTTGTGTCACGGAGCAGTTGAGACAAGCACATGCTGTTTATGGATATGTATGGACATACAGTATATTAGTTTGAACCATACATCCTCCCTCGAAACTCCTAATTTTTTCACTTTTGGGACTTTGGACATGGAGGGAGCATTTCCTGCAGATTTGCTGGCCTCCCTTTCATGAGCTTTCCCTCTTTTGCATCCCAAATGGGACTGCAGACGCTGTTTGAGTAAAACCAGCACGTTTCCGGATCCGCTCTACAACGTTGCATGCATGAATTCTGTTTGACAGCCAATCACCTTCAGAGGATGTATACACTCGGTTCTGAAAGAACGGTTGGAGTCGAGTCGGCTTTGAGATGCTGTTGCTGCTCACTTGACTGTACTCTCAGAGTGTGCCCCAAAAAAGATTTCCCCCACCATGATGCACTGGGAAGCGTTAACGCAACACAGGTAACAGTATGTTCAAAGATGCTCTGTTTACCAGATGTGGTTTTTTTTTTGTTGCTCCTCCATCATCCATGTGTGACAATTTCGGATTTATTTTATTGTGTTTCACGTGTTGTTCTTCACATTGACTTACGTTTTAAGGTAATATCTCACTGATGGGTAAAGGCTTACGAGGGAACATAGCGACTGTTCGTTCAAGGTTGCAGAGGCCAGACACTCGCAAACTGTTTTAATGGTCGCAAACATTTTTTTTTTCTTTGTTGCCATCGAATTTTCAACGTGTTCAAAATTTCTTTGCAAAGCAGTGCGGCGGGGGTACTTGGGAGTATTTTTGTCGGCGGTACTTGTGTTTGAGAACCCATTGCCTAAATGGGTTCTCAAACCCACGAGCCTAAATGCTCCATGAATGCATTTGCACTGTTCTTCTACTGGTCACAGCTGTTCTTTTTGTTGTTACTGTAAAACCTGTTGGCTAAGATTGTCTGTGCAATGATGAAGAAAGCGTCCTTGCCAGCAACCACACGTTTGTGTCATTCAGTGAAGACATGATTGGAAGGAGGCGCAGAATGGTGGGAAGCTGGTGAGGGCATGTGCTTTCAGAGAAAGGCGCACACCTTCTAAATTTAATCCGGGGGGGACAAATCAAAAATGTGCATGCTGGACAAATCAATCTGGACTACCCTCTGTCACATAGCACAGTGCATGTATTGATTATATTAAAAAAAAAAAAAACTGTAGCCACAGTTCATGACTGACTTTCCACCCACCACCCTCCCCACCCCAAACACACACAAGCCCACACACTTGCCTTTCTGATTACTGATTTTCTTCCCTGTTCGCCTTTCTGTGCTTTACTCTGCTGGTCCCAGTGTGGGCGGTTTCGGGTTGAGGAATTGCCGAGCTTCCTGTGGCGCGCCGAATGCTTGTTTTGGAGTCGGGACATGTAGAGGCTCGCTTTGTCGCGGCAGGCATGTCCTCCATCTTTGCAGCTCCTCCCTTTGACAGAAAACAGAAGTGTGTGCGTGAAGACGTAGAAGTCAAGAACGATGGCATATTTGACATTAGAGTGCACACAAAAGCCGTGCTGCAGCTCATGATAAAGCTGCATCGACTTGTATTGTACTCACCCCCGTCAGTTCTGAAACGTGCGCATACATTGACGGGCTGTTTGTTTGCTGACAATTATCATTTTCACTGCTAGCATAGTTTCCCTCTATAAAGGATGCATTTGAGTTCCGTCCTTTTTTTTTTTTTAAGGTGTTGATTTTGATTTCATCGATTATAATCGATCAAAAGTCATTAGCGTGAACCATTACAGTGGAGACTCCAATGACAAACGCCTCGAACGTCGTGGAATTTGTTTCCCAACCCTCATTGAGCAAAAGGCACCCATTTGAAAAAGCTCACATCTCACCACAAAATGTCACAAAGAGTGTGAAAACTGAAATCATGATTATTTCTTCTCGAGTTACTCACACATGGGTCGTACTTACACCGTGTTCAGTTCAACACGCTGAGCTGATATACTCGCGAGAAGCCTTCACCGTTCCGATGTACGGAAGGCAACAGGGGGCGACACATCTAACGCCTTCTTCGTAATAAATGAAGTCAAGTTGGAAATGTTATGGCATCACCCCTGATTTATTTCTCATGGCACATCAGGGGGCGGGGCCACGGCTCACCTTGGTTGGGAGTGACCAGTCAGGGAAGTGGCGAGTAATTGGTGTGCGTATAGAGTCCCTTGGGTAACGCTCCATTGATCATCTGTTTTTGGCCGCAGCTGACTTTGGGGACTTTTCACCATGCCTCCATTCTTGAGGATTGCCTTCAACTCGTTCGACCTGGGTGCCCTGCCCCCTCCGGCGGACCCCCCTTTTTGTGCAATCAAGATGAAGGAGGCCTTGACAACAGGTGAGGAAAATCATTCACTTGAAGATGTCAATGCTTTACCCTCACCAACTACTTTACTCTTACTACAAAAGCTCTTTTTAGCATCCTTCCTTCTTTTTTCCCCCCCAGAACGTGGTAAGACTCTAGTTCAGCGGAAACCCACCATGTATCCAGCCTGGAAGTCCAGTTTTGACGCACACATCTACGAGGGCCGTGTGGTTGAAGTGCTCCTGATGAAGACGGCCGAGGAGCCCCTGGCTGAGGTCACGGTCGGCGTGTCCGTGCTTGCCGAACGCTGCAAGAAAGCCAACGGGCGTGCTGAATTCTGGGTAGAACACCTCAGTTGGTTCCGTGTACTAAGCTTCTGCAAAAGCTTTCTTTTTACGTGCGGGTTTGTGTGTTCAGGTGGATCTTCAGCCTTCTGGGAAAGTGATGATGGCAGTGCAGTACTTTCTAGAGGGGTTGGAGTCTGGTAAAAAAAAAAACAACAAAAAAAAATCACAGTCTTAATATCCATGCATTTTTTTGATAGCACTCACAAGGGTAGCAGGCAACCTATCCGAGTTGAGTTTGGGCAAGAGGCAGGATACACCCTGGACTGCTTGCCAGCTAATCGCAGTGCACAAACAACCGTTCACACTCATTTTCACACCTCAGGGCAATTTCGCCTCCAAGCAAATTCCAATGTGCTGTCAGTACTGACATACTTTCGTTTCATTTAGTTATTTAACAGAGACACTTACGTTGCTGTCAATAATAATGATAATTAGTATTATGATGATTATGATTTTGTTTTCTTATCTTAGTTTCTGTTTGTTTTGGCTTGTAAATGTATCATGAAACAATATTTCAGGACCCTAAACTCGTGACTAACGCGCCGTAAACTGCACCTGCACTTCGTGAAAGTACTCTTATAGTTTCATCCATCCATTTGTTTTTGATACCGCTAATCCTGTTGCGTGCCATGGGAAGCTGGAGCCTATCCCATCTGACTTTGGGGGGGAAAAAGGTAAATACAGTAAGACCGTGTAACCCAGTCAGTCGCAGGGCACATATCGAGACAGACAGCCGGTCACGCTCACATTGACACCATCACTGAAAGGGAAGTGAAGCCACACTGCTTTCACCGAAGTCAGCTGACTATACCGCTATATCACCGTTGACCCTGATTTTTGCATGTTGAGTTCATATTTAACTTGCAATAATATCAGTGGTTTGTATTCTTTTATTTCTTCTCTTAGAAGTAGAGTTTAATCAAAGCAGGCTATCAACTTCCAAAGTGCTGAAGAACCGTGAACACAACGAGTGACTCACAATTGAATTTTTGCTCCACACAATATGCACTACTTTTTGTCATGGGTTTTTTTTTTTGTGTTGTAACTCTGTACTGAGTGTTACAAAAGGAAGAAATAGGAAGACCAGAAAGCTCTCAAATGATACAGCGAGGCTTGCATGTGCTCATGAGAGACACCTCTGGACTTTACAAGTGGCTGATTGAGAAAATAGGTTTTCAGAGCAACAGAGAAAAGTGGGTGAATGCTTTTTTTTTTTCACTGCTAACTTGAGCGTTATCAAATGTTGATCACTCTTTTATAGGAAAACAATGACATAATCAAACCTGTCCAAGAAATTAAGAGATTCGAGTCATCGATTACGATCAAGGCGACATGCCTGCGAAATGAACTTTGTCCCTGACAGAGAGCAAACAAGCTGCAAAAGAAGAAGAGGCCCCCACCCTCAACCGTCGACGAGGTGCAATCAAGCAGGCAAAGATCCACTTCATCAAGAACCACGAGTTCATCGCCACCTTCTTCAGGCAGCCCACATTCTGCTCTGTGTGCCGAGATTTTGTCTGGTTAGTTCAGCCTACTTTCTGGTGCTATAAACAAACCTTCAGGGGAATTAAAGGGAAACTTTGAAACCAAGTCGATTGCTTCTCAGTCCACTGACACCGGCAAGGGACAAAATAGTTTTGAAACTCTTTTTGGTCTCGCTCAGCAGGAAGTTGCGGCAAAAAGGAAACACGGTTACACAAATGATCACCGGCGTACGAAAGCTGCTCATTATCTCAAACGAAGAATCAAATCAGCAAAAAAAAAAATTTAAATTGGTGTTGTTTTCAAGAAAAAAAGATTACAGTTGTTTTTCTTTACCTCTCACAGGGGACTCAACAAGCAAGGCTACAAATGCAGACGTAAGTGAACATTTTACAGTCCCTTGATATTTGCGGTGACTTAAGTGTTTTCAAAGCTTTTTTTGACATCCCTTCATTTGGAAGAGAAAAAAAAATGTTCACCCCCCCAGCTGATGTGATGCTTGTAGCATTGATAGCTGCCGTGTATGTGTAATGTGGACGTATAAGGGCTTATGCACGTCATGGAATGCCGATTGTGAGAGGACAAAAAAACCCAAAACTGCAAGAAATCCTTGACATTCCTGTAATTCCACCACACTCGTGGGGGCGTGCAACACAGTTTAAGAAACACTGATTTAAAATCAGAAGATGACCTTATTTATCAACATGCACTTTGTCACTGTTTCATGACAAATAATGATTCTCTTCTTATCAGAATGCAACGCAGCCATCCACAAGAAATGCATCGACAAAATCATCGGCAGATGCACTGGCACTGCCGCAAACAGTCGGGATACCGTGGTACGTAACACATCTTTCTGCAGTCGATAATAGAGCCCAATCAACATTTTCCCACTTCTTTTGGGTGCGTAAATGTCTGAAAGGGAATGAGCAAGTGTGTTCATATTGAATTATGTGGGTTGTCGGGTCAGAGTTGAGGAAGGCAGGGTCCATAACTTGTAGGGTCATCAATATCCGAGGATAAAGATGTTCAAAGACCAAGTGAGATCGATAAGAAGCCAAATGGAAACAATCAAGCACACCTAGCCGCACAGTGGAGAGCGCAAGACGGGGAATAGGTTCGATGACACGCCACAGGCATACCTAAATGTGGAAGAAACAGTTTGGGCTCTACAGGGGCGTTCAGAAAGGAGCTAAAATGATGAGGCGGATTTGCAAAGCTGTCAGACCGCTCCTGAGCATTCCTCTGGCCCGGCTCACTCATGGAGAAGACGAATCCCGTTTGTTGCCGCAGTTCCAGAAGGAGCGCTTCAACATCGATATGCCGCATCGCTTCAAGAGCCACAACTACATGAGTCCCACCTTCTGCGACCACTGTGGGAGTATGCTGTGGGGTCTTGTCAAACAGGGCCTGAAGTGTGAAGGTACAACACAGACGCACACCACCGCGACCCCCCCCCCCCCCCATCATTTTGAACCGGAATTATTTTTGTGAGCCACTTTGCTGTGTTTGAAGATTGTTCCATGAACGTTCACCACAAGTGTCATCATAAAGTGGCCAACCTTTGCGGCATCAACCAGAAACTACTAGCGGAAGCGCTTACACAAGTCAGCCAGGTGAGTTGCTGCAGATCTAACGTCTAAATGCTTCTATGGGGAAGGGTTAGAAGTCTAAATCCGAGAGCATGACGCACTGTAAAAACAAACATCATTATTTCAGGACACTCTACATATATAATCATATACATTACATGTATAGTTGACTCTGCAAAATCAATAGAGTGCTATAGCCATTAGAGCACGCAAACTCGCTTGCAGTCTTTTCAAATGTGACAGACGACTCGCTGTCAATTCTACATAAGCAGTGAAACTTAGTCTAATCCCGACAGCTCAAGTCTCACAGAGCTCCAAACATTTGGTTGACTTTTAAACTGCCTTAATGTCAAATTGACCCGTCCTTTATAACATACGCTATATTTTTGTATGGTTGCATTGCAAAATGTGTCATTTTAATGTCTTTCTTCTTTTTGCCAATCAGAAATCCTTCACCCGCCGCTCTGATCCGAACCTTGATCAAAACCTCTCTGATATCGGAATCTACGATGAAGTTAATAAGCTTTCTGAACTGGATATCAATGGTCAGTGAGTGTTTGCGTGTCCGAAAATGTCACGAGTACTTGCTATACGATATTCCGTTTGGAGTAATAATACACTGTGGCGTCTCTGTGCGTGAATATGTTTTTGTTTTTCTTTTCTTTTTTTTTTTTCTTTTTTTTTTTTAGAGTCAACCCATTATAGCAGAATATGGGATGGCTCGGGCCCGCGGCCTCAGACTCGTCTGACACACCTCACTCGCATTAACGTGGACGACTTTGTCTTCCACAAGGTCCTGGGGAAAGGCAGCTTCGGCAAGGTAAACAACAGTTTTAACACCGTTAATGCGCTCCCCTCGCACTGGAGACCTCATACAATTTTGACGGTGGATTGTAACGTTTACGCGCGCTTGTAAAATTGGGCTGGAATAATAATTAAGCATCGTCTCTGTGTCAGGTTCTCTTGGCAGAACTGAAAGGTCGGGAGGAGTACTTTGCCGTGAAGGCCCTGAAGAAAGACGTGGTGCTGATGGATGACGACGTGGAGTGCACGATGGTGGAGAAGAGAGTCTTAGCTTTAGCCTGGGATAACCCTTTCCTCACACACCTTTATTCCACCTTCCAGACGAAGGTAAGCTTCCCTGCACCCGAACCGTGTCATCATTGCTAAGTGACGAATACTAAAAGATCTTTTTTTTTTTGACGACAGGAGCATCTGTTCTTTGTGATGGAGTATTTGAATGGAGGAGACCTCATGTTTCATATTCAGGAAAAAGGACGATTTGATCTTGTCAGAGCCACGTAAGAAAAAGAAACCAAACTCCTTTTTCATTAGTCGGCACGCACGCACGAACGCACACACACGCCACACACACAATGAAAGATCGAATGGAAAGCAGACACTAGTCAAATAGAGCTGTGTTTATTCTGTATGTACACCTACCTTTGTCTCCCATGCTTTATGGGACTTTTTCTTTTTTTTTTTTCTTTTGTTTTAAACTTTGACTTGACTGTATCCTGGTGGGCTGAGGCTTGGCTGGCGTCCTTCGGTTGGTGCTCACGAGCACAATGACCTTGTAAGGGGCTGAGCGCGCCTCAGCGCCTGTATACTGTTTGTCGGAGCTATCCGTTACCACCACCCACCTCTCTCTCCTCGCCGCCGTGGCGTTCTCTTCAGCAAACTTATAATGGCGCTGGCACAATGGTGACAAAGTGGGGGGGGGGGGGAGTCTGAAACTGAACCAGCCAACTGACCTTTCTAAAATGCTCATTGACAAAGACAGAGCTTAAAGCTAAGTAGGTCTTGAACACACAACAGTGGCACACTAAGTGATACTCCATCCGCACTACCTGTACAACGTAGGATGGAAAAAAAAAAAAAAACCCACACACATCTACCTTGGCAGAGCAAGTTTGCCCAGGTAATGTGTATGTTCGTGCGTGAGGATAAACACAAAAGAACACTGTAAAAATATCTACGACGAACAGCAGATCATAGAATTACAATGCCGGCCATATTTTGCGAGCAGGGGTTGATGATAATTGTGTTGTGACGACACTAAGTCCTCCAAAGTCCTAACACCTTCACTTCTGTCACGCTGGAAAATAATGTCAAGTGAATTCGTTTGTTGTGGACTCCCAACTGTTGCTGTCATACAACGTAAATGAACAGTACAGGTTGTGTTTTAAGTAGCATTTTTAATCATTGTAATTATCACGCAAGTACGGTATGAACAAAAGTCAAACACATAAAAACTAAGCAATCATGTCAATGTAGGCATCACGAAAAAAAAAAAAGCAAGAAAAACTCAAACTCAAACTCATCAATGGTAACAAGTATTATGCCTGCATACATTCATCTGCTTTCCATTAAATCATATGCACTCAGAATACGTAAATAAGCATCAGGCTCAGCGTGTGCTCAAACTTTCGCGTCCGAGTGTAATGTATCGTCTCCACTCGCTGATGTAATATTTTTCTTTCGGCCGCGACTGGACTGCTCGCTGAGTTTCAAGTGGCCTCTCACTCTGCAGAAGGCGCCGTTCTAACCAAAGGACCTAGTTAGTGTAGAGGACAAGCAACCTCATGCAGCGCAAATGAAATTGATTTACAAGCAGCTTCACGTCAACAGTTGTTGGACTTCACTTCAAGGCTGTTGTAAAACAAGAGGACTTCAATTTGAAGTTTAACGACTTGATTTAGTCGTTAAGGAAAAGTCAAGGGATGTAATTTATTATTTTGTTGTGCTGCTTGTATTGTACTGAGCAGCCAAATCCTTTCCGGCATCGCACGTTGCGTCCACTTCTGTGGTTATCGTACAGCTTTTCCTCTTTGCCGCCACGAGTAGTCTTTTGTGGTGGCATCGCCAAAAACTCAAACCGTAATACTTTCAACTTTTGCTCACACGTCAAGTTAAGACTCCTGAGCCATATTTTTTTTTTCAGCAAAATTTGGTTGAAGCAGTGTAAAAAAAAAAAACGTTTTTGGGAGGCGAAGGAACCATGCGTTAATTCTGAAAGATTTACTTCTTAAGCACTAAGCTGATCTAGACCCTATAGAAATAAATAAAATAAAAATTAAAGCCCACCAACCGACCCAAATTAAGCACTTCCTTTTTTTTTTTTTTTTTTTTTGCAGCCTTTGCGATTTGAAAACAACATTCCACTACATTGAGATGTTTATTTGAATTAATTGGTAAGCCCGACTGTCTGGCCATTGTTTTTTTTTTTTTTTTTTTTTCCCTTCTCTGCGCAGTCACCTATCGAACCTGACACAGATGACAAACGAAGCGGATCGCTCGAGACACTCGACTCTTTTCGGCTCAGTGCCACGCTAGGCTTTCACGTGAAGCAGCATTATTCGACCGCCGACTACTCCATACAAATGTCCTCCTCAATAATTCACGCACACACTGAAAGGAGGCCCCCCGCTGTAGACGCCAGCGTTCGACTTCCCGCTTTTTCCACAATGCTGACATGTGTCTGTCCCCTCCGTCTTTTCCATTCCAGGTTTTACTCTTCTGAGATCATTTGCGGCCTTCAGTTCTTGCATTCCAAAGGGATCATTTACAGGTCAGCAAGCTAACCCAAGTGTGTCATTTTTAAGTACAATGCATAATTTTGTAACCAGAAACAAGTTGCAAGTGTGAGGTGAAAATGAACATCTCTGTTCACACTTGGTGATAAACCATCAATGCTTCACTTGCATGTTCACTCTCAAGCATTAAGTGCAACCGAGGATGTTCCAGGGTCATGTTAGGACAATCTGTTTACATGTAAAAAAAAAAAAAATGCTGCTTTGTTTTTGTTCTTGCAGAGATCTAAAGCTAGACAACGTGATGCTGACTCATGAGGGACACATCAAAATCGCCGACTTTGGCATGTGCAAGGAGAACGTTTTTGGAGAGAACCGGGCCACGACTTTCTGCGGTACACCTGACTACATAGCTCCCGAGGTACTTTGCTCTCGATGCTGTCCTGTGAGTGCAGCTCAAACGGCAGCGTATGTAACTGGTAGTTGACGTTTTATTGCTGTTCAAATTGCGCAAGGAAGGAAGCCAGATACAGGAACTGCACAGATGTAGATCATTTCCCTTAAGACTTCAAATTGTATAGAAGATCACTGCACTAATGCGAGAACCACTGGCACATGTAGCAAATACACATCCGTGGATTTTTTAAAATCTCCAAAATTTAAGGCGTTCATTATCAACATTGAAGAGAACATACAAACTCCACACAAGATGGCTGGACCGTCAACCTCACAACTGTGAACACAACAAATGTTTTGCGTTTGAGCATCCTTATGTCAGTCTTATTAGAGTAGTGGGAACGAAAAAATGTCTACCGCAGAAGGGTCCGCGTGTGGGGCAGATGCGGATAGTATGACTTGGCCCTTACATGCTTGTCATAAACACGCGGCTGAGTGCATCAGATCCCACAGGGATATCGATATGATGTATACCAAAATGCAATGGTGGTAGAATTCTCACCATTCTTTCTTTATTTCAAAAAAAATATTTGCTATGTCTTAACTTTCAAACTGTATTTTCCCTGTGAGGAGGTGTAAAATCATGTTTTGGTTATTCCTAGATCTTGCTCGGCCAGAAATACTCTTTCTCAGTGGACTGGTGGTCCTTCGGCGTGTTGCTGTACGAAATGCTCGTGGGACAATCGCCGTTCCATGGAGATGATGAGGATGAGTTGTTTGAGTCCATCCGCATGGACACACCTCACTATCCCCGCTGGATCAATAAGGAGGCCAAAGAGCTGCTGGAGCGGGTCTGTACCACCACAACTACGACGACGAGACATTCGAGAGCAGCCTTTCCTCCTTACCGAAGCTTTATTGAAGATCCTGTATTCAGCCTCCATTTTGTTTTTAATCATAGACATGGTCTCATTTTGTTTCCCTCCAGTTATTTGAAAGAGATCCCACACGCAGGCTTACAATTCTGGGTAATATACGTTTGCACTCCTTCTTCAAGTCCATTGACTGGCAGGCCTTGGAGAACAGGGAAGTGGAGCCACCCTTCAAGCCCAAAGTGGTATGGCACGCACACAATTTGAGAAACCCTCCTGACAGCTGCAGATTTAAAAAAAAATAATTTTAGATGTGTTGTATTGTTTGTTCATGCGAGATATTTGATGCTGATTACAGAGAGCACCGAACGACTGCAGCAACTTTGATCGGGAGTTCCTGAGCGAGAAGCCTCGCCTGTCCCACAGTGACAAGAACTTCATAGATTCCATGGACCAGTCGGCATTTGCTGGCTTTTCTTTCATGAACCCCAAGATGGAGCTCCTCTTAGAGAAGTAACTCCTGAATGAACAGTGAGACTGGGTTTACGCACCTCGTGTTTAGGTGCAGTTCACTTATTGTGTCACATGGTTAAACCTGCCAAATAGCTGGTCCACCACCAGAATTTGCGGCACCTAATTTTAAGCACAAATTATTCTCCTTGGGTACAAGTAGATATTTTTTAGAACATTTGGAGGCACTGTGTTTATTAAGCCTGATGTGTTTGTGTGCATGTGTCTAGTTATTGTGTAGCCTGTAAGAAATAATAACGGTGGTAGGTTGAAAATTCTTAACATTCCATTTTGTGTCACTACTGCCATCTTGTGTCAGCAATGCTTGCTTTAATGTACAGTACATAGATCTCAAATCAATCTTGTTGTATTCATCTTGAATTTTAGATTTTAATAATTATTGTTTGAACACAGAATTGCCCCACCAGTCTTCCAGAGCAGGGGTGGGCAGCCTTTGGCTTGTGGATCATAATACAGAGCATTTGATCTGGTATGACATATAGTTTTCTAAAAATAAATAAAACCACCAAGGAGGTGTTATAAAAAAATACTTGAACATTAATGTTATGAATCTAAAATAGTAAACATTTGCTTAATCTTACCTGGTACTTTCAATTCACGTGAGCATAAAATAAATGAATGTAGCTCGACTTCAAGCATCAGTTGTTGGAAGTAGATGAAATTGTGTATATAGATTAGTGTATATTGGTGTAGCATGTATATTGGTACGCTATGTATGTATTTTTTTTACTGTCTCCCATCTTTTACATCTAATTAAAAAACATCAAACCCTCCAAACCACATCTCAGTTTCTGTGTCTTTGTAATTTAGAATAATTTGTTTCTGAAAAGTTACAATCTACATATGTTGCGTTCTCTCTATAAGTAGTTTGATTGATTGATTGATTGATTGATTGATTGATTGATTGATTCATATACTGTACATGCATTTTGATTTTTAGTTTTTATACGTAATGTCTGTGTTACTGCTTCTTTAAACAAAGATGACATTGGCCGGAAGTAAGCTGCATACCCACCAATGGCGTCTCGCGTAATTCACCTAACGTCACTACGTAACTTCTATACCAATGTGTACGGAAGTGGGAAATGGAATCACCACGCTAAATTCGTGTCATGTGTACTCAGAATCCTTCTTTTAACGCGGTGGAGAGAAATGAATTCTGTTTTTAATGTCGAAAATCATAATTAAACATAGAATTTCAAGCGGGGGCAAAACAATTCCAGAATGAGCTCTCAGGACGTACTTAAAAACGCGTCCACTCTCGCGTCGTACAATGTGCTGCTACAGGTGAGTAAACGCTAACTTGCATTAATCGGTGTGTGAAATGCTTCCACCTAATATTAATATTTGATTTCAGGTGATGTTCCGCGTGCTCACCTTCTTATTGAACGCGTTCACCCTGCGTTTTGTATCCAAAGAGCTGATTGGAGTGGTGAATGTAAGGTAAGCCCAGTAAATCACAACTTTTATCGAGCCAGGCATATATTTTGCATCTCCTCTTAATTTAATCAAAAATTTACCAAGGCAGATTGAAATCAGAGCCAGAATAGTCGAACTAAGGGCTGGTGTACTCACAGGAATTGAAGACACCGAGATCTTCAACATCTCTGTGGAACAACATTTAATTGTGCTGCCTGTCACTATACGCCGTCGTCATATATTAACAAGTGTGAATGATTTGTAGTTAAGTTAATTTCCTGTGGTACACCTGATGATGTGAGCTCTCTCAGGTACCGTGGTTGGAAACTACTGATAAATTGTGTTGCCACTGTCGCTCAAAGCGGTTTATTTATAACAGTAATGTGTGTTATTATCTTCCTATTTTTAGGCTTACACTGCTGTACTCGACGTTAGTATTTTTGTCTCGAGAGGCCTTTCGAAGAGCCTGTCTGAGTGGATCTACTGACGGGAAGCGCAACTGGAGGCAGCTCATCAACCTGCTATGGCTGACGTAAACTTCACCAACCACCGTGTTCTTCACCGTGCAATGTTTGCTTGTCTCTTGAAAGCACTCTTGGTCTGTCAGGTTGCCTCTGGGTGTGCTGTGGGGAGCCCTGTTAGCCGCTGTGTGGCTATGGCTCCTGGAGGTGCCAGATCCTCAATCAGTTCCTTTTTACGGCCCCGCCGTGCTGCTGTTCGGACTAGCTGGGGTGCAGGAGCTCCTGGCCGAGCCCCTCTGGGTGCTGGCCCAAGTGCACATGTTTGTGAAACTAAAGGTGGTCGCTGAGAGCTTGGCTATGTTGGCTAAGTGCAGCGTGACGGTGGTGTTGGTGATGTCTGCCCGGGAGTGGGGCCTTTACATCTTCTCTGCTGCTCATGTAAGAATCTGCTCCAAATCTCATATACTGTTTGTTCATTCATGATGAATAACTTTAATTTCTGTCATCTTTTAGCTGGTGTACACAGGAGTCTTGGTGCTGTGCTATGCGGTTTACTTTCTTCATTTCTTGCCGTCCAAAGAGGCAATTGAGAGCAATTTCCCCCTGCGCAATATTAGAGATCTGATGCCTCACAAAGCTCATGGAGAGGTAGTGTGATTGTTTCTTATCCCTTTTTTGTTACAATATAGCCATGAGTGTGGGTTTTTTCCTGGCTCAAATTGAGGCACAAGCAGCCCCCACTGGCTAAGTAACATTAGCATCAACGTTTGTAATGTTATGGCTCAAATTGAGGCACAAGCAGCCCCCACTGGCTCCAACCAACACTATTTGTATCAATCAATTACATGAATTTTGAAAAAGTAACATTAGCATCAACGTTTGTAATGTTCCTGATATTTGCATTTACTTCTGTTTGGAAATTCACAAAATCATCTGGTGGATATCAGGGGATCTGACCGCAGTTGCAGTGACAAAATACGCCCAACTCAACGCAAAGTTAGTCGAGTTCTACCAGTTTTGACGACATCAGGATAACCTCTCAGAGCATCTGTCTTTTTGTAGCCGCTGGTGGACTGGACCGTGGCCCGTCTTACCTGGAGCTTCTTCAAGCAGTCGTTCCTCAAGCAGATCCTGACTGAAGGGGAGCGCTACGTCATGACCTTCCTGAACGTCCTGAGCTTCGGCGACCAGGGCGTTTATGACATCGTCAACAATCTGGGCTCCATGGTGGCGCGCTTCATCTTCCTGCCAATCGAGGAGAGCTTCTACATCTTCTTTGCCAAAGTGCTGGAGCGAGGCCGTGATGTGAAAAGCCAGAAACAGGTGTGCACTGGCATGTTTTATTGTGAATAAATATTGATGAGTTCAAGTTCACAATGTGATTGTTGTCTTCAGGAAGACGTTGGTGTCGCAGCAGATGTGCTACAATGCCTGCTCAAACTGGTGCTGGTGATTGGACTCATTATCGCGGTCTTTGGGTACGCCTACTCAGAACTGGCCCTGGATATTTATGGTGGATCTCTGCTGAGCAGTGGGGCAGGTAATCTAGACAATGTGTGTCTGGTTTTATTGGATTTAACCGCTGCATTTGATACAGTAGATCACAGTATTCAGTTGGCTCGTTTGCAGCACCTGGTGTGCATTAGCGGTAGTGCCCTTCAGTGGTTTGGGTCCTATTCGGCTGGCAAAACTTTTTGTGTTAGCCTTGGTTGGTCTTAGTCATGAACTGTTGTGTGATGTTCCACAGGGTTCAATTCCGGGGCCTCTGCTTTTCTCCATTGTATCTGCTCTCTTTTGGTTTCATCTTAAGGAAACATGGTATTTACTTCCAATGCTTTGCGGATGACTGTCAGATCTATGTACCGCTGAGCAAAAAAGACACTTTCCCATTGATTAACATGGCCCTAGAGGTATTAATTGATTAATATGTTTTAATATTTTAAGACAATTGCGAGACTGTACAAGAATTTTCACTTCACTGCTTCTTCTTTGTATTTTGTTGAAGGTCCATCCCTGCTGCGATATTACAGCTGCTACGTCCTCCTGCTGGCTGTAAATGGAGTGACCGAGTGTTTTGTGTTTGCTGCAATGAGCCAAGAGGAGGTTGACAAGTACGCACCAATAAAGCTTTGCTACATCGCTTTTAACACAGCAAAATATACATACAGTGGTGCCTTGAGATCTGAGGAACCTGAGATAGTGAGCAAGTCCAACACAGCACAGTTATCACTGAATCGAACCAAAAATGTGGCAAAACGGATTCATTCTTCAAGTATGTCATTTAATTATGTAATTGCTGCATGTGTTTATAAAGTAAAAAATGATAAACATACACTTTTTTTTCTTAAAAACACATTCACATTTTTGTTGTTGGGGTTTTTGGCATGCAGAAACAGATTAATGACATTTCCATTCAATTCAATGGGAAAAGATAATTTCAGAAATGAGTGTTAAAGGAATAAAATTGGATGTCAAGACAACACTTCATTATTCATTTTTAGGTACAACTTGGTGATGCTGGCCCTGTCTGCGTCCTTCCTCTTCCTGTCCTACATGCTGACGTGGTGGGCTGGTGGCGTGGGCTTCATTCTGGCCAACTGCTTGAACATGGCCCTCCGCATCACGCACAGCGTCCTGTACATTCGCCGCTACTTCCTGTCCAGTCAGTGGAAACCATTGCGGGGCCTGCTGCCCTCGCTGCCGCTGTGCCTGGTGCTCGGTGTCAGTGCAGCCGTCACGGTTGTCAGTGAGGTAATCTTCAAACACTTCATTACTAATGTTGACTTGAGGGTCTTAATGGAATTTGTATTAAAAGGGGATTTGTTGTCGCAGATTGCTTTTTGCTGCGACGGCGGTTGGCTCCTGAGGTTCGTCCACGTCGGCGTGGGAGCGGCCTGTCTTTTTTTTGTTCTCGGGACGGTTGTGCTCACAGAAACTCAACTCGTTGTGTTTGTGAGGACTCAGCTTTTGCCCCAGTACAGGAAAAAACGCCTATAACGTGAAGGTCAGCGGCAAGTGGATCTTTCTTTTTGTGGATCTTGGACGCAAGTATATACAGTATGTGCCTAATTAATATTGAAGAGAAGTTCAGTTCAGTAGTACAATTTCAAAAAAAATGAAACTCATTTCATAAATGCCGAGGAAATTATTTTTTTAGCTGTAAGAAATTAAAACCAGTCAAGACAATGTCACTACATTTTTTAATCTGTGATGGAAGTAAACTTTTCTAGATTTTTTTTTTTGGGGTGTTTACTGAATCTGCGCTCACTTTATTATTTTTTTCCCTTTGATACATTTGATTTTTGTAATAACATAATATGTAATATAGTAATCTATCTAATAATATTTATGAATTAAGGGTTAGGTTCAGCAATAATAGCGATAAATTTAAAACGCATGGTAGAATCCATCTTGCGCAAGCTTTTATAGGTCAAAGTTAAAAACAAGATATAGCTTAAAAACTGGATACACGAGAAAAAAAGTACTCGTTTTTGTCACTGTCAAAGATAAATTTTGGGACACCAAAATTGGTTTCAAAATTTGCTGTTGACCAGTGTAATCAATATTATCAGAAAGAAGATCATGAAATATTTCACTTTGTGTGAAGTGAATTTAAGACATAAACTTCACTGCTGAAACAAATTGTTTTCGCCAATACTGTACTTTATTAATATGCACGTGTAAGTGAATGTGTATTATAACGTGACTGAATAATTCCTCTGTACATATGAAGAAGTGTACCCTTATTGGATACATCATTAGGTACACCTTCCAGATCTATTTTTAATTGAAAGGCACGCAGATATTACGCTGTGATACCGTGAAGTGTATGTAATCATCTGCGTATGTGCTGTACTCTAAATACGGTGATTTCGATTAACTTTATTTTTTTGCTGATTTTGTAAATATGTACCTAATGAGTAGTGACTATTGAGTGTTTGATAAGTAAACTATTGTGGGCCAAATTTAATGGATTGTGTTAGTCGGATTTTTACTGCTGAAGTCACTTCACGCAAATTCATACAGTGCATCATTCAACATACATTGTTTGTGTGTCGCTATGTGATGTGTCATGGTATGTATCCATTCTGTTTGGCAAAGTTGACCACCGGAAAGTATTTTCAACCCTTATGGATCGATCGTATTAAATGATTTTATTAAATCGTGTTGATTTTAAAATGCCTGACATGACAGCAACTTTGATTCCCATTTCCTTGATGGACTCTGGGCAAAAACAAAGCCTTTAATTGTAATTTAAAAAAAAATTGAAGTGAAAGAGAATCTGCCGCACCCCTATTTTGATGTCACTTTTTTGTTAAGTCATCTCACGTGTTACGGGATGATTTGTCCAGGTTGTAGTTTTACTTGCATAGCTGACGTCATGTTGTTTGTGGAATGACCTTGTTAATCTGTTAAAAATGTTCTTTTGCTCCATAGGTAACCTTCCGTTGCATGAGACGTGCAGTGGATATCAAACATCTACACATCCCTGTTGAAATGTCAGATTTTCACTTTATTTGGTCAAGATTTTTTATTCCCTTTTCACTAAAATTTCCGAGCAACCCTTGGGCTCAAGAGTTTTTGTCGTGTTTTTTTTTAATTTTATAAGATCATGTATTTTCTTCCTTGACTTTTCACCAGGAAAACCAGAAGCGAGTGTTTTTTTTTTTTGGTTTTGCAGAACCACAAACTGCTAAACTACAAGCTGTGCTTCTTCCACACTTACAACTGAAGGAAGCGTCCGTCAGGGTTGGATAATGATGTCATTATGAGGAATGAGCAGTAAAGTACTGCAAGCGATTTGCTTTTTGGTCTTTTTTTTGTCAGTTTGAAACTGGGATTAATTTGCACACACATAAACTGTGGGAGGAGGATAACTAAGTCATTTATGAATTTTTTTGTATTCAACCACTCAAAATGTCACTGGCATCATATAAGCTTGAAAAGGAAAGTCACAACAACTATGAAGAATTTATAACAGATTTTATATAAAGTAATAATCCACCACCAAATACTGAACAAGAATAACCAACACTTTTCAGAACAACAACACTTTTCAGAACAAGAACAACGAACACTTTTCAAAACAAACAAGAACAACGAACACTTTTCAGAACTTTTTTTTTTCAGCAGTTTTTGCAGATGTTCCTCATGTGTTTGCGGCAAACGCCTGAACCACACTTTTCGCATTCATTGGATGCAATGACTTTGACTGTGCAGAGGGCACATTGTTTTCGCTTGACCTTGGGATTTTCTTGCTTTTCTGCAGCCTGCACCTCAACTGGAGCGGTATGTGGCTTTCTCCGATGAACCTCTGGCATGATCAACGCATGGCCGAGCTCCTCGAGGAACAGCCTTCTTTTGTAAAGTTTCTTGGCGTTCCAACCCGGGTTCACATGGGTGTACAGAATAAAGGCATTGAAGGCCGAAACGTCCAGCAGGTGGTAGAAAAGGCACATTGGCCATGTTTGTGAAACTAAAGGTGGTCGCTGAGAGCTTGGCTATGTTGGCTAAGTGCAGCGTGACGGTGGTGTTGGTGATGTCTGCCTGGGAGTGGGGCCTTTACATCTTCTCTGCTGCTCATGTAAGAATCTGCTCCAAATCTCATATACTGTTTGTTCATTCATGATGAATAACTTTAATTTCTGTCATCTTTTAGCTGGTGTACACAGGAGTCTTGGTGCTGTGCTATGCGGTTTACTTTCTTCATTTCTTGCCGTCCAAAGAGGCAATTGAGAGCAATTTCCCCCTGCGCAATATTAGAGATCTGATGCCTCACAAAGCTCATGGAGAGGTAGTGTGATTGTTTCTTATCTCTTTTTTGTTACAATATAGCCATGAGTGGGGGTTTTTTCCTGGCTCAAATTGAGGCACAAGCAGCCCCCACTGGCTCCAACCAACACTATTTGTATCAATCAATTACATGAATTTTGAAAAAGTAACATTAGCATCAACGTTTGTAATGTTCCTGATATTTGCATTTACTTCTGTTTGGAAATTCACAAAATCATCTGGTGGATATCAGGGGATCTGACCGCAGTTGCAGTGACAAAATACGCCCAACTCAACGCAAAGTTAGTCGAGTTCTACCAGTTTTGACGACATCAGGATAACCTCTCAGAGCATCTGTCTTTTTGTAGCCGCTGGTGGACTGGACCGTGGCCCGTCTTACCTGGAGCTTCTTCAAGCAGTCGTTCCTCAAGCAGATCCTGACTGAAGGGGAGCGCTACGTCATGACCTTCCTGAACGTCCTGAGCTTCGGCGACCAGGGCGTTTATGACATCGTCAACAATCTGGGCTCCATGGTGGCGCGCTTCATCTTCCTGCCAATCGAGGAGAGCTTCTACATCTTCTTTGCCAAAGTGCTGGAGCGAGGCCGTGATGTGAAAAGCCAGAAACAGGTGTGCACTGGCATGTTTTATTGTGAATAAATATTGATGAGTTCAAGTTCACAATGTGATTGTTGTCTTCAGGAAGACGTTGGTGTCGCAGCAGATGTGCTACAATGCCTGCTCAAACTGGTGCTGGTGATTGGACTCATTATCGCGGTCTTTGGGTACGCCTACTCAGAACTGGCCCTGGATATTTATGGTGGATCTCTGCTGAGCAGTGGGGCAGGTAATCTAGACAATGTGTGTCTGGTTTTATTGGATTTAACCGCTGCATTTGATACAGTAGATCACAGTATTCAGTTGGCTCGTTTGCAGCACCTGGTGTGCATTAGCGGTAGTGCCCTTCAGTGGTTTGGGTCCTATTCGGCTGGCAAAACTTTTTGTGTTAGCCTTGGTTGGTCTTAGTCATGAACTGTTGTGTGATGTTCCACAGGGTTCAATTCCGGGGCCTCTGCTTTTCTCCATTGTATCTGCTCTCTTTTGGTTTCATCTTAAGGAAACATGGTATTTACTTCCAATGCTTTGCGGATGACTGTCAGATCTATGTACCGCTGAGCAAAAAAGACACTTTCCCATTGATTAACATGGCCCTAGAGGTATTAATTGATTAATATGTTTTAATATTTTAAGACAATTGCGAGACTGTACAAGAATTTTCACTTCACTGCTTCTTCTTTGTATTTTGTTGAAGGTCCATCCCTGCTGCGATATTACAGCTGCTACGTCCTCCTGCTGGCTGTAAATGGAGTGACCGAGTGTTTTGTGTTTGCTGCAATGAGCCAAGAGGAGGTTGACAAGTACGCACCAATAAAGCTTTGCTACATCGCTTTTAACACAGCAAAATATACATACAGTGGTGCCTTGAGATCTGAGGAACCTGAGATAGTGAGCAAGTCCAACACAGCACAGTTATCACTGAATCGAACCAAAAATGTGGCAAAACGGATTCATTCTTCAAGTATGTCATTTAATTATGTAATTGCTGCATGTGTTTATAAAGTAAAAAATGATAAACATACACTTTTTTTTCTTAAAAACACATTCACATTTTTGTTGTTGGGGTTTTTGGCATGCAGAAACAGATTAATGACATTTCCATTCAATTCAATGGGAAAAGATAATTTTAGAAATGAGTGTTAAAGGAATAAAATTGGATGTCAAGACAACACTTCATTATTCATTTTTAGGTACAACTTGGTGATGCTGGCCCTGTCTGCGTCCTTCCTCTTCCTGTCCTACATGCTGACGTGGTGGGCTGGTGGCGTGGGCTTCATTCTGGCCAACTGCTTGAACATGGCCCTCCGCATCACGCACAGCGTCCTGTACATTCGCCGCTACTTCCTGTCCAGTCAGTGGAAAACACTGCGGGGCCTGCTGCCCTCGCTGCCGCTGTGCCTGGTGCTCGGTGTCAGTGCAGCCGTCACGGTTGTCAGTGAGGTAATCTTCAAACACTTCATTACTAATGTTGACTTGAGGGTCTTAATGGAATTTGTATTAAAAGGGGATTTGTTGTCGCAGATTGCTTTTTGCTGCGACGGCGGTTGGCTCCTGAGGTTCGTCCACGTCGGCGTGGGAGCGGCCTGTCTTTTTTTTGTTCTCGGGACGGTTGTGCTCACAGAAACTCAACTCGTTGTGTTTGTGAGGACTCAGCTTTTGCCCCAGTACAGGAAAAAACGCCTATAACGTGAAGGTCAGCGGCAAGTGGATCTTTCTTTTTGTGGATCTTGGACGCAAGTATATACAGTATGTGCCTAATTAATATTGAAGAGAAGTTCAGTTCAGTAGTACAATTTCAAAAAAAATGAAACTCATTTCATAAATGCCGAGGAAATTATTTTTTTAGCTGTAAGAAATTAAAACCAGTCAACACAATGTCACTACATTTTTTAATCTGTGATGCAAGTAAACTTTTCTAGATTTTTTTTTTTTGGGGTGTTTACTGAATCTGCGCTCACTTTATTATTTTTTTCCCTTTGATACATTTGATTTTTGTAATAACATAATATGTAATATAGTAATCTATCTAATAATATTTATGAATTAAGGGTTAGGTTCAGCAATAATAGCGATAAATTTAAAACGCATGGTAGAATCCATCTTGCGCAAGCTTTTATAGGTCAAAGTTAAAAACAAGATATAGCTTAAAAACTGGATACACGAGAAAAAAAAGTACTCGTTTTTGTCACTGTCAAAGATAAATTTTGGGACACCAAAATTGGTTTCAAAATTTGCTGTTGACCAGTGTAATCAATATTATAAGAAAGAAGATCATGAAATATTTCACTTTGTGTGGAGTGAATTTAAGATATAAACTTCACTGCTGAAACAAATTGTTTTCGCCAATACTGTACTTTATTAATATGCACGTGTAAGTGAATGTGTATTATAACGTGACTGAATAATTCCTCTGTACATATGAAGAAGTGTACCCTTATTGGATACATCATTAGGTACACCTTCCAGATCTATTTTTAATTGAAAGGCACGCAGATATTACGCTGTGATACCGTGAAGTGTATGTAATCATCTGCGTATGTGCTGTACTCTAAATACGGTGATTTCGATTAACTTTATTTTTTTGCTGATTTTGTAAATATGTACCTAATGAGTAGTGACTATTGAGTGTTTGATAAGTAAACTATTGTGGGCCAAATTTAATGGATTGTGTTAGTCGGATTTTTACTGCTGAAGTCACTTCACGCAAATTCATACAGTGCATCATTCAACATACATTGTTTGTGTGTCGCTATGTGATGTGTCATGGTATGTATCCATTCTGTTTGGCAAAGTTGACCACCGGAAAGTATTTTCAACCCTTATGGATCGATCGTATTAAATGATTTTATTAAATCGTGTTGATTTTAAAATGCCTGACATGACAGCAACTTTGATTCCCATTTCCTTGATGGACTCTGGGCAAAAACAAAGCCTTTAATTGTAATTTAAAAAAAAATTGAAGTGAAAGAGAATCTGCCGCACCCCTATTTTGATGTCACTTTTTTGTTAAGTCATCTCACGTGTTACGGGATGATTTGTCCAGGTTGTAGTTTTACTTGCATAGCTGACGTCATGTTGTTTGTGGAATGACCTTGTTAATCTGTTAAAAATGTTCTTTTGCTCCATAGGTAACCTTCCGTTGCATGAGACGTGCAGTGGATATCAAACATCTACACATTCCTGTTGAAATGTCAGATTTTCACTTTATTTGGTCAAGATTTTTTATTCCCTTTTCACTAAAATTTCCGAGCAACCCTTGGGCTCAAGAGTTTTTGTAGTGTTATTTGTTTAATTTTTAAGATCATGTATTTTCTTCCTTGACTTTTCACCAGGAAAACCAGAAGCGAGTGTTTTTTTTTTTTTGGTTTTGCAGAACCACAAACTGCTAAACTACAAGCTGTGCTTCTTCCACACTTACAACTGAAGGAAGCGTCCGTCAGGGTTGGATAATGATGTCATTATGAGGAATGAGCAGTAAAGTACTGCAAGCGATTTGCTTTTTGGTCTTTTTTTTTGTCAGATTGAAACTGGGATTAATTTGCACACACATAAACTGTGGGAGGAGGATAACTAAGTCATTTATGAATTTTTTTGTATTCACCCACTCAAAATGTCACTGGCATCATATAAGCTTGAAAAGGAAAGTCACAACAACTATGAAGAATTTATAACAGATTTTATATAAAGTAATAATCCACCACCAAATACTGAACAAGAATAACCAACACTTTTCAGAACAACAACACTTTTCAGAACAAGAACAACGAACACTTTTCAAAACAAACAAGAACAACGAACACTTTTCAGAACTTTTTTTTTTCAGCAGTTTTTGCAGATGTTCCTCATGTGTTTGCGGCAAACGCCTGAACCACACTTTTCGCATTCATTGGATGCAATGACTTTGACTGTGCAGAGGGCACATTGTTTTCGCTTGACCTTGGGATTTTCTTGCTTTTCTGCAGCCTGCACCTCAACTGGAGCGGTATGTGGCTTTCTCCGATGAACCTCTGGCATGATCAACGCATGGCCGAGCTCCTCGAGGAACAGCCTTCTTTTGTAAAGTTTCTTGGCGTTCCAACCCGGGTTCACATGGGTGTACAGAATAAAGGCATTGAAGGCCGAAACGTCCAGCAGGTGGTAGAAAAGGCACATTGGCCACCGTTGTGCTCGCCGGCGAGTTGAGTATGTGCCACATGCCTGCAACACACACAAAAACATCAGATGACATCGATTACAAGACAGCTTTGATAAACACTTTGTGACAGAGACAAAACTTGTGCTTGCCTGGTCCAGGTGGTCCACCGCTCCCTTACATTTATTGTAATCCAATACAATTTCGGGTTTTCTTTTGCCCCCGGCCTCCACTTTAGGCTTCTTGTGTACTGTGCTGAGCAACAGCACATTTTTCCCTTTTTTGGGGACGTATGAAACCAAAGCCATGTCTCTGGTGAAGCAGAAAATGCTCGAGAGGGGCTGCCTTTCAGTTATTTGTGTCATTTGCGCAGGGAGCTCGCTCTTGTTCCTTCTTATAGTACCCACAAGTGAGTTTCTTTTTTTTTTCAGTTCTGCTGCAAGGGGTACTGATGTGAAAAAGTTGTCCATCGTTATTATGTGTCCTTCCAGACTGTCAGTGAGTCCGAGCATCACACGCATTCCTACATTGTGCTCACGCGTGCCCCCTGGAGGCTTGCCGGTGTAGATCTCCAGCTTCCACGCGTAGGAGGTTCGAGCGTCACAGACGGCCCAAATTTTTATGCCATACTTTGCGGGCTTTGACGGGCATATACTGTTTGAAGCTGCAGCGTCCTCTAAAGGAAATTAGCTGCTCGTCAACGCACACGTCACGCCCCACGTTAAACATTTTCTCCAGCCGGAAATTCCAGCTGCTCCACAAATCTGATATCGGCGACAGTTTGTTCGCATGGTTCGGCTGCGGGCTCTGCTTCGAAGCAGTATCGAAACGTAGCATTCGGTTGATTTCCATAAATCTCCGATGAGACATTGCTAAGGGGAACATCGGACGCCCGGTCTTGACGCTCCACAAGCTGCTCGTCGCTTCGTGCCTGGACCGGTACGTTCCAGACAGGATCAGCAGCCCGATAAACGCCCGCAGCTCTTGGGGCGTGAGGCGATACCAGTTCTTGGTCTTTCGGTGCGCTTGGTGGTTGGTCATTTTGACTATTTTCTCGATGAATTCCTGATCCACAAATAACGCAAACGCCGTCTCGGGGCTGCTGATCCTGGATACTGCATACAACGTGGGGCCAGGCGTGGGAATTCGTGGATGGACGTAACGTACAGCCACTTCGTTGCTTGGATGCCACATCACTTTTTTATTTTTCGACCACCAGACCGTATCAACGGCCCATCCCGGTGGATCCTGGTCCTGCCCGACCACTTTCGGAGCATCATCCGAGGCTCCCTCTTCTTCTTCCCTATCGGAGCTGTCCTCGGCGTTGTCGTCAGCATCAGGCTGATAATCGGAAAACTCCACCGACGACTCATGTTCTGACCTTTCAGAGCCGGAATAGTCTTCGGTGTCATTCGACGAAATTGCTCGAAAGGTTTCGTCTTTGTTAAAAAACGTCGCCATTTCTGCACTCTCCAACATCCAACTCACTCTGGCGGTTGATTGGCTGCTGGCCTGACCATTCGCGGGCTAATAAATTTAAATTCAAACCTGAGGCGGACCAATCATAGTTGAGATTCAAAAACATAACTCGAAATCTGAGCCAATCTCTATGCAGAACATCCGTTTGAAATAAAGACGCTGACACGCATGCTTATTGCGTAGACCAGGTGTGGGCAATTATTTTCCCGGTGGGGGGCCAAATGAAAAGCAGAAAATATTGTAGAGGGCCGGGCCAAAAGTTAGAAATCTGCTCCCTTTTTAAATTTTATTTCTACGTTGAAGTAAGTTAATGACATTGCTTACAGAAGCTGATAAGAGTATGTATTATTGCTAGAAAGTCCAGTTATTTTACAGAAAAACGATTTCTTCAGTGAAATGATGCAAAACAATTCTAATTGTGCAACATTTGTAACTCTTTTTCAGTAAGATGAACACTACAACGCTTTCTGATTTTAACTTTCCCATGAAGATAGCACAATGTCTTTGTATTCCAGTAATAATGTAACATAACTCACATTTTTTTGTCCCAACTGCCAAACAATGTAGAAAAAATACAAGCGAGCATGTTTCGGTGTATTTTTTTTTTCTTGTTCAGTAGAGATCAATCTAGCTCGGGGGCCACATTGATTTCTAAATTTGACAGGTGGACCGGGTCAGCACAAGATACGGTACATATAAAAAACTGTATATGTTGACAGTCCATACCAAGCATCAACAGAACAAAAGCATTAAATTATTACAGGATGATTGGTCGTAGAAAGGGTTCTGTCAGGGCACTGTCAGGGTGTAGCTACCCTAAATGGGCCTTTGGCAAAGTTAG
>NW_017805625.1:5397383-5452535 GCF_001891065.2 Hippocampus comes | reverse complement strand
TCCTTTTTTGTTTTTTGTTTTTTACCCACAGGTACAGATGACGACTGACAGAACCCTTTCTACGATGAACTTTCCTGTACAACTGAGAGCCTCCACAAGCATCTACAGGATGATTGTGGAGAGCTGTTGAGAGTCAAACACGCCCAGGGCTGAGCATGCACAATTAGCAATTCAATGGAGACAAGAGTACCTTGAGTGGAATTTGCAAGTTCTGGAAGAGGGAGGGGGAATGGAGCAGAAGTGGAAAAACCCAGGACTCTGAAACACTTACACTTTAGTCCTGGGTTAAATTTGCTCCGGTTGAATTTGTGGTAACATATAAGATAAGATAAGAAATCCTTTATTAGTCTCGCAATGGAGAAATTCTCAATTCACAGCAGCAAAGTTATGAAAGGAAGAAGTAGAAGAACAAAATGTAGGAGCTGCAGGAAAGGCAGCCACTCTAGCGGCGCCATCTTGAAGTCAAAATAACAAAATAACACAACACAACACATAAGACACAGGCATATGAAAACTAACCTGTAACGTACATATTTTACCAAAATGGTAGATGTTTTAAAGGTGCGATAACTAAGTCATTTATGAATATTTTTTTACTTGCAACCACTCAAAATGTTCAGTGGCATCAGAGTTATCCATCCACATTTTGATTTTATTTTTTAATAAGTCAAAAAGTCATAACATAATTTTTTTCTGCATTCCCATTTTTTTGACAATCACAGTTTTTGGGGCAAATACCCTGAAACGTACAGTACATATTTTGATAACTAAGGCATTTATGATTTTTTATTTATTTTTTAACTTTCAACCACTCAAAATGTTCAGAGCTATCCATATACTGTATATATAATATACAGCAGGGGTGCCCATTACGTCAATCCTGATCGACCGGTAGATCGAGGACTCGTCCCAATTAGATCCGAAAGGTGGAGAGGAGAAAAAAAAAACATTTGTGTGTCTTTGGACATGTTAGTAATATATTTTTTGTGTTAATGTACATTGCACCCTAATCATCCTATCAGTCTCATTTTCCCCCAAAAATATTTTAAAAATAAATTAAAACAAAGCAGGTAAATCTTTAACGACGGTGGCGCGTGATCTACGTCAGCGGAAATTGTTAGCGCTCAGCAGTCTTCAATTGCAGCTGGTGATCAGAGCTGTTGCGCCATATCTTTTATCGTCATTATTCTCATTCAGAGTTTGCTTCGTGTACAATTCACCGAGGGCACGGGCAAAGAATCGGAATCGAGAGGGCTGAGGGAAGCACTTTAAAACGGTACGTGTGAGCTACGATAGTCAACAGGCTGCAAAAGTGCATCGCTTGGTTCCGTGTTTGGCTTCTCATCGTGGCGTGCGCATGTGTGTGTGTATGTATGTATGTATGTATGTATGTATGTATGTATGTATCTGTGTGTGTGTGTGTGTGTGTGTGTGTGTGCGTGCGCGTGCGCGGTAAGGGGGGATCCCGGGAAGTTGGTTGAACGAAAAGTCGATTTTCGGTCCAAAAGGTTTGGGCAACCCTGATATACATTATATGTATATATATATATATATATATATATATATATATGTGTGTGTGTGTATCTCTCTCTCTCGCTCTCTCTCTCTCTATATATATATATATATATATTTTTTCTTTTCTTTTGCCCTTTGTGTACAATAAAAATAGTACAGTAATGTGTTATAGCCATATATGAAAGTGAAAAACATACGAGGCAATTGTAACATTGAAAAGGTCAAAAAGTCAGAACAACTATGAAGAATTTATATGTATACTTTTATGTAACCAACAAACCATCAAACACTGAACAAGAACAACAAACAAACTAGAACAACAAACACTTCTCAGAACAAACGAACAACAAGAACACTTGTGAGAACTTTTTTTTTTTGGAACAGTTTTTGCAAATTGTCCTCATGTGCTTGCGGCAAGTCGGTGTACCACACTTTTCACAAATGTTGGAAGCAATCAGTTTTTTCTGTGCAGAGTCCACACTGCTTCCTTTTGCGGTTACAGGTACCTGCGGCCTCCTCTGCTTCTTGCTCTGCAGTCGGCATCTCATCTGCAGGCTTCGCTGACCTTTTTCGAAGCACCTCCGGCATGATGAGCGTCCTCGAGGAACAGCCGTCTCCTGAAAAGTTTTTCTTTGTTCCTCTCCGGGTTGATGTCAGTGTTGAAGGCCGGAGACATCCAGCAGATGATAAAAGAGGCAACGTTTGAAACTGGGATTAATTTGCACACACATAAACTGTGGGAGGAGCTTTTACACTCATGACATCATTTGTTAATGTTGAGAAACAGATTTACTGTATTCCCCCTGCAAGCCTGTCAGACTATATACAACTTAGCTACACGAAGGAGAAAACAGCTGACATCACCACCATGTCTCAAGTAAGAGCAATGTCTCTAGAATGTCTGCTGTGCAAAATCTTGAACGGAGGTCATTGTTGTTGTTGTTCTTCTTTGCAGCCGCAAGAAGAAGTGCAGCGTCCTGCGGTCAGCCGGGAGGAGCTGGCTGAGACAAAGAATAGACTCGGTGAGGGTGGACCAGCAAAGAGCAAAACATTTGAAGTCATGGAAGAGTGTGGTGAGTGCACACATGCATACACACGTGCAGTATAGACGATGTGTTGTTGGCTAAAATGAAGCAGTGGAACATAACGGGTTGCAATTGACATTTGCAGTAAGTTTAGGATGAAGACATTTTCCACTCCATGTAGGGAGTTGTGAAGGCTGCCAAGATGGGAAACAGACTGTTTTCCCAGTGGAATAAAGTGTGTATGTTTAGTTATCCTTTTATTTCGGGGAAAGCATTAAAATGCTTGGATTTTGTTTTCCATCAAACCACCCAAGATGATTCTTATTTGTATTAAATCACGATTCCATTTCCACTTGAAACATTCCCAAAGTGATTCTTTTCTCCTAAAGTTCTACAGACCTTACCACGGGTCCGATTAGAATATCTTGATTGTTGTCTTGTTGTGTGTTCAATTGTCCACAGAGAGAATGGGTAAAACCGCCCCATCCGTGTTCAGTGGCGTGAGGTCAGGAGGAGAGACGGCTTTGAACACGCGCTCAGCTCGACCCGCCGGGAAGTAAACAATCACCACCTTTACATTTGTGGCTCATTGTTTGGCAAGTTTTTTTTTTTTTTTTGTTTAAAAACACACTTCATACATTGACTGTGAGATCATCATAAGATACATTTGCACCATCTAATCAGAGTTAAAAAGAGCTGTATTAAAGATAATGTTCAGATATTTGGATATTTTCGTTTCTTGTGTATGCTCAATTCATGTCACTGTAAATGACAATGTAAAAATGTGTGAAAAAAAGGCAAATTACTGGGAAATAACAGGTCTTTTTTTTTTTTTTAATTCAAAAGTTCAAAGTCAAACAATCAGTAAAAGCACATTGAAATACGCCAACAACAGAGAAAACGAGTCATGATGAGATAAAACAAAAACACAACGCAGTATGGTCAAGGACCGCCTGCCAGCTGTGACGCTTCATTTCATAAATTTGTGATGCTGATCCTGTAGAATTTTGGCCGAGGACTTTGCGTCGTAAAAAAGCTCGTTGATCTCCTCCACCTGCTCCCGCTCGACCGTCTCTTTGCCTTGAACGCGACCAAGCAGGCTGGCCGGCGTCAGGAGCTGAACGGCGTACCTGCCAACAAACAGGCCAATGGTCATTTTTCTTGTTCTTCAACACTTAAGTTCAACATTCCTGGATCAAAATAGATTGCATCTATTTATTTCTCATTATTAATGTATTCTTAGAATGGCAAAAAAACTAATAGTAGAATACACAATTCCATATGGTCGTCATTTGGCAGAATTCTCTTATCTCCAAAATCACTATCTTTCACGGGGGGAAAAAAATTGCACAACATAAGCTATTTTGCTCGAGTTACTCAACACCGCATGGTTAAAGTTGGTGTGAAACCGACATAATACTTCTGTCAGTAAAGCCTTTTTGCGTACCTGAGAGTGGTCTTGGCGCCGATATCCGCAAGATGCGCGAGTGCTTCCTCGCTGATACTGAGCCCCTCAGTCTGAGCGCGGATCTTAATGATCTTGAGGGGGGAAGAGCCGTTATTAGTGTAAAAAAAAAAATATATATATATATATATATATCAGATGCATGTGCTCAGGATTCCTGTTCTTCCCCTGACCTGCTTCATCTCCTGCGGCGTGTACAGCATGGTGCGGATGATCATCACTCTGTCCAGCAGGTCCAGCGGAATCCCGTGGGGTGAGCTGATGTCCTCGGTCCCCCTTAAGTGCAAACGTGAGACAAGGTTGGAAGAAAACTTCTCTTACAATGTTTTTGTAACACCTCAAGATGCCACAAAACAGCACCAAAGTCTTGGTTCGTAGGAAAAAAGCAAATCGTGTCAGGGAAGTACATTAAAGTAATACCTCTAGACTGAAGGACCAAGATTTTGTATGTCTGGGGGAATCTTGAGTTAATCTTGGTTTATAGTAGCAGTGTGACAAGTGGCTACCATCTTGGTGGAATTGTCTGAAACTGTGGTATCAGTCCCACGAGTGTAGGTACTTGAGCTCCCTCTGGTGGTGAGTGAAAGAATCCTACAGTGGCTTCCACTTTCATAAAACCAGTACAGTAAACCTTATCTTTTAAAGTGCATTTGTATTTCATCATTTAGAGATGTTTTCATGTTTATTTAGATCAAATTTTATCCAACTTTTGTAGAATACATTTCTGAAACTGTGGTATCAGTCCCACGAGTGTAGGTAGTTGAGCTCCCTCTAGTGGTACTCGAAAGAATCCTACCGTGGCTTCCACTTTCATAAAACCAGTACAGTAAACCTTATCTTTTCAAGTACAATACATTTGTATTTAATCATTTAGAAATGTTTTCATGTTTAATTAGATCAAATTTTATTCAACTTTTGTAGAATACATTATAATGTTTTTTCCTTTTTTATTTTAGCACTGTCAATTTACAACCTCTGCATAATGATAGTATCTTACATACATCCGTTCTCTGTGAACATTAAATATACGTTTTAAGTGGGGGGAAAAGTGATGGCGAAAGTACAACATTTGAAACGTGAAGTAAACCCTGATGTGTTGACTTGAGAACCCCGTGGAAATTCAGCCCATACGAGCTTATTTGTGGAAATTTTTAAACGCAAACTTGCCGGCCAATTGGAGAAGTGGCTCTGCAAGTAGGAGACAAAATACAATGTTTTGACCAGATTTTCAATAGAGGATTAAAAAAAAAAAAAAAATTTGAAACGTGAAGTAAACCCTGATGTGTTGACTTGAGAACCCCGTGGAAATTCAGCCCATACGAGCTTATTTGTGGAAATTTTTAAATGCAAACTTGCCGGCCAATTGGAGAAGTGGCTCTGCAAGCAGGAGACAAAATACAATGTTTTGTATTTTGTATTTGTATTGAGGATTAAAAAAAATAAATAAAAAATCCTTCGAAACCCATCAATTTTTCAAATTCTTGGTATGTTGCACTCAGTTTGAAACGACCATACTAACCAAAAATCTCATGTTGCAACTTTAAGCAGAAATTACAGTGAGTCCTCATGGCGTGTGTATGTTTTTTTTTTTTTTTTGCTATTGAAAACCCCTCACCACCAAACAAGCCAAGTATGATTTTATGTCGTAATAGTCCACCTGATGAGGCAGTTTCCCCTGTTGGAGGCGAACACAACGATGGGGGCGATGGTGCTCTCCAGCGCGCGATGGAGATACGTGAAGCACTCGATGTCCAGCATGTGGACCTCGTCCACAAAAAGCACACCGGGCACCAGCTCGGCGACACCCTGGTCGATGTAGCGGTTCACCACCTTGTTGATCTCCGCTCGGAGCTTGTCTGCAAAAAACAAACATGAGAGGACGGCTTAGCAACATAAGCGCAAGTGTGGAAGCAGATGGGGACTTGACGGCAACATTGCCAACCTGTGATTTCCGTCTTTTTGGGCTTCATCAGCTGTCCCATCATGGAGAGAATGTCCTGGCCTCCCTGTGACAAAAACAAAGAACACTTTGAGGACTGCACAAGACAAATTTGTGACGTTGAAAACGTTTTTTTTTTTTTTTGGTAACCTGCGGTTTGGCATTCGCCACGTCGAGGTCGTGCAGTGTGACATCTTGGACGATCTCCTTCTTTTTGTGCACGTCACCCTTTGGCAGAGGCACGTATTCCTCAGCCTCAAGGTCAAACTCTGTGGCGAAGGTGTCACAGCGACCTTGTCTCTGCAAAAACATGAAATGTAAGGATTCCTGTATTTCCATGGCAGAGCAGGTGGGCCGGATGATTGGCAGATGGATGACGTGCTCTGAGAGAGGCCTGTCAACGAGAGACATGTGTGGCGCCCCGCGCCCTTGGTCACGAGGCCACCTGCACCGATTAAAGAAAGCGTCTTTGTGACCTGTCAACAGAAGGCGCAAGCCTCACTGCAGGAGAGGAGGCATTTTGGGAGATGGAGAGATAGCGGGAAGAAAAAGCAGCTTTCCTGAACACTCGGAAAGGAAGCACGGATTGTCATGCCGAGAGGTGAGAGATGAAAGGCCAGACCAAAAAAAAAAAAAAAAACCTCTTCAATCAAATGAATGAATGACTTGTATTATATTCTTTGACCCTAGCAAAGAACAAGTGAGCGGGTGTGGTGATACCTTGACAGCTCCACTGTTGGCTTCAATGTAGATGACGTCTCCCACCTCCACACGTTCCTTCTGAAGACTCTCATAAATGCTGGGATCCAACTAGGGAACATCAAGAATAGTTTGACTACTTGAGCTACGACAAGGATGGGTAAACTTTCACTTACATTTGTTTTTTAATAGACAGCTCGGAAAAAAAAAAATCCTTCGAATGTACATACTTAATTCAAACATACCGTATTTTCCGCACTAAAAGGCACACTGGATTATGAGGCGCACCTTCAATTAATGGCCTATTTTGCAATTTTTTTATATATTGGACGCACCGCATTATGAGACACAATCTACAGTGCATCCACTAGATGGAGCTACGCTCCAGGAAATAGATCAGATGTCAGTAAAACTGAGCAGTGGTAGGCATAAAAAAAAAAAAAAAATCTCTTTAGTCAGACCTTGAGCTGCTTGGTGCCTTTCCCCGTCCTCAGACCAATGATGACGTGGCTTATGGTCTTTCCATATCCCCCCATCGGGTTCTCCGTCTCACAGGGGGTCAGCTCCGTCACCTCGCCCTCGTACACCTCCTTCGTCTCTTTGATGCGCAGCCCTGAAAGGCGAGTCGATCGGACAATCGCACGCGTTGATCGCAACGGAATGACTCGGGTCTTTGTTTTCTCATGCAGAGGACGCTGCGGCATCCCCTCAAGATATTGCTTGTGCACGTGCCCGTGAACATTCCTGGCCATCATTCCTGAGTGATCCCCCGTTTGGCATGATTGCACCACGAGGAGGGGCTCACAGGTGGCCGACGCTCCGTCGTTCAGATCAGAGAACGCGAGGGCAGTAATTGGCACGGTGGTGACAAGCTTGTAGGAATCTCCACCACTGACAGGAGATCGGGTTCTATGGGAGGACCAGCCGTGCTCTCCATCTACAAAAAGGTCTATTTCCTTCCCTATGACAGGTAACATCAGCAGCGGAAACTTTCCAGCCCATTTCCCCTTCTCAAAATGACTCTCACGGGTCAACAGGAGACCAAGAGTAACGCGCATAACTCTGCGGTCCGTGTTATTTTACCACTTACTACATCACAACTATCTAACAAGCCAAACTGTTAACTTAAATCAGAAACAGTGGAATGTCCTAAAACAGATCATCTGTTCTGTGATGCTGGGTTACTGCCACATCTTTCTTTAAAAAAAAAAAAAAAAACAAAATCTATAGAAAACTAATTTAAGGAAAATTAGCCTAGCTTCAGCAAGCTTCTTAGGTTTATTTTCATGCAAGTCATCAGCAACATACCATATACTTTCAAATTACTTGTGTGTGTGTGTGTGTGTGTGTGTGTGTGTGTGTGTGTAATTTCGTAATTTACAGATTTGTGGTTATGGCATTAATTATGGCAAATTGGGATTAAAATATTTTAGTTCAAACAAATATTGTTCAAAACCAAACTTTTCATGAATGTGGTATGTTTCTCTCCAAAATAACACTTTCAGAGTGACAACTTTTGTCAATAGAGTACTTACAATTTAACAGCCAACCAACTGCATGTTTTTCGAACAGTCTTGCCACAGATTCACTGAAATGTGGCCCATAACACAAGGCTTTTCAGTTATGTTCTGGTACTATCTCCACACCAGTGGCATGGCTTGCTTATTCCTGCTGTGTATTGTAGTTGGTGTAGTGATGGAGAAAGAAAAACAAAAACAGAAGCGCTAATCTCACCGATGGCCCTCCTGAAGTTCTCCATCAGTACTTCTGTCTTTTTAATCTCTGACGAGTAGACCTCACTGCCCACCATGGGGCAGAAAGGCACCTTGTTGCCCAGCTCCTGTGCTATGGCTAAGGCGAGAGCCGTCTGCGAGGAGAAACATCAACAAGTGTGAATTTAAAAGGCTGATACTGCTACTTAAGAAAATATGGACATTACCTTTCCAGTCCCGGGAGGCCCGGCCAGTAAAACTGCCCTTCCTGCCATCTTCTTGGAGCGGATAAGCTCCACAATGATGCCACATGCCTGGAACGTAAACATTTTGGAACAGTCTGATTGTGATGGCTCCTGACACATTATTTGGAATGCATAAATAACTTATTTTCGCTCATCTGGACATACCAGCAATGTAAAAGCAGACAGGCAGAAAAACTTAAAAGATGGCATGTGGTACAATTAAAACCTGTGTATCTACTCAATGCCATTCACAGAACAGCTTTTAGTTCAACTTAAAAGGCTCAGCTTTCACAAAGTAAATTTATGAGAAAATTGAGACATTTCAGTGTATGTACACCTTCCTTGTTTGGTGGTGTGCTATGAGGCGTTTCTAATGTAAAATTGGCTCAATAAAGGTTGGAACTTATCATCAGATGTTCTAAATATAACGTGGTTTGTGCAGTGGTGTGAAGCAGTGACTTCACTGGCTTTTATCTTAAAAGTGCACAATGGAGATTCAAACACACAACTTCGTCCTTTCATGAATGTTAAGTCATCCGAGTGAATCGTCCAAATAATTTCATACGATCAACATTACCTCTCTGGCGGCTTCTTGGCCGACCAAGCCGCACGCTGTCTGTTTAGCGTTACCCGCCTCGTCCAAGCCCAATCCTTTAACGTGACTGTGCGAGGCGATCCGTTGGGTTTTTGTGGTGCTCTTCACCTCCTCGATCTTCATGGTGGCTTAAGTAGCTATGCCGCGGAACAGTAATGCGATTTAAAAGCGACAAAATAGTCACTTTTGCTTCTGTTAGCTTCTTTGCGCGCCGCCGCCGAAACTCAAAACACAGGAAGAATGGTTTCCATGTGGGGTTACTATGGAAAATTGGCGGAAGTATTACCTCAAAGCCCTGCCCTTTTTTTGTATTTTACGCAAGGTCATTGGATAGAAACAGTACAAGTAAAACTATAATTGGCCGAGACTGTTGTCAGTCATTATTATCACAGGAACTCCAACCCCTTTGTCATTTCCTGTTGTAGTCGAAGTTGTCAAAGTGGAAACGAGCAGAAATATACCCGTGAGTTAAACAATTGTCAAATAAGTGTGAGGCAAATATCATAAGGATAGATTTAATCGTCATGCGAATATATGCGCGCTCATTTTTAACTACGAAGCCATTGCAGTTACTTCGCTAGCTACTGCAAACACTTCTATGGGCTCCAGCTAAACACAAGCAACAACTTTCCCACACGTCAAAGTAGTTTTGAGAGATTAATTTCATTGTCTGTCATGTAATAGCGTGCTGGAGAATTTCGGTTTTAATTTTAATCCTGGGCAACTACAAGTCGCCTCCCGCAGTGGCGCTTGAGTCCATGGTCCGAATTGATCCCAACAGAGCATTTCACGTGACAGCACTTCAACATGGCAGACAATTGGAGCTCAACTTTGAATTTCAACATCGGGGTGCTCGGGCATGTGGACAGCGGCAAAACGTCGCTGGCTCGGGCTTTGAGCAGCACCGCATCCACGGCTGCCTTCGACAAGAACCCTCAGTCCCGCGAGAGAGGCATCACCCTGGACCTCGGCTTCTCTTCCTTCACCGTGGACTTTCCCGAGCCGCTGCGGGAGAGCGGAGACCACCAGCGACCGTATGAAAACCTGCAATTCACCCTGGTGGACTGTCCGGGACATGCCTCTCTCATTCGGACCATCATTGGAGGTGAGACGCCACCTACACCTGTAGAGACCTACATTTACCACTTATATTCTAATATCAATTCAATGGAATGATTCTATCCTTTTAATTCCATAGCGTTTCTCTTGGCTGCCCTCCGACCAGTACATGTTAGATAGAAAAAGTTTTTGTCCAATTAGATTTCAGCTTCATGTGTTGCCATGTAAATCTAATTCGCCCACGACGTTCAGAGTTGGTGCTGGACAATATAATTTAAACTAGGGATGTGCGACCACACTCACTGGCCCTTTGAAAAACTCCCCCAATAAACAAATAAGCAAGTAAGTAAGTACGTAAATAAATAAAGGAATAAAACACAGACAAACATCCAATATTCTCTTTCCACAGAAAATGGAAAAATGCCTTAATCACATTGTCCTATTCAAATTTCATAATTCCAGCAGGAGGCGCCAATTACGCAAAATCAGATTTATGACATTTGGGGGGCCAGCATAGTTTTGAGCAGTACAGTTATTCGCGATATTCAAAAAGGTTGGGTACATCGGAGAGTTCACGTTCACCAGACCTTTCTCCCCTTGACTTCTTTTTCTGTCTAAAAGACAGAGTGTACTTGATGAAAATTACAGATTTGAGCCACAAGGGAGAACGCATTACCAGTCAATGTGCAGACCTATTTCATTGAGTTCACCTGAATTTTTCAAAGCGCATCAAATTATGCATTGAAGATGATGGGAATCATGTTGAAATTTTTATTTATTAACATTAGAATTGAATGCAATTGTTTTTTTTTTTTAAAAAGAAGTATGTGTTTTTTATACCATGTACCCAGTCTTTATGGACTCCCTGTAGATTAAGCAAACGTATTATACATTAAGGGGCGAAAAAAAATCAAACATTCAAGAACGATAAAATACGGTAGTTGTACCGACACAACCAGTCCATAAAAAATGTGTATTATACAAATTATGGTTATGGAGAAGTCTGAAGGAACCACCAACATGTATGGAATAGGCACAGGCAGCACTGTAAAAAGTGGTTCGCACATCTGCCTCACAGTCGAGAGGTGCTGGGTTTGAATATCGTCCATCCTGTATGGAGTTAGCATGCTTTCCCTGTTCTTGTGTTGGTTTCATCCAGTCAGAGATTAGGGCTGGAAGGAGAAAGAATTAATTGGGGTATCTATATTAAGCGCCACCCCGCCCATGTCCCAAGTGGGGAAATCACAGGAAATAGACAGAGCCAAGTAGAAGCAGCGAATAGAGTTGAGCGCAGGAAAGCAAAGTCAGGAAAGACAAGCAAGCGTGCAGCAGCTCGAGTTTCAGCCCTCGAGCCCTTTACTCTTGTTCACCCCTCCCATTTGATGTTTGTCTCCTCTTCTTTTCCTGTTTGTTTTGCTGTCGTCAACTTTACCAGTCACCGTCACCCATTTATACAAAAAACCCCGCAAAAAACAAATAGACAAAAGCCTATCTTGTGTTTCCAGCAACTTTCAGATAAACATAACAAAGCTTTTGTATGTTTGCGTGTCTCGTAGGGGCGCAAATCATCGACCTGATGATGCTGGTGGTGGACGTGGTGAAAGGAGTGCAGACTCAAACAGCTGAGTGTCTGCTCATCGGAGAGATGACCTGCCCTCGCATGGTGGTTGTGCTCAACAAGACGGACCTTCTGCCGGCCAACAAGAGGCAAAGCGCCATTGAGAAAATGACCAAGAGACTTCACAAAACGCTGGAGAACACCAGGTCTGCGTCAGAGCACATGTAGCAGGAATTCAATGACAAATACGGACGGCATGGTACATTTCCTGACTGATGAACTGTTATCAAGCAATAAAACAATGTTGATTTATCTTATTTTCATCTAGTTTTAAAGACTGTCCAGTGATTGCGGTGGCCGCCAAGCCCGGGGGCCCTGAGGCTGCCGACGCACAGGAACCACAAGGGGTGTCTGAGTTAATCGAGGTGAAACGGCCACACTGATAGCTTTGACTCATCTTTGACTCTCCTTTTTTTTTTTTTTTTAACACAAAAATGCCAGAAAACGTACACCCTACCAACGAGGCTCAGTTTTGATTTATGTTTTAAAGCATTATTGATGAAAAGAAACTATCTTTATTACTCCGGTTGTAATTTGCTCTGGTGTGTACAACCACAAAATGAATAGATTGTGAAAAACATCTTTCTGACTATCTTAATGTTTTTCCTATTTCAGCATTGGTGTTGCAATTGATCAGATTGTGCTTCTTTATTCAGTCCCATTGACCAATTATGCAATCAAGAGTACTCTAATATTTTCTGCATTGATGTAGCTATTTTTTCTAAAATTGGTCAATAACATTTTTTAAAATTATTTTTTATTATTTTTTTTCTTGAAATATTTATCCGATTTAGCTCGCTTGTGACTCCAATGAGGATAAGCGGTATGAAAAAAAAACGGCGGGATGGATGGGGATAATCATGTGATGTGAATGTATTTATGTTTATCAACTCTTCCGTTTCAGCTATTAAAAAAACAAACCTATATCCCACGGAGAGACCCAGAAGGCGACCTGCTAATGGCTGTGGACCACTGCTTTTCCATCCGGGGCCAAGGAACAGTCATGACTGGAACCATCCTGCAGGGGTCGCTGGCTATCAACGACACTGTGGAAATCCCAGCACTAAAGGTACGCTGCATGTTGTGAAATAGCTGTTCAGAAGTTTCCTTGGTATGGGCAAGCAGAGGGAGGATCAGGTGGAGAGGGTCACTTCAAATGTCTGGGAAGGATGAGGTGACGACTGCGGGTTATCACTTACACTTACAACGATATCAACTTAGGTTTTAAATGGTACGCAACAAACTCGTTGGCAGCGAATAAGAACATGTCTTCATGTGGCGCACAAAGGCATGCTAAATTATCCCCCTACTTTGTGTATCCATTCGATTTTGTTGTATTGCAGTTAATGGCCTCAAAGTGTTTTCCATTCAAATATTTACTTTAATGATGAAAGTATTGCTGTGTTAGCGGAAGTAAATTGCACTTTCTGACTGACTTGTAAATTCATCGCGGCCATTGGAGCATCATAAACCAAAGAAGTCCAATTATAGGAAGCACAACCTCAAAGGCGAACAATGTAGTCTTGGCTGCAGTTCTCATTTTTACCTCAGAGTGGCGACAAATGTTTTGAAATAAAAGTTACTTGGAGGCAAAGTACAGTCTATTCTGTCCTGCTTTCTCCTGTTGCTGCACGCTGTGATCAAGGTCGCCAAACTGGTGCAGTGTCTTGTAATGACTGATAAATTAAATGCTAGTTAGTCAGATAAAATGGGAACTGCAATGTGTACGTGATAGTTTCACCGAAAATAAATCCATTGTAGGGTTTGTTCAACGTGAAGCTATTTGACTTATACATTAAATGGAATCAATATGTAAACAACAATAATACAGCATCTAGAAAGTTTATAATGAAATAAAAAGTTGACCGGATGCAATATAGTGAATTTTCTACGTCAGATGTTACTGTATATTTTTACGATTATTTTTTTCTCATTCTGAAATAATTTGCCCGGTTCGCCGAATAAACTGTAATTTAAATCAAGGGTGGGCAATATTTTTCTGCTCAAGGGCCATGTTTGATTTCTAAAACAGAGAAAAGAACCAGGTCAATCGTAGATGAAAAGAAAACAAAAATAAATACAATTAATATGTGCATGTAAAATTGTTAATTTTAACCATAAAACGTGACTGTAATTCTCATTGTTTCCTGTTATTTTTAATTGATTTACTTGTAAATAATCCAAATGTATTTAATAAAAGAAACACAAATCTTAAATATGTGATTTCATTATTTTGATCAATAATTATCTAATGTGAAAATTTATACAAGCTAAATTGAGAAAACATTTTAATCCATCAATTTTAGAAAAAAATGTCTGAATTCAAGCAACAAATATTACAGGACAATTGATAATTTAGTGGCTGGTTTTAAAAAATGGAACGGGCCATACTTTACCCTCTGCTGATTTAAATGATGATGCTATTCTAGAATCTGCCGACTATAAAGAGTTAAAAGAGAAAGAGTTATATTTGTAAAATATTTCCTTTATTTATCCATCTATTTTTTTATCAGTTGTTATTTCTTGTTGTTATTAACATTACTACTTCATGTTTTTTTGTCTTATGTTTAATTTTGTATGCACGGCACTTTGTTAAAACAATTATAGCTTTTTTTAATCCAAAAAGTTGAGTTGAATCCAACAAACTTGTGAGAGTTGTTTTGTTTAGTTTGCACTGAACTGTGTTTAGACTTAAGATGTGTTATTCTGTCACATGTCTCCCATCAGGTGACTAAGAAGGTAAAGTCGATACAGATGTTTCGGAAGCCAGTGTCGGGGGCCATGCAAGGGGACCGCGTGGGTGTGTGCGTGACACAGTTTGACCCAAAGTTGTTGGAGCGGGGGCTGGTGTGCACCCCGGGCTCCCTGCGCACCGTCTTCGCCGCTGTCATCTCCGCCAAGAAGATCGGCTACTTCAAAGGCTCTCTCAGCACCCGGGCCAAGTTCCACATCACGGTGGGACATGAGACGGTCATGGCGAGGGTGACCTTCTTTGGATTGCCGCCGGGCACGCCACATCCGCAGCCCGGCTCCTTAGAAATGGCCTTTGCCTTCGACAGAGCGTACCTGTTCCAGGAAGACTACGTCACAGGCCAAGGAGAGTCCAGTGCAGGACCCGAGCCGGAGCAGTGGGCCTTGTTGGAATTTGAGCGGCCCGTCACATGCCCCTTACACTGCCTGGCGATTGGCTCCAAACTGGATACGGACATCCACGCTAATGCGTGCCGCTTGGCCTTCCAGGGCCGCCTGCTGCACGGGTTTGAAGATAAAGGCTATGCCGAGACGGGCCTCCCTCGCCTGCTCATCTACAAGACCAAACACAAGGAAGGGCAAGTGGAGAGGGTGAGTGGTTATTCTAAATACTGATTTCTAAATTGTAGGTGATAGCACCCGAGCCCTGCCATGCATTGCGAAAAGTGATGAAAAAAATAAGTTATTTAGAGTTGCAGCCCTGCCATGCATTGCGAAAAGTGATGAAAAAAAAGTTATTTCGAGTTAAACCCCCAAATTGTTGACAGTTGCTTGGTCAGTGAACACACATTTATTGCAGAAGGTATGTCCTTCCCCTCCTTTGCACTTTAAACCCATTCGAACTCAACAAAACCCACCTTCAACACATCGGAAATGTATTTGAACACAAAAGAGCAACATGCAGCAGATTACTGGTCCAAACAAAATAAAACGAGCTTTTACAATACATGCATTACTAATGGCTGGTTTACAAAAAATGGGCAATTGCGTTGAAGACTCTCTTTAATTTCCTCCTCCAACCCAGGCTAAATGTACAGTAGTTGTTTTAGAAAGAGCACAAAAACTGCAAATGGATTTTTTTTTTCCTGAATAGATGAGGATCGGTTGAACTGCAAATATGCAGGTGAATTACTGTACTTTGCCTTCATGCCCTCTTACTGACCCTGCAGTCCTCCTACTGCTCCCGGTGCTTTGAATGCTTCTCATTGCTGGTGGCGCTGGAGCATGGCTCCGCAGACAACGCCCGTATTGCGTGTTCACAAACAGACACGTACACACAAACAATTGTGCATCGGCAGTCTCACCAAGCGCCGTTGGAGACGTGTGGGTGCGCATGCCTGCGACACAGAGTTGCATACGGGTGGCCCACTGACGCCACTCATTCCGTCTAGCTGTCAGAGACTGGCGCTGTTTGGACACACCTGAGTGGCACAGGAATACGCGCACCGCCTGCTGTTCATGTGACTCTTATCCTACGGTCTCTCGCTTTCATCGTACGTCACGACCCCAAGTAGTTCATTTTAATGTCTTAACACAGTATCATTTGGACAACCGTTATTGGAAGAAGATACAAAAATCAAACTGTGTTGAAGAGGTGGCTCATGGGCAAGGAATTTATTTTCACAGTTGGAGGCAAGTCACTGTGAATCACCATCATTATGACACCACCTCCGGGATGTACGGTAGCCTCCTGACTAATAAAACGGATGCGCAAACAAGCACAAATAGGACTTTTGACAATTTCATTTTCACTTTGGTTAACAGGTCCGTACTTGTATACCAACATAATGCGAAACAGATTTATCATTCATTAATTGCCACAGCTGATCTAAATTAATATATTAGCTATTTTTTGTTTCTGTAACAGTTGATCCACCAGCGACATGTAAGATTTTTAACCATAAATTTAGTTTTAATGTTAAATATACATGTATAATTTATGTATTATTATTAATTTTTAAATGTACAGATTTATTTAAAAAAAAATAATGAGCATGTGCACATTATTATTTCTTGATGTTATCAGACTCTAGTAGTTTATAGTACTTGCATTCCTGAACGCAAAAAGAATCAGCATTAAAGGACAAACGGTCACATTTAATCATTTGGGTGATTTATCACATTTCACCCACCCATTTTTTATTTATGTATTTTTTTTTAATCGCGCTTGTCCTCGGGCGAGCGGACGAGCCGGAGCCAATCCCAGCCGAGGCGAGCCACACCCTGGCCTGCTTGCCAATCACAGGACACATAATAGACAAACAACCGTTCACGCTTACACATTCACTGAACCGAAGACGTACGGTTAAGGAATGCTGGAGGAAGCTGGAGTTGAAGTTGACTGTCGAGATGGTGGATTATAGTCAAGTATTTTGTATTTAATAGAGCTGAGCAAATGAATCAAGTTCTAAATACAGATTAATTTATTGCTTGTGTTTGTTTAAAAAAAAAACGTGTGAAGATGGCCTTGAAAAAAAATGCAGATTAAATCACAGTCACAATATTGAGGGGGAAAAAAATCGCAATTAGATACGCTTTCAAAAATGTTCAGTCCTTGTATTTAGTGTAAGTGCTTTTCTTTTTCCTTCTTCTCACTTTGATGCGATGATCAAAATACTTGCAACTTAAACAGGCAGTATTTTGTACGCGGTGTGACCGCCGTCTTCATGCAACGTTAGAGAAGAGCCACACATGTCGTGAACTTTCATTTGCGTGTTGCCCCTCGTGTCGAGGTGAAATTCAGGTCGGCGAAGGGTCAAGTGCGCGCAGGAGTTTCTTTGTGTTTGCACCTCAAGGTGTTGACTGCCTCACTCCTCGACTCTCGAGTGAAACGATGCGTGCGGGAGGTCAGACTGCTCGTCACGTGGCGTTTGCCGGACACATTGCTGTCATTGTTGAGCTATGACTCCTCGTACGGTCTGTCGGACGTCTATAGCCCACTATGCTTCTTTTTATCAGCACATCAGTCACGCTCAAGGGTCAAATGTTCAAGAGTGAATGAGGGCAAGGAAGAAGAGAGGATGAGCTAGTCGTGGTGCTGGAGGAGGCTCGGAGACAGAGCGGTGCCCTCCTGTTATCAGATTAGTGATGGATGATAAGCAAGGAATACAAACAAATGGCATAAAATGTGTAGTAACGACCAACAGGCGACAGTCAGGCGGCGAGACGAGAAGAATGCGCCAGCGGTGGGCTTGATGAGGGCACATGACACAGGGGTGGGCTGTCCTCGCTCAGCCCCAGCGATCATGGCTGACATTTTCACCGCTGTATTCAGATTAGTTTGTGCATCAAACAAGCACTCCGAATCACCGTCCTCCCGCGTTGGGTCGGCTGTTCACGTTCTTCCTCTTTGTGTCCTTTGCAGGTGACGGACGATTACACTGTGATTGGCCGCAACCTGTTCAAGAAGGAAACCAATTTGCAGATCTTTGTGGGCCTGAAGGTCACGCTGTCAACGGGTGAAACCGGCGTCATTGAGGGCGGGTTTGGACAGAGCGGGAAGTTCAAAATTCGAATACCAGGTAAGGACCAAACGTTTCCAAGTGGCTCGGTTACTTTTGCTTAGTTGGACACAAGAGGTCGTCTTCTTATTCTGGACCCGCCCCAAACACTTTTTCATTTTTTTTTTTGAGGGGGGGCCGGGGGGCTTGGGAGATTGTTTTCAGGATGTGGTAAGAGTGCTAGGGCTGCCACATTCCCGGGATTCCTCCGGGGATTGCCATGTGTTCCGGGGGAAATCTGTTCTGTATTTATTTTACCTTCTGTTGCTCCGAACCCACTGCGCCACACCGGGAGGGGAGAGAAAACAAAAACATATCAAAAAGAGAGCCTCACCGACATCCTCCTCATTGGAGACCCCCCCCCCCACACACACACACACACACACCGTCTTGGGGAAAGAAAGTGCTGGTGAATGTGTTCCAAAACTTATTTCTTCTAAGTCATTACCCTTACACTATCGTTATTTGAGTGTTATCATAAACACAATCCTGATTGCTGCAAGTATTACAGCATCCAAGCTAATATTGACTGAAGCACACGATCCTATGTACTCCCCCCACCCACATAGACACCCCCCCCCACACACACACACACACACACACAGTCTTGGGGAAAGAAAGTGCTGGTGAATGTGTTCCAAAACTTATTTCTTCTAAGTCATTACCCTTACACTATCGTTATTTGAGTGTTATCATAAACACAATCCTGATCAGAGAATGCCGATACCTGTTAAGGTTTAAAACCTTTTCCACCCGTGAGATGAATGAGTGAACAGCCACGATTCACAGAGGATCATTTCTCCTGCATCCGGGCAAACAAAATGCAATACGCGTTATCTTCACCACAGCAAATTACAACCCGATCTGATGAGATTTGATGCATCACAATGGGATTTTCCATGTTAAATCGTATAAGGCTGACCAATACAGAATGCCGATTAGTTGCAGATTCAGCTTATTACGTAACTTGTGATGCTGCATACGCCCTACAGAATTTTGTTGAAAACAGTTCTGACTACACAGACATTATAACTTTGATAACTTTAGGGAAAAATGCTGATCTGCTTATTTAAAAACAAAACAAAACAAAAAAAACAAATAAACAAAACAAAAAAAAAAACACTGAAATGATGGTATTTGTCCAGCCAGCTTTCATTCTGTTAAATGTGTTTCCACCTTATTATATTACTATGTAAGCACGATTTGCTAATAGTGTGTATTGTGTTTCCTCAAATAGTGACCATTACGGCTTTACTCTAATGGACGCCATGTCTCGGTTAGTGGCTGGCTGCGTCATCCACTTGAACAAATAAACATCCCTTCCCAAATAGACAGTTCCCTTTTCCCATCAATGAAAAAAAAAATGGGGCGTGAGCAAATGTAATGATTTAAGTTCATACACTCTATTGGTCACACGCAGAGACGTTTTTGGCATTTTTTTTTCATCATGTCAAGCAGTTCTTTGGTTACATCGTCTTAACACGTTTCATCCAAAAAATCTCCAGGAGTAAGAATTAATGCACTGTGCACGTAACATCCACTTTTGACACACTGGTAGAAATCCCCCACTTTTTACTGGGGTGTGATCCTATCTGCTTACCTTACTTACCCTCTCTACTGCAGAGCCAATGCCAACTTTGACTTAACGGCTTGGGGCGAAGACGAGGCTATATGTTTATTCTAAAAAAAGCGAGTGCAAAACTGCAATGTGAAAATGCGAAAATGCAAGCCCCCCCCCAATAAATTCAAGGCACTGATTGTATTTTCCCCTGGCCACTATTTGTGGAAATGCTGCATGTTGTTTAGTACGTGAACCTGTCATAAGCTTTTTGCTTATGGCGCATCTGATGATGAGGAAGTGAGCTTTTCAGCCTGAATGTTACATAGCAAGATTATCATTCCGAGGACATGAGAGACTTTTTTAAAATTTTAAGTTCCTCTTTGTATTTTATATGATCAACTTGTGCTACCTTTACACCAAAACCAACATTTTTGAGGCCTTTATGAGTAAAATAAAGAAATTAAATGTTTTAAAAACAACAACACTAGGAGCTCATTAACTACATGCAGTAAGTCCCCACACTTCGTCATGTTTTGTGTGCTACAGTACTTGATTGAGTACTGTATACTATTTTGTACTCGTCCGTACTGCTGTTTTGGTCAGCAACGACATTCAACTGTTAACTTTGTTAGCCGTGTGTAGCAACAGCATATTTGAAGTACTGACATGCAGCTAATTATAGTTACTACCCATTTTGTGATTGGGGCACAGCTAGAAATGGTGAGCAAAGTGTGGCCCGCGGGCCACACAAGGCCCTCTCTGTTCTTTAATCACGTCCACCAATCATGCGTATAATCAACAGTCCTGTAAACTGGATCGGACAAAAACGAAAGCTAAACTAGGGCATATGAAAACCGAGACTCATCGTCAGTGATCGAATACTTGACTACGTCATCGATTATGATGACAGTATTTATCAACAATGCACTTAGAAAAAGTAATGATTCTTTTATTATTGAAACAACCTATTTGACCGAGACATTTGAAAGAAATTATGACCTATCTGTCTGTTTTAAACATCAAATGTGACCTTTGAGTACAAAAGTTTGGCCAACCCACAATACGTTTAATTCACAGAGAAGAGGACTCGACTGTATGCGTTTGCATGCAAACACAAATTCCTTCAAGTTTGTGCACGCTGTTGTAGCCACAACTAGCCGCGATATCTCACTGCATAACAACCCTTACATCGGCATAATGATAACAAGAATGCTGGCGCCATTATGGATGAGGCCAGACAGACAGCGTGTTAAGCAATGAAACTAGAACATTGCTTACCTTCCGTGTCCAAAACCCGCGGGCCAAATTAGCAGCCAGTTTGAATGGAGGGCACAAATAGAAAAGCACAAGAAGGGCAGAAATGTGACTCGGCATAAGGAGCGTGACAGAGTCACTCATAGTTCTCAAGAAATTCAGAACAAGGCAGACAACAGACTGGGAGGCGCAGCGTTGGAATTAACGTCGGCATGCTCCAGAATGTCTCCTTGAGGAACAGAGACCTGCTTTGCTGCACATTTTTAGCTGTTAAATCTGAAGAGTGAAGGCTGCAGGTCATGTGGAGGCAGGCGCACGTGCTCCAGCCGCCGCTGATGAACTTAGCTAAAATGCACACTCGCCAGTGCAGTCGGAGATACAGGACAGCTTAATGTTTATTTCGTGGTTGTCATTTCGACGCAAGAGTTGCACTCTGTAAATTGCGGAAATAGATTTTGAACTACAGTGGTACCGCTACCTACGAAATTCATTGGTTCTGGAAAAAAATTCTCAACGAGAAAATGTTGTAAGTTGAGACGCATTTTCCATGTAAATGCCCTAATCCGTTCCAAGCCCCCCCAAAATTCAGACATAAATGTTTCATGAAGCATAAAAATGCATCAAAATGTGTAACAAATACATGCTATAACGTGACAATTGCACAATAAATGAGAGTTGTGCACAATGTAAAAAACAAAGAATAAAGTAAAGAATAAAAATGATGGTCATTTAACTTTTAACTGCATCCTCATCGTTTTTTTGCCCTCTTTAGTTCATGTCCTCTCTGTGGTTTTTGTCTGGCGTTTTCTAAAGAACTGATCCAAGGACGTTTGCTTTTGTCGGCTTTTAACAATCCTTCGAAAATGTCCAAGTCAAACATCAGTATAGTGAGCGATCGCTCGACTGGTGAACACTTTTTCTGGGGATTCACATTTACGGAAAACTATCGGAACACCTCGTGGCCCGAGGGGCGAATGACGAGGATGCTGCATACACTGCATATACATATCTATTTATCTACACGCATAGACACATTCAGTAGAGGTCCCTCTTAACCAATGGGATGCCAGGATGATGCTCGGTCATAACCAATGGCAGAGCAGCTATAAGTATGTTGCATTCAGGAAACTCTGAGCTACTAGTAGCAGCCCAGACTGTATTTTTAACTTCGTAACTTGAAATTTCTTTCGTAACTAGAGGCCATATTTTCCTGTTGAGGCGTTTCATAACTTGAAAATTTCATATGAAGAGACGTTCGTAAGTAGAGGTACCACTGTACATGCTTTTATATATACATATACGTATGTATGTATGTATATATCTTTATATTTATTTATTTATTTATTATAGATTCTGACATGATACTAGTGGTCTTAATAGGGAGATGTCTTTTCCCACTTTGTACCATCTGCGACCACATGCAGAGCTTCCCAACATTGCTCAGGTGTGCCTCGGAAAGTGTACAATGGGTATTGGAAACAGAAAAGAGTCCCTCATAAGGCGTGAAGGTCAATGGGTTTTTAAATTAATAGAGAATTAAAAAGAAAAAAAAAAATCATGTCTGCGGATCTTCTCTTCAGAGGGTCTCCGCCCAGAAACCAAGCAGTTGCTGTCCTCGACCACTTCCAAGAAAAAGGGGAAGGGGGGCGGCAAAGACTGTGGCGCCACAAATGAAGACGAGCCCAAAGCCGACGCTCAGCATGTTAGCATTCACTTGGATTTTAAGCGCTATGTCTTCGACCCCCATAAGAAGATGGTTCAGTCGTGACCTCCACGATGCCGTCCGAACATTCATCAAGACTTTTTGTCCTTGGAGCAAGCCTGCGCTGACTTCATTTTATGGCTTGGTGGAAAATGCTTAATTTAAATTAGATAAAAGCGTATAGCTGCAACTACTGGGAAAAGTTTAATCTCACCAAACCGAGATAGACTCGATTCACCCTTCTGACAACAAGCATTTGTTTTGTTTTTTGTGTGCTTTTTTTTAATAGGTCTTAAAAAACAATTAGCAAACCATTGATTTCTTTTTCTGTACACATCTGATAACGGGAGGTTTTTAAACCAGCTGAGGATGGGAAAAAAAATGGTGTTATAAAGCAATCATGTTGTTATCTATCTCTTCTTCTGTCACTGGGGTCAATGATTAATCACGTTGTAATTTTCTTTTTGACATCATTTCTTGAAATGACAACAGCGGAAGGGTTTTTGACCTGCAATTATATCAGATTCATCGGAAAAGTCACGCAAATAAAACAAAGCCTATCAAAAACTTCATTTGCCAGTCATTATTTTTGCCTCTTCACTTGTGATGTGCTTTATGAATCAATTTGTGTCATGAATGCAATCGCAGGGCTCCAAAGGAAGGTGAATTAATTAGTAGTGTGTTGGGAGGGGGGGGGGCGGGTCAAATGACATTACAAAATAAATTTTGTGTTGCATTTATGCAAAAGCACCAAGGGCCCATTAGAACCTGTAATAATCTAAATCGATTGTTGTCATGTCACACTGACTCATACCTTCTATCGTGCTTGAGCCCTAAAACAACATTGAGTGAATCACCTAAATTTCACCACGTCAAATATAATCACGGTCCACACAAACCCCCAAAAACTGTTTTTGGACGCTCATGCATCGCTCGGTGTAAGGCGGGCTTATGATGATCAAACTATTCTCAACCTTTATTTGAAATGTACAGTACAATGCAGTGCAGTACCGCATCACTGCGAATTGCAACCATTTAGAATAAACGTGCAGTTAAAATATGTCAAACTCAAGGCCCGGGGGCCAGATCTGGCCCCCCGCGTCCATTTATGTGGTCCGCGTAAGCAAATCATGTCTGTCAGCGTTCGTGATCCTCGCTAAAAATATGTACCAAATGTCACATTGTCATGTGTAATAAATAACATAGAGATTTTTTTCAATAATTGTGTTACTCTGTTTACACTCACTTGAACAATATTTGAACAAACAACAAAGAAATAGTTGACTGATTTCAGAACTCCAAAAAATGTGATGATTAAACATTTATTCGCTTTCCCTGCCGTGACGGCATTCTGGGGTGGAAGACGTAACTCGAAAAGGGCCCGCGACAAAAATGAGTTTGACACCCCCTTGCCCTAATGGCATAGATTGTAGTACGATTTAGTCGGAAATTGTAATAAAGTGCCTTCAGTAATGGCGACATACATCAGTCTGGCTGGAAATACTTCAAGATGACGCTGTGAACAGTGCTTCTATCTTAGCAGGAATCTGAGGAAATTGGAGAGAGCAGGAGGAGCGGGAGTAAGAGGGGACACTGGAAGGTTTGTTCCCCTGAGTGACAGTCCTTTTAGTCTTATCTCCTCGCGTTCCTCTTATAGAAAAGGAGGCGGAGAGGGGGACAAAATATTCGTTTTGCTCGTCGTCTGTGTGTCTCTCCAATTTCGCTTTCTAGCAGCGCTCATTTGCCATCCATTTTTATTTCTTTTTTTTTTTTCCTATACAGGATGCCTTGCATAACTAATCAATCCTCATTGCACAGCTTAATATTATTCAGTCTAGTCAATTAAACATAATGTACATTCAATTGTCCGTTTGGTAAATGTGACTGTTATTGTTGTTTTGATGTGAAAAACGTTTCAAAAAAGATCAGCAGCGATCATTATCTTTGCAAAAGCAGTTTTTTGTTCCGAGACATTTTGAAGAAAAAAAACATTTTGACATTTTCATCCAATCATGAATCATATTATTTGAACGATCGTAACACACCGACCAATAAATACACAAACCAAAATCTATTATGATTGGAACCGCATAATTGAAAAATAACAATAATAATAAAAAAAAAAAAGATAAAGCTTAATATGCACTTTTTGTCAGTACTACTTAGGAAAAGATTATTAGGTGGATCCTCCTTGTCTTGATAAAGAACATCCTCTTTTCTCATTAAAGCGGACACGGGAGCGGCGGCTTCTCTCATCGATCTTAACATGCATGCTAATCCTGTTGTGTTTGTATGTGAGAGAAGCCTTCCGAGCTTCGGTGAGGGCGCTTGTGTAATCTGCTTCAAAGACTGTCGAGATTTTGGCGGGGGGCAGGGATGGAGGTGGGCTGGGGTGGGGGTGGGGGGCTGACACATAGGGAGGTTATGGGACGGAGCAATACACGTTATCCTGAGTGAGATCAACATGGCTGGGAAATTCATGGTTGCCGTTGATTTTGAGTGGCTGCGTGCACACTGGAACACAACAGGGTTCCTGGTATTGTTTGTGTTGCTTTTGGGAGAGTACAAAAAAAAAATCTTTCTACCAACTGGTACTCAGCTGTTTACTCTCGACTACATGTACATATTAAATCGCTGATTTTTTTTAATACTGAAAAAATATTAACCCTTTCGGGACAGCGGTTACTACAGTGGACAGCTTATCATGTTATCAGGTTACGGAGTGCATGAAAGGGTTAAAATGCTTGAAAGTGAAATGGTGGAAATAAAAAAATAAAAAAATAATGTTCACATCTGTTTTATGCTCACAAAAGCTGTCTATGCAAGTTCTCACATCATTGACAATCAAGACGTCTTTTGTCCCAAGATTATAAATAACTTCATTGATACTATCGTCATCATGCGTCATTCTGCTCTTTTCCACCCCCGAGTGTAAATCCAAATCCAGAGTCGCGCCGTTCCCTCACCACAGGTTCCCGTCCAGCACCACTTTTACAGCTGCCCTTAGTGATAACACCCAGACGTGATGATTTTCCATCCATACCGCCTTTAAGCGGGTAACCTCGAGTTCACCACAGTAGCTACGGGTCAACCTCTGAGCGGCCCAATGTTTACAGATGGGAAACGAGCGTCGATGTGCACAGATAACGGGGCCTGCTTCTCCCGAGACAAAGGAGCAGGCGGGGGGGGGGGGGGGGGGGGGTACCGTAATTGTCAAAGCTGAGGAGGAGGGCGACAGAACCGGTTTCAAATGTGTCTCAAGGCAGACGAGATTGAAAAGACTAATTAGCCGCCATTTGACTGATAAATGGCTGCAACATTAATTAGCAATTTAACCACTGGGGAGCCTCCTAACGGGCCCTCCTTGTATTAATGTCTCGTCCCAAATTACATTCTTGTAAGGTTTATTTGCCGCAACAAAACTGTAAAACTTTATTCGCATTGAACTGTTTTTGTTTTTTTTTTTTTGTTTTTTTTTTTTTTTGAGTACGATGTCGATAATCAGTGGCCGACAGGATTTGCCGATGCAACGTTATACGATTTTTACCCACCATCATGATATCTGTTTAACAAGAGAAGGGATCATTTGATGAGTCCAGTTCTAGCGCGTTATCAGGAACAAATGTAAACTTTGACATCCAATCGCAATCATGTTGTACATAAAAAACTAAAATAAAATCTTCAGAATAATGTAATTTTTTATTTAGTCACAAAATTGTCCACAGATTTTGATGTGACTTTGCAAATTATACCAGGTTAAGCAAAAAAAAAAAAAAAAAAAAGCTGTAATTATTCAGTCATTCAAACATTACTTTGATTATACCCATAGTTGTTAGCACTTGGTTTATAAAAACAAAGTAGCAGCAATCAGCTTTTATCTAGACCAGACATGGGAAACTGAAATGCTGGGGGGGGGGGGCACAATTTTTCATACGGACAAAACGCGAGCATGCATGCAAAATAAATCCAGCTACTTTTTACAGGTGCCAAAGTCCAAATTTTGGCATCGTGACAACACTTAACGACACAATATTGCGATTGTGATCTCCGGCTGATGAATCCATGACAGACGATGCGTGTCGAGAACATGCCAAAGAGCAGACACACGCGAGTGATAGAATCACACTCTCGCCTTCCAATGTAATTAGTTGTGATTAAAAAATGGTGGTCGTTTCATTTAATAGCACCGCCGCCTCTTTCAGTCCACCTTTCCCCATTTCCGGCATTGTTATCTCCCACCTGCCCAGCTGCGCAAATCTATTGTGATTTGTGATTGGGAATAAATGCACTATATGGTGTCTGTTCAACTTGGTTTATTGCAAAATGTTCGGAGTGAAATGAATGCTTGGAGCATTTATGCATGCCATTATCTTCCCGCGACTTATGTCCTTTTGCAAATCAAACTCGGGCTAATTAGCTGATCTGTTCTTAAATCTGCAAGGCGAAACCAAAATGCCAGAGTGAAAGAAAAGCCCATAAAGATTGCCATTGTTCCACCGTCACCGCTCGAATTGTCTTCATGTCTGCGCCTGTCTCAGCCGAAGCAGGAAGACAACAAAACAGCCATGCAAACGAGCGCTGCCAATTCAATAAAGCGGCATATTGATAAAGTGTTGCCATATCTCCGAGTCATTCACACGCGCTGACCAGCCAGCAATCACACCCGAAACCGGAGGGGCCGGTATTATCTTTGTCATCCTATTCGTCACCTTAGGACAAGCGGCGACGGTCATTGACAGTCACAATAACAGAAGATCATTACAGCTGAGCTCAGCAGTGCGGGTCAAAGTTCACCTGCGACGTCACCTCCAAAAATACGTTTGTCTGTTGTCGATTTCATCTTGTCGTTGTCTTCCTCTTTGAGGAGAGCAGAGGGCCCAGTATTTGTTTCTGATCTGGACACACATCGATTGGAAACTATGTTTTGTTCAATAAAGGCGTTGTATGATAGTGTACTGACCTTGAAAAAAAAAACATTCTTCTGAACATATCTTCATCTTTTTTTTTTTTTCAGGCTACTTCACAGAAAGTCAGAGCTTTTCGGCTTTTGAGTGTCATTTCGGAATGAATTTATAATGTACTATAATGTGATCTTTTCTAAACTTTTGAGGGCACAGTACAGGGCCGGAGTGGGACTCCCTTTCAGCCCTGGAGTTTCAGGGCTCAGACCAGACCACTTTAAGTTACCTTTTAAGAAAGATACATCATTTTGCACCCATTAATGTGTCAGTGGTGCATCTATATACATTTGTACTCCTTTCTGTTGCTCTTCCAATCTTTACTGCAACCTACTGATGACGTTTTATGATACTTTTAAGCCCATTGGCCATTTGTTTCACGCTTTGCAGTGGCATCTTGGTCTCATGATCTCAAAATGCGAAACGCATGATGAAGAGAGCTGTTGTATACCAATTGTAGTTGAAACCAGAAAATTGATCGGTCCGTTCCTGGATCAAACACTTGCTGGGAATTTTGCTGTTCAGCCCCATTTTAGCGAACAACTATCCGCACAAAATATACTGAAACATTCAACGGTGTTGGGACACGTCCACTCAAACGTTGAGAGGCCAAATGAAATTGGTTGTGCATTTTAGATTTACCTGGAAATTTCACCCGAAAGCTGTTGTCTCCGCATTGTTGCTGGCGTCCACGACACGAGAAGAAAACATGACTTTAGTTCTGCCTCATGTCTCAAGCATGACACAGACCAGAGAGAAACACCATTCAAACCTCATAGTTGAAAAAAAGCCAATGACATGGAGCCTCGTGGTTGTCCAAACCTAGCTGCAAACGCTCACGGGACTGCTGTAAATAATATCGGGAGGAGATGAGAGGAGAGGTCAGAGCCCCTCTAACTGTAAGGTGCCTGGGGGATGTGGTGCCATACAAATACAATTGACTTGACACCAGAAACCACCGAACTAAATGCATATCGATGCAAAATGGTTACAACCTTGACCCTGGCTAGAAACAAGGTGCTTGTCTTTTGCTTTTCATAAGGGTATTTGTTTCAGCTTCATCAGAAGCGCCGAAGGTAGACTTTGAGGGGGAAATGTTTGTTCTGCGTTTGGCTAGCTCGCTAGCTTTCTGTTTGTCCATATCGAGCGAGGTATGTTTAATTCCGCTTGACTATAATCTACCTGTAGATTGTTAACAGCAGAATGCTGGTGTTATTTGAAATAAAGGAGAAAACAATTTGAACAATATAATGGAGATTAAAAAAAAACCCTCTTCCAAGGTCTTCAATTGACACTATTCTAAAACGGTTCGTAACTGTATTTGCTTGTTGTCTCTCTGTAGTTCTGTCTCTGTCTGAAGCCCCCACCCAAGTCGCAGTTCAAATCTCATTGAGTATACAAAAAATAAAATAAAAATGGAACTTTTGGTGTTTGACCGGAACAATGCAACTTCCTGTGGACCATGTGACTTCTAAATTTTAAAACACACACACTTATGGAATTTTCTTTATTTTCCAGAGAGGCTAATCTGTTAAGGTAACCTGGATTCAAGGCGATACGTTCTTCAACAGCTAAGGAGAGTCCATTTGCCTTGATTCAACTTTGCGCGGCGCTTATCATAGCATAAATGCTACTTTATGACCTCAGCTCCATTGTTTTAGCATAGGAGCGTTTAATGGTTGTAAAGGGAAAACGTTTTCGCGATCTTTGCGGTTCTCCACTGAGTATTCCACTTGTGTCAAATTTTCAAACCCACAATACCCTCCAAGTCACTTCTGTCAAAGCAAACACAAGGATATCAGATTAAGAGGTATTTATTGTACCCTGAGGGTTCTATAATGTTCTGTAATGGCCCAATGTATACAGAACCAATCGTGGACTGACAGCCAGGGACAATGGAGTTCTGATGGCTTTGGGCCGGGGCTAATGGGGTCCCCACGGTGACTCCGGTTGTATGCGCGAGCCGTCTGAAAGCGCAGCGCTGGCAGGCTGACCCAAACACTGCCTTGATGAGGCTTTTAGAAGAGCAGAGTGACTGACGGAGGTTTAGAAGAGATGTGACACTGCAGCCTGTGGTGCTGCTGTTTATGTATGTCTGCAAGCCCTCCCAAATCCGTGTTTATGATAACAGTGGCCCGCCGCCCATCTGATATGGTTGCCGCGCTTGGTAAGGGACAAGTCCTGCGAGATGGCAACACAGACACGAAAGACCACGTTAGAGAGAGAGAGACACAAAAAGGAACGTCAAACGAGGGACACGGGTCTTAAATAGGTGCAAACGCTCTTGTTCATCGGTCTCGAAACTCTTTACTCCTTGTCTCGTACTTTGTTTGAGCTGAAAGTAGAACGCCTCTCACAGTAATCCCCTCTTCCCGTTTCTTTAATGTAATCCCCCCACACCCCCACCCAATTTTTTTTTTTTGGCCCTTCGGTTGTCTTCCTTCCTAATTAGCTCATATCCCTCTGCTTTGCCAGAGCCGGGGCGATGACATGCACACGGCACAGCCCCAAATCAAATATATGCACATGTGTGTGCCTTTAAAAGCTTCCCAAGACACGCACACAAGAACACACACACACACACACACACACACACACACACACACACACACACACACACACACACGCACACACACACACCGGTCCACGAAGGATCTGTGTACCTTTGTTACTTGCACTTATCTGCCCTTTTTTAATTTGGGAATTCAGAGCAGAAAATACGAAGGATGGGGCTTTGATTTATTGACCTAAAAATCATTGATGTATTGATATATTGTATGATAATAAACATTGATCTGATTTTTTTTTTTTACCACAGAGAAGAGTGTTATTAACCCCAAAAATGTGTTTATAAAATCACTAGTCTAAACTTTCTATAATATTAAACATTCTGATTAATATTGTATTTGTGGAATATGAATTCAGCATCAACATTCACCATATTTAACCATGTCAGGAGGGCTCAGGTACCCTGAGCTCTGTCATTTTCAGTCGGCAGCAAGCGGCAAAATGGCCGCCTTCTGAGACCGACAAAAAAAAAAAAAAAAAAAAAAAAAAAACTGAAAAAGACATTCTGTTGAGTTAGATTTGTATTGTAATTACAATTCAAATTGACATGCTGATTCCAAAATGGGACTCCGCAAAAATGACTAAGTACAGTTCGGTTGTATTCATCTTTTTTGGAAGTTCCACACAGTTGCATTTAATCATCAAGAATTGTTTGTTTTGTAAACCTTTCTTTTGGTAAAATGTTTGTTTTACTTGTGTGCAAAACATTTCAATGGAATCATGAAGTGCATTTGTTGTTTTCATTTTTCTCTACTTAAGTGCAGTTTTAAAGTTAAAACTGATCTGCTAAGCTCTTTCTAGCATTGTGTCCCTCTCGGGAAGCGACAAACACAAAAGTCAGTCTATTGTTTCGAGAATACCTCTGCGACCGTGTCAATCAAAAGTGAGCGCAGAGCTCTTGGATGCTGTTGGATGTTGAGGCGTTTTTTTTTTTTTTTTTTTTTTTTTTTTTTTGCGGGTGACTGCATTTTTGTCCAGTTGCTTCATAGTTGCTTCAAGTTTAGCTCACTTGTCCTTGATCACTAAAGTCCTATCAAAGGAAAACTGCTTTCCCAAGTTCATATTTCAAATATTTGAATGGCATTACGCAGCTTTCGTTTATTTTTCTAATAATCCCTTGAGGCAACCGCAAGACTGTTTACTCCCTTTGATTTGCAGTCCTGTTACTTTTGACTGCGAGTGTTAATTAACCTTCAAATGAAGAAATTACAGCAGGCGCACAAACGAGCCGCCGCGCCGCGCGCGTACCGACGCAACAATAGATCAGAGCCGTTTTTTTTTTTCCCCCTGCCTGGTTTTCATCTGAGATCTCCCCGCATGTGTCTTTCTCTCTCTCACTTTACTTTACTTTCCATCTTCTGACACACACATGAGACAACATGCCAGTCTGCATTTCTTCTTCAGTCCTCATTTCTTTTTGCGCACCAAAGTCTCCGCTAAATTCGCCATCCTTTCAACTTCTGTCGGTGGGTAAAAAAAAATAAAACATGAAAGGTTCAAACACAACAGCTATCTGTTTTCTGTTCAGAAGCACTTAATCTCCTTTTTTCGCCCCTTTCGCGTGCGCCGCTTGTTCCTTCTATATGTCGTTCACGTGGGCCTCTTCTTTTTTCTTTTTTTTTTTTGTTCCTCCCTCGCATAGCTGCTCTGACATTCTATTATTTTGATTATAGCCTCTCATTAGCTGCTCTGTTTAATTAAAAGAGCTCATTCATATGAAAATGGGAGGCAGATAGTGATTTTTCTTTCCTGGAAACAATCGCTAACCTTTTACAGGAGACTCTTAATTGGAAGGCTTTTTGATTGGTTTAAACATACGTAGTGCACGTACAGACATCGGGAAAACCTGCTTGTTCCCCCCCCCCCCTTTTAATATAACGGGCTATTTTCCTCACAGAACAATGATTAAAAAGAAACTTTATTTCTAGTGCATGTGTTCTCTTTTGAGTGGGCCGACAGGCTAATTCAGGCAGTGTTTACACCCCCCCCCCCAAAATGACTCCCACCAGGCCTTTGTCTCCTCTATTTTCCCTTTATCACACGCCAATCTTCCCGCGTGTTTATCATCAGGTGTGTGTATATAGCCTCATTGCGCAGTGCGGAGGACAATAACGGAGACGAAGGCGGCCAATAGAGGGTGACTGATGGTGCAAGCTCGCTGATCCCTTTGTCATCTTTCTTATTATTATTCACCATCTGCGCCTTTACCGAGCGTCAAATCTGCATTTCATGATGTGACAATTCCAAATGAATTGTGTCTGCCTGCAAGACATCCATCATACTATTGGGCAAATAATCGCACGTTTCGAACGAAGTACCGTTTCAAACGTATGCGGTGGAACTTTGGCTTTCGTCATCAGTCCTTTGCAGAAAGTCTGATGAAAATTGAGAACAAAAAAATCCTCAGGGAAATAATGTAAAGCTAATTAATTTTCCCAAAAACATAAACATATTAACAAAAATATATTTCATAGAGCTTTTGCGGGGAAAAAAAGTGTGAAATAAAGATCGATGATTAATGATTAGAAAGATGAACATCTTTAACCCTTTTCGGGGACAGCGGTTACTGCAGTGGACAGCTTATCATGTTATCAGTTTACAGGGAGCATGAAAGGGTTTTAATATTGCGATTGAGATTTAATAAGAGATCTTTTTTTTTTTCAAGGTCCACTTTGCATGTAGTTTAAAAAAAAATAAAAACGAGCAATAATTTCACCCGTATTACAATTGAAGGTATAGTGGTACATCTACTTATGAAATTAATTGGTTCTGGAAGAAATTTACTAAGTAGAAAATTTTGTAAGTAGAGACACGTTTTCCATGTAAATGCCCTAATTCGTTCCAAGCCCCCCCCCCCCAAAATTCAGACATAAATGTTTTTTAAAGCATAAAAATGCATCAAAGTATGTAACAAATACATGCTCCAATTAGATTATTGCACAATAAATGAGAGTTGTGCATAATGTAAAAAACAAAGAATATAGTAAAGAATAAAAATGATGGTCATTTAATTTTTAACTGCCTCCTCATCGTTTTTTGCCCTCTTTAGTCCTCTTTAGTCACTCTCAGAAGTGGTTTTTGTCTGGCGTTTTGTAAAGAACTGATCCAAGGATGTTTGCTTTTGTCGGCTTTTAACAATCCTTCGAAAATGTGCAAGGCAAACATCAGCATAGTGAGCAATCGCCCAACTAGTGAATATTTTTTCTGGGTGATTCACATTTACGTAAAACTATCGGAACACCTTGTGGCCCGAGGGGTGAATGACAAGGACGCTGCATAGACACATACCTATCCATCTAGCACAACTTCTTATTGTGAGAAGTTGACCTTGGACATTTCTTTCCTCTGGGAAAATAAAGCCGCAAGCAACATCATTGCGACTCGAATTTAGTGTGAGATGAAACTTTTATAAATCTTCTAAATATAGACCATCACATTGAAAATATTTTCACAGATTTGCACATGAGCGGGAATTATTTTATTCCTGGCTGGCTTTCTCAATGTTTACTTGTGTGTGTGTTGCAAATTGGATTTATCTTTGAGCCATCTCGAGAAAATTGAGATTCCCTGCACAGTTAATTTGCACCAACATTTTCGTGGAATGAAACGGGGAATGCTGAGAGTTCACGCAATGACGTGATTGTTCTTGTGCTTCGACATTACATAAAGTCCAACCAAAAGTAAGCAGTTAGGACACAAATGTGTCCTAATTGGATTTTTGTGATATCCTTTGAGTGCAACTGTTTCTCGGAACTTGTGTAATCCACATCAAATCAAATAGTGATGAGGGCTTTTGGTTTGCATCCTCGTTTGCAGTTGTCACTATCTTTTTATTGTATTTCAAAAATATGATTGTATTCAGTGTGAAAGGCTAAAAGAGCAGAACCAGTTCATCCGTTCTCCACATATCACGATTTTCTTCTTCTAAAATATGGTTTGCTACTCTTATAAAGGGTGCATACATAAAAAAAAACAAAAAACAACAGGTGTCAAGCTCAAGGCTCGGGGGCCAGATGTGGCCCGCCACATCATTTTAAGTGGCCCGCGAAGGCAAATCAAAGATGACAACTCCCACGATTCTTGCTAAAATCTTTACCAAAATTTCAGATTTTCACATGTAATAAATCAGTGACATATTGTAAGCATTTTCTTGTGACCAAATACCTCATTCCAGTTACTTAAATAATAGTTGAATAAAATTGTATTCTTCTTCTTTATATAGTTTCAGTCATAAGGGCCCTCCAAGGGAAATGGTCACTACAATCACCTGTGACAAAAATGAGTTTGACACCCCCGCCCTTAAACTATAAACATGGCACTTGATTACAAAAAAAAAAGAAATGCCTTGCAATAAAATGCAAAATATGCAGGTGTAAAAACTGAGAGGAAAGAGTATTTACACTCGGTTCCATCCACTTGCTTTTTTGATTCTGTGTCTGTCGTGTGTTTTTCTAAGCAGATTATACAATTTACTGGGGTTGGTGGGGCCTCGATCTCGTCGTCTCTTTACTGCTGGCGGGCCTAAGGCTTAAGTGTAGTGTCCCACGGAAATGAGCCATTAAAATTGAGGATGTATTTATTTTTTCTGCTTCCCCTTTTCCTTCTTCGCATTTGGCACGGGCTACGGGAGTCAGGCAGACTGTTTGGGAATGATTTGGGGGGGACAGGACAACACCCATTACAGCCTGTTCCTTGATTATTATGGCTTTTATATTTTATCAGTAATATCTGGAGGCAGAGTTGAGTGTCCTGAACGCTTCCTCTGTGTCCAGACGGTAGTTAAAGCATGGAAGTGGCGCTCCTGTTCTCACAGACAGACGCTGCGCAATGAAAGCAAAACCTGATTAAGTGAATATTGGCCACTCTGAATGAGTTTGTCATCCTGTGTGTTGTGAAACAGGCAGATCTGAATCCCTTCGTTTTGCACTCAGGCTGCACTACAACAAGGATAAACTCACAGTCTCATTTGTGTCTGACATTTGGTCTTGCCTTCTAAGCTAGCCAAAATATTTTCGCAAGCACTGGCCTGTATTAACCGAAATTCTCCACGACCGAACTTGGGCACTTGGGTCTAGAGTGCAACCAGCACGAGAGACAAACAGAGATGGTGTGAGTGAGGACGAGAAAAACAGCAGAGCTAAAGTTAACAACAACAACAACAACAAAATGCTATTGGAAATTGTGATTGGCCGGTAACTTTAAAGAGTCACCAGCCACGTTGGCTGGTCTTCTACAAACTTAATTTAGAATCCTGGTTGCAACACTTCGAGGAATGGATATTTCAACTAGCCAAAAACTAAAAATAAAACGGCATAAAACTGTTCACTTAGCTCACTGAGTGATTTACAGTTGTCGTAGTTGGTCAGTATGACTTTGTTATACTGCCCCCGGTGGCCAAGTCACACACGCCAGAAGCAGTGGCAATTAATGAATCATTATGCAGATGCTGTTTAATTCTTTCCCTTCTATTATTTAATGAATAAGGACATTACAATTTTTGTTGGGGGGGGGGGTTGAGCGGGGTACAGGATGAACTGGATTAATCTCGTTTTCATTCATTTCAATGGAGAAAGATGATTTGTGATCCAACTGTTTTGAGTTACAGGCATAATCACGGAATGAAACAAAATTATATCTCAAGGCACCACTGTACATATTCTCAATGGGACAGTTTCTTTTGACCAACCAGATTTAAAATTCCCCTCACAGACTATGTCAGCAATTTTGCACCTTTCATTGGTTGGTCAGAGCAAGCCAAACAAGTCTGTAGTGATCTGCTCGCATACTGTATAGATTTGATAATCTGCATCTCAGGTGGGTATAATCTATTTTATTACATATTCTGATCATGTCAGCACATAAATATTGGTTCTGAGCTGCTGCAGATGATTTATTTGGCCCGGACGCATGCTGCTAAGTCATGTTTTGTTGTTTCGTATCATTGTTACGTGATAGTGGTGCTATTACAAAATGGTTCAAGGCGGGTAATTCCCCACAGAAGAAGGCCCTTGTTCCAAAGGCACGTAGAACGTCACTCTGTGATACAGACGGGCCGGGCCACCTTTGTTGCCAAGTGCAGGTTGCTTTTTTGAGGTGAGGGATCTGGTCGAGTTTACCGGTGAGGTGTGATCTTTTGACTACAAAGAGGCCACCGTTGGTGCGCGGTGCACATTTTTGACGTCAGCTGCCACGGGGGGAGATAAGGTGACACTTCCCACGGCCACAATGGGGGGGCGTGGAAGGTCAGAGCCCGAGCAGGGACTCAGATGAGTGGTGCACAAGCACCCATGCTGAGTTTAGCCACAACAAAGGAATTTGTCGCATGTCAAGACACAGCCAAAAAGAAAGAAAAAGTGGGTCACTTTCTGTTCTTCTGGATCCCCCAATTGAAAAAATTGACCTCGTTTTATCCCTGCTCACAAATAAGTTTCTGTTTTGTCGTCTTTTTTTTTTTTTGTGTTTTTTTATGTGGTTATTGCTTTTCAAATGTATCATTTTCTAGGGCTTGTCGTCATTACGGTAGCGGGTGAGGTGGAGCTCAGACCACCTGATTGTGGTCAGGCCGGTGTACACCTTGGACCGGTCCTAAGTTAAGCGCAAGTTTTCACAACCATCGTGGTCCTTTTGCAAATAATCTTAATCATATCCCCTCCATACTCATTGTCTTGCTGCTTTTTGAAAATATTTTCTCAAAGCCGTACTATATTATTGTTATTAGTATATATTTGAGTATTACATATTTTCATGACATTTTCATTTTCCATGGTAAATAGCAGGATAGCTTCATAAAATACATTCTACACGGCGAATACAGTCAATGTAACCCGCTCTAATGTTCAGTCATCCAAAAATAATGCAGCTGAGTTTTTGTTGTTGTTATATTAAAAAAGAAAAATGGAGACAGAGATTTTTTTTTTCTTGAATTTTCCAAACGGGCCAATTTGACCCCCAACATAACAGCGGGGTTAGGTCACATTACGATCACCTGTCGAACTGCAGTGCAACAGTAGCCGCGGACGAAGTTCAGTCACAAAATACCGTCTAATCAAATGCAAGTCCCACTTATTACGTTTCGCTGTTCCACACGTTGAAAGAAGAGCACGAGAGATCAAATGTGGTATTGTTTTGAAAACAATGAATCCACCTGTGCTGCATGATACTAATAACAGATTGGGGTCCTATTTGGGGGCGGGGAATTGCTGATGTGATGAATACAAACAGATGTAACAGATGTACTATCAACATCTACTGCATGGCTGAACACGCTTGCTACTTGCTGCGTTTTCTGTAAACATTCAGTGAATTGAGTCAAGTCAATGTTTATTTTTCTATTTTAATGCCCCGTGGCCGAGAATATTTGTTTTCTCCCCGCCTCATGTATTTCCTTTTTTTAGTTTTTGCAAAATATCAAGCTGATACTGACTTTGAAAATAGCAAAAACCCCAAATGACACTCCCTCCGTGACCTTAAATAACACAATGGATTTTTTTTTACTTTTACCGTTTCGATAAAATTGAATTACAACGGTTATCAACACGAGTTTGACTTTGTCCGCCCTACTGTATTCGTTTTGAAAGCTTTTCCTCATGAATCAACTTATTGCGTCTCGTGTCCTGATGTTTTGAATGTGAGCCTTCTGTTTTTAATTATCAGTGGTTGTCATACATTTTATACCAAGTACTGCCTCCCATGAAAAAAAAAAAAATCAAAAAAAAAATCCTTCACACTCCTAAATGAGACCATCATAATTAAATGACGATTCAGTTAAAATTTTTACGACATAAAGTGAAAGAAAAACTGCTTGAATAAATATTGAACCAGCTCTTTCACATTAAATTAAATTGTTGTGTACTTTAAAATGAAATACAAATCGACCGTACTCAAATGTACTGTATTTGAAAAAAAATGTTCTGTACTGAATATTTGGAAAAGTTGGCTAAATTATTAACTTTCATTCTTATATGTTTGATTGTGTATCATTTTTAAATTTACTTTTAAATTTTATTTATATTTAATTTGGTGATTCTTTTGCATACCATGAGAGAAAACCCGCATACTGCTGATGGCATTCGTATCACACTTTGACAATAACAGAACTAGAAGAGTGATATCACCTTTTGGTGGTTTCTCTAGTGTTACAAAAACTTTTTAAATCAATAATTATTCTTGTGACTTGCTGCTAAGGCTGTACGATCGTAATTTGAATCTGGACCACTTTGTTTCAACCTTCACCAACAGTGCACGGATCTTAATCACGAAATGTACGCATTTGCAGGAATTTGACGATGCCACAGGTGTCCCACTTTAGAATCCAATATTGTTCAGCCTACTTTCTGCCGCGTGTCACCGAAACTCACAATTCTCCCACGAAAAGTCTGGACCCGCACCAACATGAACACATTTCTTCTTCAGCCCGCTCGCCGCCCCTCCTCAACCTTTCATGGAAATCGCTTATTAGGATTGTTTTGCATAATGCCGTTCGCTAACAAAGGTTGATGAAAATGTAACCTCCCCGCGTCAGCTGCCTGTGAAAACACCGCGGGCAAATTTTGATGAGATTTGAGAGCGTCTCACTGCACTGATTGCTAACACGGGAGCGGACACGTGCAGATATTTACAATCAAGTCGCACTGCTTTGATCCATCAGTCCAGTCCATCGAGCCTTTCAAACTTCACCCGTATCGCAGCTTCCGCCAGAGGGAGGTGGCTAGTTCAAGTGTAATCTCGCAGTCTAATGACGTTCCGCCGCCATTAAGGCCGAACGTGATCATTTCACAGCTACCGCAACAAAACCGGCGGACGGCCCTTCCGATTCACTGAAACGCACCAAAATTCTCCTCGTCTCGAGCGATGCGGCGCAGGGCATCGAGTGGCGCGGGTCAGAGGCCATTTTAAAGAAGCACTACATGTTAAACCTGCTTGACATCTTCGGTATCCATTACCGCAGAGAGCAAAAGCGAGAGTGGAACCGGGGAGATGAGATCAATAGAGCCCGAATGCGGGATTGATTCGGGCTTTTAGATCTTCCAGATTAGTGCCTCAACCAGAGACAAATATGGAGGCTTATTCATGCGAGCGTCGTGACAGTCTCGACTAAGTGTTCGTAGAGTGATTAAAGCCCCATATCACACTGATGCTCAAGATTTAGAAAGTGGACGATGGGAGCTGGATTTACTCAAAATCATCCAGGACAATAATAGCCGCACGAATTTGCACTGAAGATTTAATACTTATCTTTTCAATGGTCAGTCAGTCGACCAGATATTGACATGAGATGGGACGTGTGTTTGCAGTGAAAGGCTGAATGAGGTTTTCAGTTCTCAGTGTGACATGCTGGGGGATTATTTTTATTTTTTTGCTTGACATTGTGCACGTTTTTTTTTTCCCCTTGACATTGTGCACGTTTTTTTTTTTTTTTTTTTGGTCAGCGCATCATTCAATCAGAGGCTTTGGAGATGTTTTATCCCGATCGAAATCCATTCATGAGGAGGGGAAGGGGCGAGAGAAAACCGTTACCTGATCGAACATTTTTCTGAGCGACTAGTCATTATTTTTTATGACTATTCGACTAATTTCAATAAAAATGTCCTTCATTTTCATCTTTGTTAAAGAATGAATTTCGTCATACAGAAGAAAGATCAGTCATTTAGGAATGATAGTTTATTACAAAATGGTTAGTTTTTATCTCGCACTTCGCAAACCCTCCGTATATTAAATAAAATTAAAGTCAATGCTAATAAAAGCCAAAATAAATGAAAAGTCTTCCAAAAAATAAGTAATAAAAAACAAACCTGCTCTCAGAACTAACTGAATTAAAAAGAAAAAAGTCAAAACCAAATTAAAAACTAAGTATGATGACACATCCAAAATAATGACCATTAAAATAATAGCCAGTGGTGCGCATAAGAATTTTGGTGTCGTCCTCATTTTTTTCCTGACACACCAACCTCATGAATGAACTTATAGACTTACAGCGCGTCTGGGCACGATTTACCATTAATATATGTGTAGATATGCAATTTAATATTCAATTTTCTATGCTCACAGGCACCTGCGCACCACTTTTGTGTCACTGAAATGAAGGTGATACGCTGGCCATTTTTACCATTGGAACTGTTTGTGAGTGTCTGGCGAACGTCTTTGCAACCTTTTAAATCATTGAACGAGCCGAGCAAATCTTTAAAAGCAGGCACAATGAGGATTCTTACATTCATCGTCAATATATTTGGAAAAAAAAACTAGCAAAGTGGCTATTTGGAGGCCACCGCTGTTGAAATTCACTCGCCTTTGGTGTGTTGGCAGGTGTCAAGATGTCAAGCCCTTCTAAAAGCGCTTTGACATGAGCACCCTTTGGTCTCCCTTGACTTCCTTTCAATCAGATTTCAAACCAACTCTGGGCCGGTTCAACAATGGTGACTTTAATTTTCCGTTCGCATGACGCCTGATAGCAGCACATCTAAAGCTATGAGGATCATTCTGTCAACCCTTTTTTGTGATCTCTATTATTGGTTGCTCTATTGTAGCCTAATAGATTGTCCGGGCAATTATGAAAGCTTTTAACATATCCCAGTTTAGCTTCACAGACAGAAATGTTTTTAGATCTTGACATGATCCATTTTCTGTTCTATTAGAAGCATGTTCTATGACTCTATCGTTGTTAAAAGTAAAATGTCGTGTAATAAGCCCATTTCACAATGTGCGCCGCTCACAAAGAGAAGCCCCAAATCGGATGCTAGCACTTTTAGCGTGCGTACGTAATTAGCAGCTCCCAGCTTTCTAATTAGGCTTTTTAATCACATTCCGGTGATATTATTTCATCACTTACCGAGTGCCTTTATCAAACTCTTGCACATGCAGTATTTATTATGGGAAGAAAAGAGGTGTTAATTCTCTTTAATGCTTCCAGTCCCAGTGACGGCGATTGACCGGAATGTCAAACTGAAAAAGAGGATGTTGTCTAACCTCCCCACACCTCGTGTCAACCCGAAATTCCAATTCCCCATCCCTCAACAAACACAACTTTTTTGAATCGGGGCAGTAAATATTCACACCTTAAAAAAAAAAAATCGATAACATCTGAACTATCATTGAGATGAAGTGTGTCTTTGAGCACACGGAGCATTCTCAGCCCGTTTGCTGCGTAATTAACCAACGCTGGCGGGATGCTGTTGATTGGCGGGTGAAGTCAACGCCCCGTTACCGTACTCGCTGAGAGTGAGACAAGACAACAATGCACAAGACTTAAAGCAAGAATTAGCGCAAGGAAGCCCCTTTTCTATCGCGTACAATGCTTCCGCGCGCATGGCCATTTCCAAATTAGATGAATAAATTGAGCAGCTTAATTATGTTTGCCGCTTTGAGCTATTATTCTCCTCCACGCAAAGCGACGGATGAGATGAGAAATAAGGAGCGGCTTTGTGATCCCTAGAAGACAAATGCATTTATTTATTCCCAAATTTTCCCCCTCTGCATCTTTCCTTTTTAATGCCTGATGGGCGGAACTTGAAGTGGCTCATCATTATAAAATCTCAATTAACCTTGTCGTTTTTCACCAACGCCATTAAGCATGCACACACGCGCACACACACACACACACACACACACACACACACACACACGATTGCCCACAATTGCTTTTCCATGAATAGCTGTGCATTCGTGTCATCCTATACCCTATATTGCAGTTTATCATTCTCACACATATTGCCACTTTTTTAGGAACATCTTTCCGATGAGCTTTTATGATAAAGAGGCATTCGGAACATTCAGCTTTTGAGCATTTTCAGACGAGCGAACCTTACTTACTTACTTATTTATTTATACCTCCACAAATCCCAATTCAGAGTTGCGCGTCTCCGGTGCAGTACCACATTGGGTCACAACATACCAGGCGGTAATGAGCTGGAAGAGAGGCCGCGTGATAAAGAGCAAGAAGTTGGCACGCCTTCAGTCCGCGTTGCCGTTTTCATACTTGTTGTTGCGACCGAGCTGACAAACTATGTGCCTGTTATGATTGTTATATGCTGTTTGTATGTGTTGCTGCTCCGTGTGTGTTAAAGTCGCTGCTGTTTGAAAATTTACAGTTAGCATATCTAAGCTAGGCGGCCCAGTAGTCCAGTGGTTAGCACGTCGACTTCACAGTGCAGAGGTGCCGGGTTCGAATCCAGCTCCGGCCTCCCTGTGTGGAGTTTGCATGTTCTCCCCGGGCCTGCGTGGGTTTTCTCCGGGTACTCCGGTTTCCTCCCACATTCCAAAAACATGCATGGTAGGCTGATTGAACACTCTAAATTGTCCGTAGGTGTGAGTGTGAGCATGGATGGTTGTTCGTCTCTGTGTGCCCTGCGATTGGCTGGCAACCAATTCAGGGTGTCCCCCGCCGACTGCCCGGAGACGGCTGGGATAGGCTCCAGCTCCCCCCGCGACCCTAGTGAGGATCAAGCGGTTCGGAAAATGAATGAATGAATGAATATCTAAGCTAATTTCCGTGAGCCGTTTGGCTTAGTTTATAGTTTTGAATGTGAACTTGAATGTAATCTTTAGTTCACCATTCCACCACCTTCCAGTCTCTGCCCAAATCCAGACTGCTCACTAATTGCACTAAACGGGCAATGTATGTCACATGCTCTGTAAATAATTTGACGTAAAACACGGCTGCTATTTTGTTAGCATGCCTTATTTGCAGTGGAACCATACAACGATACTAAATGTTTCCAACATTTTTTGGAAATGTACAATCTTTTAAAACTCCAAAAGAAGTGATAAACTTGCGCGTTGAGCAGAAATGTCTCCAGTTCAGCATCGCTTCTCCTTTTGCTTATCCTCTCAGATTCCTGAGTTTCCTCCACCTCTGACAGGCAACCCACTGTTCGCCCTTTTTTTTTTTGTCAGGGTCTGTCCAATTCTTTATTTTGTTGCTTCGTTGCTCTGTTTCTGCTACGAGTCATATGTCAAGTTTTTAATTTTTTGAAATTCTGCGATTTCAGTGAGTCTCCTGAAGCTAATAAGTCAGTGCAAGGCGGCAGGGGGTGTGCCCGTTCAGTGTACATCAAATGAGTTCCACCTCGTCACTTTCTGCCTCAATTAGTTGTTTTTCTTCGGCCGCGGTGGTTTCTTAAAAATCAAAGTAGATTCACAAATGGGGCCATAGGGTGAAATCCCTCTCCACCCCCATCATTTTACTATACTGATAGCTTTAACAAATATGACAAAAGGTGATTTTGTGTGTGTGAGGGGGACAAAATGATTTGCTTCGTGTTTTACTTCAACTGGGAGGAACAAGTCAACTCGAAGCAAGTACACTTGACTCTCTTCGTAGAACTTGGCAAGTGAGAAAGTGAGAACAGGCGCTGGGGAATACTTGACAAACTGTGTTTTATTAAGTTATTAAGTTTAAATTTGTGTGTGGGTGGGGGTAGGCAGATTTTCACCTTTTGTGGGTGGTTCTGGGTCATATCTCTGCCGCACATTCAAGTGAAAGAAGAAGCCGTACTCAAAAGTCCGAAAGTGTGCACGCACGGAGCCCTCATGTCAGTCTCTCGCCAATCAGGCCCACACATGGCCTTCTAACGAGCCTAATTCAATCAGTTCACACTAACTCTCTCTTCCTCCTCCCCTCTTTTCCTGCCGAACTTGCCGGGTCGTGTTGTGCGCCCCATGTGTTTGATTGAGGCCCCTCCCTGGTGTCTTGGTGCGGGCCGGCAGGCTCCGTCGGGACTGGCGGCCCGCTCGCATCGCGACTCGACTTCCCAGCGCTGGGAAACAGTCACGGGCCCCTCTCCTCTTACTTCTCTTTCGTCTGTTCACCCGCTATTCTTTTCTTTGCCTGACTCACTTCAGCACTCCCGTCTCCACCGTCCCCGTCCTGGGGCACTACATAGCCTTGTATTTATTTATGTATCAGGAGACGGAAATGGACTCCCACCCAGGGAAGAGGGGTGAGAGAGAGGTGAATTGTGAGAGCGTCTGCTTGGATCTGTGTGTGCGTATGCATGTGCGCGTGTGTGTGTGTGTGTGTGTGTGTGTGTGTGTGTGTGTGTGTGTGTGTGTGTGTGTGTGTGTGTGTGTGTGTATGGGGTGAACTGCAGCTTTCACTGCATGACATAAGGTTTGGATTTTTTTTTTAACAGTGCAAACTTAAGTCAAAATTGCTGTTGCCAGCAAAGTATTCGATGCACCTAAAAACACAATGTGGATGACAACATTTCACAGGAGATGAAGGTGGTGCTAGACCTCTTACTTGTAAGGTCGTACTAGTCAATCCGATACTTGATGAAAGTCATTTCTGGAAAAAGTGACAATGGCAAAAATCAAAATTTTTGTCAATTGGAGTTTACATCGTGTCGAAGTTGTGAAGCCCCATACTTATGTTTGATACCATTTTTTTCCACACTGATACCAGTATGTGTAGTGCACTTTTAACTACTCACCGATGCTGATACCAAGTAACTGATACCACTCGTGATTTGGATACACGCAATTTCTATTGAACCAATGACAGATAATGTGAAAGAAAAACCCTTTGTTGATTTATGACAAAAAGCAGAACAGTCACTTGCCACTGTTTGTTCACATCAATGTATTTAGTTATTTACAGAACATAATAATCACAGAAACATTGCAATTAGAATGAATTTACCCTTCGATGGGTTTTCATGGTCCAACTTGGGCTCATTCGCCATTTATTTGGTTTCCATTTGACGTGGATTAAAATGCCTCTTTTGTTCACATTGACGTGGCCTTTGACGACTTTCAAACAAACATATGGCACCACTGACAACCTTTTTTTTTTTTTTTTTGTGAAATGAACATCGTACAGCATTTCTGTAATAGCTGATTTTTACTGGCCGACCATCCATATAAGGTTCTCGCACCGCAAAGTCTTCTTTCAACAGACGTGAGTCATGGCAGAGCGCACGCACGCATGCATGACCAATCACAACCACAAACACACACATATCGTCCAAAACGAAAGGACGCAAAACATAGCACTGCCATTAGATGAGATGTTGTGATTACGCCGCGCATTCCCCAACTCCTTCCTGCACCCGATCCTCGGCTGACCTGCAGGCGACCTCATTGAAAGCAGCCCGGGACTTTGAGCCCAAACGGGTTGTTGTGGTGTGCCAGCATTCTGTCCGTTCCCAGAGTGTTTGCGTTATCTCTTCCATCGCAGCGGCAAGCTGTTCTAATTGCGTGTGTTCTCTTCCTGGACCGACTTCCATTTGGTCTCGCATGTTTTCTGCATAGTGTTGACTGTTGAACCGTCCAAAAATGTAGTCTACGTGTTGCTCAAACTCAGCTAGCATAGTCGCAGAAAACGGATTTATGAGCCTTGTCACTACTGATGTTGCTGTCATGCTTTAGATCTACTCTCTCCAAAAATGCATCAACGATGATTGAGAAAAACAAAGCCAAAAAAACCCCCAAAAAACAATGTGAGCCCATTTTTAAGTGGGCGGGGCTTCAAAAGAAATCCCAACATTTGTGTTGACTAAGTTACTGAAGGACGGCCCGGTGGACCAGTGGTTAGCACGTCGACCTCATAGTTTAGAGGTACCGGGTTCAATTCCAGCTCCGGCCTCCCTGTGTGGAGTTTGCATGTTCTCCCTGTGCCTGCGTGGGTTTTCTCCGGGTACTCCAATTCCCTCCCACATTCCAAAAACATGCATGGCAGGCTGATTGAACGCTCTAAATTGTCCCGAGGTGTGAGTGTGAGCGTGGATGTTTGTTCGTCGGTGTGTGCCCTTCGATTGGCTGGCAACCGGTTCAGGGTGTACCCCCTCTACTGCCCAAAGAGAGCTGGGATAGGCTCCAGCACCCTCCCGCGACCCTTGTGAGGATAGTGGATCGGAAAACGGATGGATGGAAGTTACTGGAATCGCGTGTGATTTTAAAATTCCCTCGGGACATGGCGGGAAAAATTTAACTGCATTCTGATCCACCGCACTGAGATTGTAACGTGTCTAATATTGCTGGAATTTAATTACTGCGTGTCATGATTTAAAATGCTGTGTTATTGAACAGATCATCACTGTTAGTGGATTACTTTTGCAATATGTGACATCCAACACTGGTCGAGATCACATGATAATGTGACATAGGAATACACGCTTATTAGCACCTGCTTAAATTTGTATTTCAAAGAGACATAAAAGTCACAGGGGAGTACTGAATAAGAAAGCTGTAACCCCCCCACCCGACCCCTCTCGTGGACAGAACGGGCCGGCCATTTGTTTTCGAGATTTCATTGGGTTCCGCTGTTGTCCCATCGTTCTGTCTGTTAGACCTGATTGTTCACTGCCCCACTTGGCCCCCAATGCTAGTAAACTGTAATGGCAAAAAACAAAATGTAAACACGAATCGAAGTTGAATGAATTCTTGCCTGTCTTATAATTTGCTAACTCACCTCTTAGTGGAAGCAAACGTGGATGCAACCTTAATCTGATTTCCTCTGCAAAAGGACAAAATTTCCTCAGACTGTTTCAACACTCCAGAATTGGTCACAATTAATGAAACGGTCATACCCACCCCCCGTTTCTCCAATAACGCTGCAAAATGAAGAAGCAAAATCAGTTTTGTTGTTCTTTTCTTATCTTCAATTATGCTAAACGGCGGTGGAAACATAACCTCCCGCCTCACGCTCGGAGATAAAAATCCAAACACTGGAGAGCAAATATCGTCAGGTGTGCCTCGGTTGTGTTTAACTTCTAACATGTGGACATTAAGGGAAACATTACACATGCGGTGACAGTCTAGTAAAGGCTTCATTTCTGCTTTGTTTGGCTACAAATGCCCCCCCCCACCCCCCCGACCGCACCCCCGTCCTGCAATGTCAGTGTTATGAAAGAAGTGAACAGGGGGATAGTATTTGAGATATTTTGAATATATTATACACACAGCCCCAAAGAAAACATACTTTCCTCTTAAGTTTTTGTGCCTTACGAGGAAGACGGCGATGTTTAAAATGCATGAGAGCTGATGCAAAGTTCTGTTCGTAAAGGACGAACAAGGATCTCTTTCATTCAGATTTCACACCATGTGGCCTCGTAAAGACTTTACTATCATAGCACTTGCTCTTTTTATCGAGACAATGTTGGATGGATGGAAAGATTTGTTCTTCTGTAGGGGTAAAGGGGGGTCTTTTCCATTTATTAAAGTATTTTTGGTAAGAAAAAAACAAATTAAGTCCTTTAGCTGCATTATGCTAACTACTTGTATTTTATTTTTATGCATCTATTTCTGGTTTGGTTCATCAGAGAGACTTGTGTCACGTTTTTCGCCCATCCAACGTGTAATGAGTTTGACCCCACCCCCAAAAAGAAAAAAAAAAGAGATGGAAAATGAAATGATGACCAACGTGGATAAAATTTTAAGTAGGTCTATTCGACCGAATATTTTAAGTTTTGCCGTTGTGAAAATATTTGTCCTGCATGTCACAACAAAGAAATAGGAACTAATTGTTCCTTGTCTTGAGACCCAACTTAAAGATAGGAATAAAAACAAGGCAGCAAATTGTTTTGGAGCAAACAACTTGCTCACTTTGTTGTCAATAATTTGTATGTTAACGTCGTTCCAAATTTTTTTACAGTGCAATTTGCTTGGCAAAGTCTCCACACAGCCTCTCATTTTCAAAATGGCTCATTTCTGTGAAATGTGGTCAAAACCTGTATTTGTCTTACAGATAAGCTCCGGCTCACCCGTGGCCTGGCAAGCCTATGGCGCTGTTTCATGTATGTAAACAATGAAGCTAATTTAAGACCATTCATTGTCGCTGATTTTCCCTCAATTTGTTATTTGATTAAAAAAAATGTTTTCATGAAAGTGATATTTTTGGGCAATCTCTGAATTTATACATTCCTATTATATATTTTTCTTTCACATCCAATGCTTTAATTTTTTAAAAATATTTATAAATCAGAGTACTTCTTCTTCTTTTTTGAGTCAAATTATTTTAAAGTAACAGCGCTGTTACTTGTGTACACTTTCTACCTGCTCTTCCCACCTCTGGTGTATTTGCATGTGGCGTGTGAAGCTGCAACTCATCACCTGCAGGGTCACGTCTGCTTCCTTATCACTTTGTTACTCTCTCTGATTGGCTTTTATCAGCCCTCCGCGCTCTGGTTGCCTTTTATCTGGGGGGCCAGTGTTGTGCTTCTGCTTGCATGTGTGTGTGTGTGTGTGTGTGTGTGTGTGTGTGCGCACCAATGTGTGTACTCATAGGTCTCACTGCAACAGAACAAAAATTGCCACGATAACACAACCCTTACAGAGTGGAGGTCCAGCAAGTGATAATATTACATCTTGGACCTCGTAACCTTTTCCAGTAGCTATTTGCTCTCTCCACCCACACACACAGCCCCATTTCATTTTATGTTTTGTTATGTATGTACAAGCGGGTTGAAGAGGAACCAGTTTTAGGAGATAGGTTGTTTTTTTTTGTTTTGTTTTTTTTTTTGCTCGGCGATGTTCCTCTAGGGGGCAGTATAGTCAAGAATGACTCGTGAAGTGATTGTTCAATGTGTTTTTGTACACTGTGATCTCGTCGCAGGGACTTGTAATCTATCTTTCCCATACTGTGCACACATTTTCTCATTCAGTCTCCAGGAAATTAATGTAAGTCGATGAGATGTCCCCTGAAGTGAAGGAAAGCAGTTGGAAACACTCAAGGCATCAGAAGTGATCCGCATCACTTGATGATTGTATGCTGGAATCATCAACACAATACAGTTATTTCCTCGTCTTTATCGAGCCAAGGCACATATTTTACCTCGAAAAAATGTCACGGCAGGCCCCTAAACAGAAGTGTCACGAAAAATAAATCAACTGAAATAATGATCACGTCAAAGTGTACTCACAAATTATTCAGAAATCGATTCCGCTTGCACACAAAACTACCAGTCTGTTCTGTGAATGTCAGCAGGTGGATACACAAATTAATTGTACCTTCTGCCATTTAGTGCGAGAGCATTTATTGTTCTGGTTGTCAGTATATATCATTGTAATTATTACAATGATATATACTATATGTATTTTTTTCATCTATTACATTGTAATAGATGAAAAAAAAACAAATACATTGTGTATATTGAAAAACGTATCATTTTCAGACCAATTAAGCGAAATTTCCCTTTACACCTGACTATCTCTCATGGCTGTGACACAGTGATCGGTAATCGTTGGAAAACAAAAAAAGGATTTATCTTGACACTAAAACTGTCAATACGCAAATATGTCTGACAAGATGCATTTACTTTATCAGCATTGTGGGGTTGGGGGGAGGGATCTTAACGTGTCCTGCAATTGAGATTGTGTGTTGAAATATTACATCATGACAAAAAAAATCTCTCTATCTAGCAAAAATTATACACACACCGATGTAATTGTCTTACACTATAAAATGCGAGGGGAAAAAAAAACCTCATCCAGGTTTATAAATAAGAATTCCATTTATTTCACGGAAGGACCACAGGAAATAAATTCTAAAATGCACTCCCAATTTGCGTCAGTTTTTCTTCAGCAGAAATACGCTACACAGAAATACGCTACGTGTTCAACGGACGGCCTGTCGCCGAATCCCACGGAATGAAATTAATCGGGATCACGACTCATTTCTTCTCGCCGTTAGCTTCCCCAGCCAGCAGGCACGGCAAAGAATTTCTCTTAGCCTCTCTTCCATTGTTCAGACCTTTAGTTTAATGGTGTATATCAAACACACGCAGATCTCAATTATCATTGTTAATGAGGGAGCGACTCTGGAGGAATCCCTCTTTACATCCGCAACCTTCAAAGGTCCTCAAAAGAACATCTGAGGGGCCTTTTATCGGACAAAGTTTCTACTTCATTTGAATAATTCTCTAAATGGGCCGCGGGGGAGATAGGAGTTAAGAGTGATGTCCTAAAGCCTGGAAAACTGAAATGAGATCTGCCCATGAGCAATGGAAAGACCTCGTCGTCTATGATATGGATTAGAGTTCAGGGATGCGTATCATTCTCTTCTTTTGCACTTCTCCCTTTATTGTGTGTGTGTGTGTGTGTGTGTGTGTGAGTGAGTGTGCGCGGCTCGTGAACATGCATGCGTGCTGAGAGGTACAAAAAGGAAGGTCAGGAGGTGTCGTGGCGCGACGCCTTCACAGTGACTTGGCCTCACTACAAAGGAGCGCGATAGCCATCGGTCCCAATAATATTCCGCACACGCCGCCCGCTAATGAATCGCTAATGTCCACCGACTGGAAATGAGAGCCGTCTTTTTCTTTTTTATTCCGTCATCTTTACGACCCTCTCAAGCCGAGGCCGCTTTCTCCCTGTCCATTTTTTTTGCTGATGCAATTGAAATGGCAAAGATGACTCTATAGCGGGGGATGAGTGTGACTCGCCATTTGATCGCATGGAATTTGCCATTTTAATGTTCATGTCGACAAGGCGACGTTATGGAGTTAGATATGCCTCAATGCTAAAAGGAAGTGATTTTGGATGGCTCAAGCAGGAGTTCGAAATCCGTAGCCGCCACACTGCACAAAGATAACACGTTTTTGCTCGAATTAACTGGCATTGACAATAACTATTTCCCCATTAAGTCGGTGATTCTCAAAGTGTGATATGAGTAATTATAAAAAATGATTTAGTCTTTGGTTAGGGCGGCCCGATGGATGAGTGGTTAGCGCATCGTCCTCACAGTGCAGAGGGTACCGGGTTCGATTCCAGTTGTTAGTCTATGTGTGCCCTGCGATTGGCTAGCAACCGGTTCAGGGTGTCCCCCGCCTACTGCCCAAAGACAGCTGGGATAGGCTCCAGCACCCCCCCCCGCGACCCTTGTAGAGATAAGCAGACCAGAAAATGGATGGATGGATGGATGGAGTCTTCGGTTAACCTAACTTGCATGTTTTTGGAATGTGGGAGGAAATGGGACCCCCCCCCCAAAAAAAAACACACACACACACACACACAAGCATGGGCAGAACATGCAAAGGGAACTGGGATTCCATCCTGAAACTCAGAGCTGCGAGGCAGACTCGCAAGCCACTAAATCAGCGTGCTGCCTAACAGTCCCTTTTCCACTATTATGTCAACTTCCCCTCTTATTAGTCACTGCTATGAATTAAAACGAGTGAGTTTGTCCAACTGTTCTTTCTCCTTCGTAAGGTTTTCAATAGTGGTCACAACACTCATAGTCCATATACAGTATCACAACAAAATTTTTCATAGCTAAATCTCCAAATATCTGTTCTGTACACACACGCAAGCGCACTAACTTTAACCCTTAAGACCAAAATAAAACTGTCTTGGTTAAATGTGCTTTAAAGATTAGCGGACCACACTCATAGCTCTTGTGCTGGATAAGGTTTATAGTGGAAACATAAATTAGCTTTTAAAGCTGCGCAATAAAACATTGCAGAGATGTTCATTTTATCTCCTGCTGGTTTATTGGCCTTTCTATGTATGTTTTCCTTGGTGAAGACGAAACCGGCTTGGGTTCTTCCGCGCTTCCCTTGTGGGGTCATGTTGCAGCGTAAAAAATTTGAATGCGGCAGTGAATTATTTGGCACGTGGCACTTGAATGGAGAGAGGGTCAAGCGTTCACTCCAACCGTGTTCTGAAAAAAAAAGAAAAAAAAAAGAACGTTAAAGGCTAACGTGATAGCTTTCTCAATGGATGTGATCCCAATCTCGGAGGAAACGCATGACAGTGATTCTCTAAAGTGTGGAGCGAGTGCAACTCGTGGTACCATGGCTCACTTTTGTGGCACGCGTCAGAAGCGCTGCATGAAATGCGACACAATTCACAACATTCGAAACATGAACTACAATCTCATATTTTAGAGTGAAGGTTGTCATTGTGCTTGATTTTTCAAAAAACGGGTCTTTTGTCTTTTTTTTTTTTATGTACAAAGATTTTTTAAAAAATTTTCAAATAGTTCATTTTTAAATACAGTTGTATTGAATTTTTAAGTACGAGGAAAGGCACATCAAAATGAATTGAAAATCATTTCAATAGGTTCTATTTAAGCACAACGTTAATGTTCAAACTGTACATAATGTTACAAAGCCTTGCGATATTAAATATACTTTTTAGGAATAAAACCTCTCTTTGATGAACAATTACTTTTTATTGGTGCCGTGTTTCAATTAGCACAGATGGGCCCAGAACCAGACTTTGGACACTCCAGCCTCAATTCAACATCTTTTAGCAAACACGTCCTTTCTGAGTGAACCCATATTTAAGTTTATGCTAACATTTTTTACTTTGGCACTTAATCTGTAAACATCTAACACGCACACACACACACTCACACGCTGTTTGCAGTCGCTAAAGGGCAAATGCAAATCACCACAAAGTTAAAACCAAAGAAAGAAAGCAAATCTGAACTCAGCTTATTTGGTTAATGCCATTAAGACACAATGACCGTTCCTCACACTCATCCACCCAGCCTCCCCAGTCACCCCCATCTCCCCTTCCCCCCCGCACACACACAGCCAAACACCTGCACAAAAGAAAAAGTGATTGTTTCAACTTTCACCCGTGCCCTCTATTTTCTCCCTTGGCGGCCCTCTTCCTTGTCAAGAAGATTTACATGCTCATTTTTTTCAACCTCCTTTATTCCGAGATTGTCCTCCTCTGTAGGCTTACACACACACATGCACGCACACACACATACACGCACCACTCCCTCCTTGTACAAACACAGCTGACAGGAGCTGGAGTCCGGCGCTGCCATGACACAGTCGCGTGCCGTCCAACACATGCCTCTCACTGTGCCAGCCAGCGTGTGCGCCTCTTCACGTTTGGAGTGTGCGCGGCCTCCCCTTTTGTAATCTACTACAGCTTCAATTTGTCATTTCATCAGCTTGCCAAACTGCACTAATCAATATGTCTATCAGGTAGACCTTCAAATCTATTTTGTTTCTTTTAGTTAAAAAAAAAAAAAAGTTCCACCACAGACTTGAGTCTCCATTTGGTTAATTGAGTTTCAATCTACCCCCTTTTTACGCAATTCAATTTGCAGTAACGTTTACTGCTTAGCCGCTCAGTTCTTCTCATCAATAATGGAGCGTTTAAAAAAAAAAACCCTTTGCCCTTTGCACGCTTGCATAAAGCGCGGTCGCTGTTTGCCTTCGCTGCAGTTATACAACGCGCTCAGACTATTGTCATGTAAATGGCGGCTGCTGGTGGTCTTTTGTCTGTGATGACATTCAGAAAGCTCCGCTGTGGTTACTGTGTGTGTCTAAACGTGTGTACGCTCTGATGTCGCATGACAACCAAACAGGTGAAATGTCATCGATGTTTATCGATACGGGGGTGTCTCTGGATCTTTAAGAAATCATAAATCAGATTTTCCCAAATAAAGGATTTCCTCTACCTCAACAAAATGACACTTAATCCTTTTATCGACTGTTCAAAGGTCTTAAAAATGAACATTGTTATGTCAGCCAGTCAGTTTGGTAGATCAGTAAAAATATGAATCGCACCTATCGCCCATTCTTAAATGCAGTGAATGATATGGATCTAGAAAATAATAGATACTGAATTCAGATATGGATGCATTAAGACATTCGTGCACCAGTAATGATAACCTGTAACCCAGCGGTGTCAAAACTAATTTTTTGTCGCGGGCCACTTCGGAGTGGCGGCTTCCCTCAGAGGGCCGATGCAAAATCTCAAGGTTATTTATTACCTATGACAATTTGATGACATTTTGGTACAGATTTCAGCAAGGATCATGAAATTTGACACACATGATTTGCATCCGTGGGCCACATAGAATGACGTGGCGGGCCCGATCTGGCTCCCGGGGCCTTGACTTTAACACCTGTGCTGTAACCTGATAACATCATAAGCTGTCCACTGTAGTAACCGTTGTCCCTGAAAGGGCTAAAACACATCTACTCAGTGCATAATCAGCGCTAAGCTATTGTTACTTTTTTTTTTTTTTTGTCAAGAATATCTCAATGTTTATTGTGTGAAACCTGTCAACCCAGTACACAAAAACTAAAGACATAACATTTGGACTAAATGTCTTGGCGGTTATCTTTCTTTTTTGTGCAACTTATCTATCAATGTAAAACTCACCTATTCGCATATCTTTGTCTTTCTTTCACTGCCTAAATATAGCGCCAGGATAGCGCCAAAGCTCCGGCTAATGTTAAAGTAGCAATTAGTGTCAGGGAAATATTGCTGACGTAATACATCTCAAATGAAAAAAAAAAAAGAACGTTTTTGTATTCATGGGAGGAGCTAAGTTTAGACTGGTTTGTATGCGAGTACGTGTTCACAACTACTGTAAAATGAGTTTGAAATCTTCAAGTGTTTGTGGTATGTCGAAAGTTTTGACAGTAAATTATGACGATTTCAGGGGGCATCAGTCACTATTGCTATTTCCAATAGTTTCCTTTCTGCACAAATTTCGGTTTCTATCGCAGAATGCTTGTCTGAATCTTTTTGAGTCAGAAATGTCTGCCTCCTTCATGTGAGAGCTTGGAGTGATGCAGCCAGTAATGGATGTATTTTGCTGTGTGGCATTTTAACCAGGCCTTTGGAAAACAACCTGCCCTCGCCTCCTCCTCCATATATTCTCACACACACACACACACACACACACACACACACACACACACACACACACACACACACACACACACAGTCGCACACTCGCACACAGTCCAGGGGGCAGTAAAGTGGTTATCGCTCTCTCGCAGATTCTAATCTGACAGCAGCTCCAGCCTGTTGCCAGGTTACCCCTGGGGCGTCAATCTCCATTTAAATCCTGGCTGCCTCCCCACCCAGCCATCAACACCCGCCCTGCACCACCCACTCCCTGAGGGTCCACTCTCTCCTCCCCTTCCCCTTCCAGTGGCACGGTGGCAGTGGAACCGGGCTGCGTTCGCACGAGCCAGCAGGTGACACGCGGATGCTTTGGGATCAGCTGCCACTCAGGCAAAGATGTGTGTGTGTGTGTGTGTGTGTGTGTGTGTGTGTGTGTGTGTGTGTGTGTG
>NW_017805625.1:5347965-5397373 GCF_001891065.2 Hippocampus comes | reverse complement strand
GTGTGTGTGTGTGTGTGTGTGTGTGTGTTGTGTTAATAGCACGCTGTAGTTTGTTCCACATGCACAGAGCTGCAGGCTGCTCTGAGTGTGCTTTGGATGGACTTCCATTGTGCGTGTGTCCGAGAGGACGTCTTGCACGTTGACCCTCACCCCGAGGTCGCAGAGGGGGGGCACGGTTGAGAAGAGGGAGCGTGCATAATTGCAGCGCAAACACAAAAGCGATCCCACCAAGAGGGTGCGTCGGTGCGCCGGCACGGCCTCTCAGAAGTTGGCGGGCGACGTTTAGCCGAGTGCTGGTGGGCAGGAAACATTTCCGGAACGTCTGATTCTGTCACATGGCTTGATCCACTCAGACCTGTGACTGCTTAGATGCTGTTTTTCAGCTTCAAAGCTGGCACACAGGAAGTCATTGCACTAATCTTCATGTTGCACACATACCTGTTGGATTGACTCTTTCAGACTGTACACGGATAAATATTACCATACATGGATATGGCGACCAGTCAAGGGATTCAATTGGGATGGGTTCCGGCTTACCCGCAACCCTGATGAGGACTGTATAAAATGGTTGGATGGCTTTATTTTCTCTTTTTACCCCATTTGCAGCAGCACAGAAGTGTACCCCCTGAATCAAAATGGAGTCTCATCAATAGGGTTGGCTGTACGTATACCTTGTGCTTTGGTGGGGTCTCTCCAACATTAAGCTGGCATGCTCAGTAGCATGTGGAACCCGATGCGGACAGCTGAATGGTGAGCATGGATGTGCCACTTGGCTGATAGATGGAGGCCTTTTTGAAATGGACTCAATGAGGGCCATTCATGAATGGTGACACTCGCCACACTCCTGAATCCCCCCGCGCCGCCCTCCTGCTCCAACTCACATGACAGTTCTGTTAGCGCATGAAATGCTACATTGCTCAAAGCTGGTTGTGGTATGAAACCGAGGTGGCCAGACAGAAATCTGAGAATTTGATCTGTGGTACTTTACATTCATGGGGAATTGAGGCTTCTGCTGTCTGAACATGAATGCGAAAATATGACATCATCTCCCGAGACGACCATTTCAGTAAATGTCTGAAATCTAATTGGATTGTGTGATAGTGAGCTAAATGTACCACTACGGAGTCATACAATAGGTTGCCCAGATGTAACTCATCTTCGCCCATCTTAGATCATACCGTTTGTTCTCTAGACAACAAAGTAGGGAAGAGTGAATCAACAACACTTAGGCTCATTGCTGTTGGATACATGCCACACACTTCCATTGCATGGATGCAGTTAGATTGTTGTCTTGTTTTTTTCCGCTGCGTCTCGCTTAGCAAAATGACTGCATTCTTCACCAGATGACTTCATGACATACGGAAATTTTGCTCGACTGTACATACAACTACATCGGTGGCCAGAAAAACAGCGGCTTCAAACTGTAATTGACAAATTATCATTCGATTCAAGTTTCAGTTTCTCTTGTGAGCTAGCCCTTAGCATCGTTAGCATGCCATTTTTGTTGACCTTGTGAGCTAGCTGGCACCACTGTTAGCATATTTATCGTTATATTAGCGTGGTCTGTGTTGTGAATTCTATTCTTATACTAATGTCAGTTTCAAACAAGGACCCAACAGGGGTTAGTTGGTGTAACAAAACAGCGCTTTGTTACAGCTGCCGCTGTTGTGAAAGGGCTATATAAATCAGCATGTATTGTATTGTATTGTATTGTTAGTGTTCGAACTGAGTGCTTGAAGTCAATGAGCAAAAAAAAAAACTCACTCTCAAAAAGATCGGCTGTTGACAAGCAGAGCCACAGCCAGTTCCTGGCCCTCTCACCATGCTTTTTCTGTGGGATGCTTGGAATGTGCCGGAATGTTGGCTCCAACAGGTGAACACAGAGGGAGGGGGGAATAAGAATCTGGACACGGCGAATTTGAAAGATTGAAAATCGGCGTACTTCCGAATGAATCCATCGTCTTCCTATGGGACCCTAACTGTCATTCAAAATGCAAGTGAGTGGATGACATTGTAACAGTGTGACACAATTTTAACCGACTGAGGGAGTCAGCGAAGACGTGCAAGAAAGTCAACAATGGAGGACATCCAGCATTATTGTAGTTTTTCTTTTTTTTTCTTTTCTTCTTGACGTTTGTTATAAGATGAAAGGCACATTTTCCCACTCCCAAAATGTTGGCGCGTGGAAGTGTTTTGTTTCCCTGTCATCCAATTAAACTAACTGTCATGTTGTGCTGCATCCCAAAAGAAGGCTGCTTAAAAACAGTTCCACGCTGATCTGTTATTCCCACAACAAACTGACCAAATTGTACCAATTGTAAGAAATAATATGTTTTCCTTGTGCGACTGAAGATTGAATGACAGGAAACCATTCTCCTTTTCTTCAGTGAGACCCGAGAGAGGGAAGCGGGCAAACTGAGGTTGACTTAACATGAGCACAAGAGGCCAGACATTTCCTTTTATTTTTCCCTCGTGGCAATTTTGTTCCCGTGGCTGATAGATGGGGTTGGGATGCCATTGTCACCTCATGCGCACAGATCGTCCCACTCTCTCGCAGATGGACTGTCAGGATGTTTCTCATCTCCGCCACCTTTTTCATCCAATTCCAGCCGAGCAAGTAGTTGACGGGCATTTCTTGGGGTTAAACAGGAGAAATAACCAGCCTGAAGTGTAGTGGGATAAGACCGAAATGCTCCTCTGTCAGCCGCCGGTCCCCAATCCACCCCACCTCCCTTTTCCCTTCACTCAGATTGTTATCGTGGGTGAGCTTATTGCTTCCTGTAGAGACCTGGAGCTGCCTCCCCTGTCTACTTTATGTTCCTGGATAAAAGCTAAAGCCAAATTATTACTACTTGCTATAAACTGGACAAAAGTATCAGATTTTTTTTTTAAGTCAGAAAAGAACCTCCACCGAAGTACTTTATGCTTGTTGTCGGGTTACTGCCTGTTTTTTTTAGTTCCGCCGAGGCCAGAGTTGTTTCCTCTCAAACTAGAGGCTGTCCCAAAAAGTTTGGAATCATTTGAAATATTTATATATGAGTCACTGCATGTCCCATGCAAATGAAACTGAATGGCTTTCATTTACCTTTTTCGAAATGAAAGCTATTTGATAAGATTAGTTGATTGAAATGTCGAAAACATTCAAACAGATCCAGGTTTTGTCACGGTTCACACAAAGCTTCACAAATCACAACATCCTCTTTTCATTTTTGTGCTTTCATTATTATTATTTTTTTTTTTATGTCCTTGAAAATGGAAGCGACTCACTCTTGTTAAACAACAACAACAACAAAACATACCATATCTCCTCAGGTAGTGGCGTGTGGTCTGTTTAAAGCATCCCGGTGAGTTCCATTTTTTTCTTTTTGGTCTGATGTCACACAATTACTATAGCTTACACAGCCTAAACACTATTTACACTACCCTGTGATTAAAAAAAAAAAAAAAACAGAACCACAATGCCTGGTACTTTTACTGTATCTCCTCCTTGGTACTTGTCTGCATCATGTAGTTATTATTTTGTTTGTGTGTGTGTGTGTGTGTGTCTTTGTGTGTGTGTGTGTGTGCACGCGCGCTGCTTACAAATTGTATTATTGTGATGACTGTACACTTCAGCCTCCCGCTTCTATTACCGCAGCACTTCTGGGGTAATCCGACACTTCCACCCTCTGACACCAACTGCCCCGCACGACTCCTGCGTCCCCTGATTAGATTTGACTCAACATATTGACCCCCCTCCACCCCCTCCCCTTACCCCCCTCCACTGAAACAAACACCCTTTTATGGACACGATTGTCCAAACAAACACAGAATCCAACCACACCCAAAATGCTACTTAGAAGGTTGTTTACGCGGCGGCTCTTATTCTCAGTAAAAGCTGCTAATAAGAGCAAATTACTGCCAACAACTCGAGCGCATCAAGTGGCCTCGCTGCTCCGCCGTAATGGAGTTAACTTGTGACCAATCCGATTAGGAGCCTGCAAGGGGCCATTGGAGCCCGTGGAGGGGAGAGTGGCCGAGAGAGGGTGGAGTAGCAAAGGGTCCTGGGGGAAATACCTGGCTCCTGGGGGCCACTAACTGTCATTGTTTTTGACATAACATCATTTGGATGGAATGGAACTGAGATGGAGGACTCGATATGATGTTTTTCTTTTTGAGCAAAATAGGAAAGGCGGTTTCTTATTCTCGAGCTCTTGGTAAACTATCACAGTGAAACTTGTTAAATTGATAAGTTGGATTTCACCACGATTAGGACCTTTTGATTATCGTTGAGTTGGAATCACCCTTATCCAGTATGTAGCGTACTATATTCATGAAGACAAAAAGTTGCAGCAGCCTTCAAGCAAAGGCTGGGTGTGGGTCCTTTGAAGAGTTTGCCTGTTCTTCTGTTTTTTTGTTTTTTTTAATTTTCTCTGGGTACTTGGGCTTACTCCCGACATTCTTGAGTTCTTTGGAGACACTAAATCAGGGGCGGGCAATTGATTTAGCAAAGGGGCCACATGAGAAACTGGAACGCTTGCCGAGGGCCAAGACAACATGCCAACCTCAGCTTTTGTTCTTGAATATGTTCGACATTCATTTGAATGGACTGAGAAAAAGGATATTGACACGTTTCATGTTTAAAATGCTACGTATGTAGATATGGTACATATTATTCAATTAGGAAATACAATTTATAGATACAAATATTGAGATAAGTATAATTTTATTGACAGTGATGTATAATGATACAGTGATGACTTACAATACATCCGATACGTGTGGTCGGTCAAAACGGTAGATTTGAATACAAATCCTTTTGGCCCTCTTCTTTCCACATGCAGGAAGTAAGAATGTTGCTCACATTAGGACCGTTGTTATTGTTGTTGTTGATTTTCTTTTCCAAAAACTGGTGCTAAATGGGTTGGAAAAGTCACTAAATATAGCAAAAACATCTCTAAGTTGTCAACAAGTCGTAGCTCTGGCTCGCTACCTCATTTGAAACAATATCCACATGTGGGCACATAAAATGGCAGACTAACCTTCAAAATAAAATGTTTTATTTTGACTTCATGGTCTCTGCGAGGGCCAGTCAGAGACAGCTGATTTTTTTTTTCACAGATCATTTTTAACGTGTCTACTGTCAAGCCATAATGACTCTTTGAAGAAATACAACAACATTGATGATTGAAAATTGTAAACTCCCCCTTTAGCTTGAAATGTTGTTTCTGATTTCAATATTTCCCATGGTTTCTACAAATCAAAATGAATGAGAATTGGAGCAAGAACCAATTTGTATTTAAGCATGAAGGCTCCACTCATGATATTTCTAACTGAATACTTACAAAGTTAAGGATGCGCATCTCTCCTTCTGAGTCAAAGCTCTCTTGGATGTTGACGGCTGCTGCTCCGTTTGTTTTTCTTCTGCTTCGTGTGAGACATTAGGCTTTGCCGGTGACCCGCGGGGTCGGCGAGAACACAGCCCTCAGCTCGCCGGGGTCAGCTTTGTTTGACGTCTGGAAATGTTCGGGCTGAAACTCAAAGCAGGACCCGTTAATCAAAGCTAATGCAACTTTGATGCTGCTGCATCTCCACTTCATTGAACCTCCATTACCTCGGCCCCGGCTTCCTCATTCCGCGTCCCTGTCCGCCCTCCTTCCCCTGTTCAACTGGCTCCATTACCAGAAGCCCCTCACCGCCACCCCTTTCATTCAAACCGCTTCCCTTAGGCATCGCAAACCTCATTTGCACAGACATGTTTAGCCAGCACAGGAAGCAACCCATGCCCTTAACAAAATTACAGTCCAGCCAACGAATGAGCCGCGGGGCCGGTCTGCGGGGACCAATCACTGAAGGCTCTCGGCCCTTACCAGTTCCTCATTTGAAAGGAGCCTCACACAATGTACGTTTTTTTTTTTTTTCTTTTTCTGATTTCGTCCAGCAGTTTTGGACCTGACCAGCAACTCACCTCTCATGATGTGAACTAATGTGCTCCATTTCGGCTTTTCTCTGCACTTCATGTGCTGCTTTGAATGATGTTAGTGATAAGGCTTGTAATGATGGTGATGTAAATGTAGCGAGCGCTGCGTTAACAGACTCAGGGTGCATGGCCGCGCTCTGATCGCTATCTCGGCGGCGCCTCAGTAATTTGGCTCTGAAGTTTGCTCTATTAACGGAACGCTGCTTTGCCTTTCCCCTCTCGTGTCCTTTCCTTTCTCGCATCCTGCATTCCTCTTTTGATACTCACAAACAATATCTATCTTCCCCGGTCACATTAGGTAAACGTGAACGAACCTGCTAACTGTACAATTACCCGTGTTAATAGTTTAAACTTTGAACTATGACCTCAAACGATAATCCACAAAAACGTTAATAGTGTTTTGAATGCTCACAAACATCTGCTGTGCCCTTAAAAATACAGTCGTGTAATTAGCTTCTTTCAATCAATGCACACTCCTCTTTAGTCTTGTGATAAATAGTGCCTGCATGTAAGACACGTCTGTGACATCTTCCCAGACGGAGAGTTTTGTTCTTATTTTTCTTGCCGCTTTTATGTGGAGGAGAAATTCTCTGCTTGCACTCAACGATAACACGACGGCAAAGTTCTCGGGAGATCTGAAAAACTCACCGTGACCTTTTACTGGATTTCCAAGAGTGCGGTTTACTGTTCCGCGCACCGGGACCTCATTCACCTCCAGCCGTCAACTTGGCGTGTCCTTGGGCATGCTTATACAGGACTCCTACAAACAGCTCGAACACCGACGAGCGATATTCTCGAGACTAACCGGCCTCGGGCATCCCGCAAGAAGTACTGAGGTGAATGGATGAAGCCGACGTAACACAGCCGGCTAGTTGTGGCAGCCATTTGCTAAAGGCTATAGCTAATACTTGACCGCTAGCTGACTAGCCCGTTGCAAGCCAACCTGCGTCTGGTCTCTCTGCAATAACGTTTGTAACGGTAATATCTAAGAGCTTTATTTTTCAAGCAAAACTTGGACCACTAAGAACAAGCCAGACTGAAGAGCTATTCAGCTACACCTCCACACAGCCGCTGCAAAATTGAGTCTGTTTGACCGACATTGAAGTGTTTAAAGTACTGATCCTTTTACAAAAGTTGTTCAGTGCTGTGTTCATTAGAGCACAGACTCTCCCATTGGCTATTGGTGTCAACTCACGAATGAGTTCCGAATCAGCTCAAATAGGTTACTATTTGTACTTTTGTCGAAAAACATGTCATAGTCCCCAAAAAATATTTTAATTTGAACAATTGCACCGCATCAATTGCACCTCGACAGTGCTTTATCTATACCATACATTGTCCAAAGCACTTTATTTGAGTGTACACCGACACAGCACTGTATCATCCTACGGAGAGACTGTCCTTTTTAGTTTAAAATAACTTACTCTCACTTCACGCATCCCTCACTGTACCCTGGCTCGTGACAGAACCCAGGATGGGTTTTATTTCTCCTTTTTGTTGTTTTAAATCCATCCACGATCTTTCGTACCTTCTAGCTAGCACTTAGCTAACCCGGGAGGGTTCATCTCATTGGTTCAGTGTCCAGGTTTGCTAACTCCCTTCATGCTAGGATGGCGTCCGAGGCCAACAGCAAAATAATAAGGTGCTGAGACACTCCCGAAATGGGTTTTATTGAATGACTGCTTAACAGTTTAATTTAATGCTCATGAGCCGGCTAATATTGCCGTACACGGCAAACATTTCCGGTTGTCGCTCTCAAATGATGGATGAATGTGCAGGTGTACCTAATGCTGTGTCTGGTGAATGTTTAAAAAAAAAACAAAAAACATCACCTGCAATTATTTGTCATGATTGCTGCACAGCATGCCTTATGCCTCACACCTGCTTTTGTGAGGCTCCGTGGGAGGGCTCATGTCTCTTTGATTCCTGTTAAATATTCCAAGGTGCTCTGTGGTGTTGCGAGGACCAACAAGCCTCCATTAAATGTCTGATTCTGTATGCATCCGGGGCTGTAGAGGGGAAGCCATGTGAGATATCTCCCCATCCCTCATTCCAATCACCTTTCGCTGCATGCCCTCTGCTCAGGTAATTAACTTCTCCCTCCACCGGGCCCTCTCTGCTCCTTATCTGGACTCCATTCTGTTAAAACTATCAGCCTTCCTCGCCCACCGCCATGTCTAATTCCTCTGCTTGAAGGTGGGGAATAATCCAAGGCCAACACCTGCCCTCTGCCACTTATTCTTCTTCTTCTTCTCCTTCTTCTTCTTCTTCTTCTTCTCCTTCCATCACATCACTTCACACCCGCTCGGCACCCTTCATCCCTCTACTCTTCTTTTGTCGCCCGCCTTTTTTTAAAAAGGAAAAACAAGAAAAGAAACTGTGCTTTTCAACAATTCTGTTCTCTCTGAATGGAGATTCAAGTGTGTGTGATTGGATTAATTAAATGTGTTATCCCGATCTTTGAAAGGTGGACGTGATCCCTGTTCACTCTATCCTGATTAGCACTCTCTCTGTCTCTCTCTCTTTCTCTCCCTCTCGCTCTTTCTCTCACACGCACAGATACAAGGTGAGCAAAGACAAGCTAAATCTTGGACGTTTTGAAACTGCTGGGGATTAAGGAACAGATTGTAATTGCTTTCTCCCTCCTCCACCGTAGGTTCATGTGGATGAACGACTTGTTACTTCTCTGGGGCATAGCGGGGATGTCTTCAGACAAAGAGCCAATGAGAGGAACAGGACAAGACGAAGAAGCTTCGGCACCAGCGCTAATCATTTATGATGTAGAAAAAGGTAACGTGGCCCTGCCATCAGATACAGGAGGAAAATAGAAAGACAAGCGTGATGTTTGGCAGATAATCCCAAACCTGATTGAATGTCACAGCACTTCTCCCTCCGTCTTCTCTTTATATCCTTCTCTCGTTTCATGTGACTCTCAGTGTGTGGTAGCGCTCTCCCAGCTTGAGGCCAAGTGTTAAGTGTGTGTGTGTGTGTGTGTGTGTGTGTGTGTGTGTGTGTGTGTGTGTGTGTGTGTGTGCGGCGGGGGGAGTGTGTGTGTGTGTCTGTGCACTGAGGATTTGTTCCAGATTGTGTGCGGTTTAACCCACATTGTTAAATACTAAGATCAACTCATCTCAGTGGAAGTGAAGCCATGCAGTGGTACTTTTCCTTTGAAAGACTTACAGGTCTTGCTTTTTTGGGGAGTAAAAGGCTCAAAGATAGGGATTTGCGTACATGTTAAACAATCGTAATGATTTTATTTGCAAATGAGCCACTGAGCAGACACCAAGAATAGATGAGCAATCCAGAATGACTCTCCGACAAGGGCTAAATGGTACACTGCATTGATATGGGGACGAAGACTTTTTTTTTTTTTTTTTAAGCAAAAGCAAGGTGTATCAAACTGGAAAAAAAAATCCTGGTTCGGCACCTTTATGCGGATTTTCACTAAAATGTTATGGGTTAATCCCTTGGCCATCCCATTAGTACACTCGAAATAGTGAGTTGCTTATGCATAATCCAAGTTGATTGGCAGCACTTGATCAGGAAATTAATCATATTTGTTCACTCGAGCACAACATTTCTCCTTATAAGGCAATAGAACCATGTGATGCAGATCTCGTTTGTATTATTTAATTTCCTCACCCAGTAAAAATCAGAAAGTCGATAAGACATCAGTTCAATTACCAGTACCGTTAATTGAATTTGGGATTGCTATACATCCTATGTCAAAGTTAAATATAATACAAAGTAAACAATATTATGCTGGTTAAAACGATTATTCATTTCGTGTCTTGTAATACACTGCAATATATTTTTTTTTTAGTGTTCACGTACTTAACTCATTTTGGAACTATTTAATTTCAGATCAAAATTCCTTGAATGGTTCATTATCAGTCACAAGTCAATCTGATAATCATTCACAAAAAAAAGTGACATATAAATGTTTCGGATAAGATGAAGCTAAATTTAGTCGATGCAAAACAAGTAGCAGTTTCTAATATACCGTGATAATAAAATCCTCTGTTATCTGATGTTTCCGAAAGAAGAATAGCAGATAAGCCACATGGATGTGATGTGAGCTTCATGAAGCTTTTGCATGATTTGCTTCCCGTGCGCACACGTGGGTGACAGGTGTCCACTTGAATAGATAGCATTCACGGTACTTCACGCTGGAGCCACAGTAACTTCAATACGTGGAAACTGCGGGCATGAAGGAGTAATGCAAAAAAAACAAAAAAAACACACACACACACACACACACACACACACACACACACACACAAAAATGAAGCATGTTGGTTTAGGATATTTTTGAAAAGATCCCCAATTTTGTGGGAAGGGGTGTCCTTGCCCTTGTTATATAATTCTCACAAATACATTAAACAGTAACAGTCAAAAAAATATATATTTTTTTAAATCTCCAAATTGGGTCTTATTTCTTCCATTTTTTTTTTTTTTTTTTTACTAAATATGCAAGCAGGAGTTCAGTCTAAAAGGTCTTTGTACTTGTTGCTTAATACTTTAAAGACTTCTACAAATAAGTTTCATTTAGTAAGATAAGATAAGAAAACCTTTATTGTCTCAATGGACAAATTTGCAATGTACAGCAGCAAAGTTCAGAGGGAAGAAGTAGAATTTTGCATGCACAAAATAATTTTTCCAAAAAAATGAACTGTACGCAGTACAGATTGCAATATAAAAATACAAAATATAAGATCCAAGCATGCAGTATATTCAACTGCGTATGTGCTGCATAAGGTGGCTGTGCTATTTACAATGGCTGAGTGGGGGAGAGTCCAGGTTTTCAGGTGCATTTATTCAGTAGCCTGACAGCAGTCGGCAGGAACGAGCGGCGGTGCCTCTCTTTCTTGCAGTAGACCAGTGAATCGATCAATTATTCTTCATATGGTGTACACCAGACTAAATATCTGAACTGATGCCTCATTCTTTGTGTGTCGGCTGTTTCTTGTAGCCAGGACAAAGTCGTGCCTTTTAGTCTGCCCCTTTTGACACCGATGTCTAAAGCCAATCACAAAGACCTGCTTCACACATCCTCCGTACACTCTTCCCTCGAGTTGTGCACACATGCGTGGCAAAGGATGGATCGTTTGCTTCTGCGTGGACAATTTAAGATGACCATGACTGCTTTTGTTATTTCTATAATGTATTTATTTTCCTGTGTTGACATTTTGTGTCCCCTGAAAATTTGGACATTTCGCTAATTAAATGTAAATTAGCCTCCTAATCTTTTGAAAGGCTGGATTTTTACGCAGTCCCCCTATGTCGGATGTCATTAACAACACAGAGTGAATAACATATAAGAGGACACCATTGGGAAACAGTGCAGTGACATGCCCTAATCCCGTCTCTTACCTCCATGAATCCAATCCCTTTTCCGATACGTTTCCATGTGTGTACTCAGTCTAGCAAGCAGCCCCCGGTGTAAAATGACCCATCGTAGACTAGCGGCTTTGTTGGCATGACAAAGCTGCGGCGTAAGCACTCGCATAATAAATCTAAGTGAGGCAGTTGCATAAAAAGACACCCCCTGCCCCCGCTGTTTGTGAGCACGAAGACACGCCGTCATGTCACACACTCTGTGCGTGGAAACAGATTGAGATGGAAGGAGGGTCGTTTTCAGGGTTTACCTTCGGGTTGATCTGAGAATGGATGTCGTGTTCATTCCCGTTTAGTTTCCACTGTTCGATTATCATCCTCGGCATAACGGTACCAATCTGCGACGTGAAGCTCCCCTCTGAAAACGTCTCGCCTGTTCATTTAGCTCAAAGTTGACAGCTACACGCTCATTAGAATGCGCACTTCCGAAATGAAATAGTAAATAGAATAAAATACGATTCCCTTCCGAAAGAGGTCTCACCTTGCACAAAGTGTAATGAAATAGCTGGAATAATTTGTTTTGGAAAGGTCCCATGTTGTCACTTTGAGTCTGTTTCATTGTGTCTAAGTGGATTATCATAGACAGACAGCGGTGGAGCCGGCAAGACATTAATGCTATTAGTACCTGCGGACTGAGCAGCACCGATCACTTGTCAATCCAAATGTTGTTTGGCAAAGACTCACTGGCGATAAAGACTTTGAAATGAAGAGCACTTTTGCCCTCCATGTGATAACCATTTCTTAAAGGGCAGAGCGTGCCCCAATCCAAAAAGGAGAGAGTTCACTTCAACGTGTAACGAGCACTGGTCGCTTTTCACAGTGAAGGGTGATTGATCATCAATCTGATGGGATCTGATGAGAAACCGGCTTTGCATTGACCATCTTGGACCATGTAGGCTAAAGGGATTCGTTTTGTTCACAGCCTAATTTGACGGTATCCATTTCTTGGAAGAAATTCCAACAGACAAAGAAAAAAAATGTGATTTCCAATCTCTTGCGTGTCCCACCGTCACGATAACCTTGCTGTCTGGCTTCCGTTATCTCTTGAAAGTGGACATCATTGGATTAAGCGCTGGCCCAAACATCTGATATGTAACGGATACCTATCATGATTAATTATGAAGAGCAATTACAGCGGAAGAGAAAATGGGGATAACGCGGAGAGTAAGGTTTACCGTCATGGACCCGAATTCTTTTGACGTCATCCTTTCTGGGAATAACGGTAGTTTGCGTATCTGCATTCTTACTGTCCACGTCGTATGTTGGGCTGAACTTTATGACCGACTTAGTAATGCCGACAAATTAACGTTTAACTCCCATTCACATCGGGGTCACTTGATTTTTGCTCTTGAAACTAAATAGAGGTCATTGATTTGCCAGGCATATACAATTTTGTGCACATTTATTTGGCCTCGAACAGTGAGAGCAAGATTAACCCTTTCAAGGACAGCGGCAATTAGAGTGGACAGTGATTCAAATGTTTTTTTTATGATGAAAAATCTCACGTCTTTTGCATGTATGCACATATTTCCATCCATCCATCCATTTTCCGATCCGCTTATCCTCACAAGGGTCGCGGGAGGTGCTGGAGCTTATCCCAGCTGTCTTCGGGCAGTAGGTGGGGGACACCCTGAACCCATTGCCAGCCAATCGCAGGGCACACACAGACGAACAACCATCCACGCTCACACTCACACCTAAGGACAATTTGGAGTGTTCAACCAGCCTGCCAAGTGTGTTTTTGGAATGTGGGAGGAAACTGGAGTACCTGGAGAAAACCCACGCAGGCCTGGGAAGAACACGCAAACTCCACACAGGGAAGCCGGTGCTGGAATTGAACCCGGTACCTCTGCACTGTGAGGTCGACGCGCTAACCACTGGCCCACCGGGCCGCCCTGCACATATTTCAAATGGCATTTTTGTCATACATCTAGCACCGACGAAACTTGTGGCCCTCCTCCATCATTTAAGTTGTCCATCCCCGCACCCTTTTTTTGTCCGCGATGTTATGACAGCTCTTATTGCAACGGAGTTGTACTCCACTTTAAACCACAACCACCATACTAAACATTCTCTGACCGTGTCAATCAAAAGTGAGTATTATCTTTGCGAACGCTGATCAGATTGCACCGGTGTACCTAATGTTGTTACTTGTCAATGTTTACCATTACAGGCACTTAAAGCAAGGTCGCCTGTTAGCTTTGACTTCTATAATCAAGAGAAAATCGGTCACCTTTCAGCCAAAAGGTGACTTTGAAGTAAATAATGGATACGTATTGCTTCCCCATTGTCTGTCTCAAAGGTGTGATTGCTACATTATGCCCTCTGTCTGAAAGCAGCCGCTGGAGCGTTTCAAAGGAAGCGTCGATGAAGATGTTCCCGTGCACGGCGTAGGCTCTAACACCGTGGAAGTGGTGCCGTTCATTTGTCCACGCGATGGATTGCAGTCATTGCGAGCAAAAGCTTTTCATTTGACTCCGGTGTGGTAATTAGGTTTCAATCGGCTGTGCTCGCTAAGAGGAATGGGTAATGAAGTTAGTCGGCGCGCGGGGCTGTGTGTGAAGAGAGGCGCCGGGAGTAGTTTGGGTCAGTACATTTAACAGTCTGCCTCTTATGCTCGAATTCATTGTGCAATGCTGTTTATTGTGCGTATCACAGGCCCTTTTATGCGCCCGTTAAGTGGGCCTGGCACATTACTGTAATGGGGATGGGGCATGAAAACACTGAAACCCGAGCTTGCGCCTCTCCTTGGCTTCCTCCTCTCATGTCTTCATCATACCTCTCATAATGCCGCTTCCGTCCCATTGGTTCATCTCCGTCCCCGACGTCTGCTTGGCTGCGATGTCCAAACTGTGTTGATGTCATGAATGGCAGGGGACAGAACGTGGAACTCTCAGGTTACCCCGGCGAGGGGAGCGCACGTAGGGGATGAGGCTCGAGTGCATTTGTTCAAGAAAGCAATGAGAAGTGATGACATCAAACGAGTGCGGTCGATGTAGAATAATTGGGATCTTTTACGTGTGTATTTCTGAAACTGCGGTCGTGTGAAAATGAATTGGCGCGGACATCGTGGGCCGATCGACTGGATATGTTTTGTGTGCGCGTGCGTGCGTGCGTGAGGCAGTGGGCACAGTAACCACATGACGACCCCGACGTGACCCCTGAGAAGCGTGTAGGCGCCGGGTTCAGTCTGACTCTTGTCACATGATCCCCTGATGCCCCCCACCCCCCCACCCCCATCAACCTCACCATTATTCACAATGGAGTATTAATCCGAACAACACGTACACGCACGTATACACACACACAGCTTCACACACATTCTCTGCAAGGAAATATGATCAAATAAAATAATAATAGCGACTCATCATTGATGCAGGCAGCGCGACGGATGAGTGGCTCTGGTATTCCTGTGTGGCGTTTGTGTGTTCTTCTCTTGCTTTGTGGGGGGGGGGGGTAACTACGGAATTCGACCTCATTCCCTAAACATGCATGTTAGGTTAATTGAAAGCTCTAAAGAGTCCATCGGTGTGCAGGTGAGTATGAATGGTTCTCTTGTGTTCCGGGATTGACGGGCAACCAGTCCAGGGTGTGCTCCGCCTCCCAACCAAAGTCAACCAGGATCCTTCTTTGGAGTGCTGTGCAATCGGTGACCTTTGGTAGAAATTGAGCTCAGGCAGCAATCATGTCATCAGTGAAGGACTATGCTTGTGTCCGCTGACTGTTTTCTCCTCCAAGGATTAGCCGGGTGAAGAGAAGGATGAGATGGCCCGGAATGGAGTTTGTGTTCCTTCTTGTAATGAGGTGGAGACCACCAGAGACTGCTGAGGTGTTTGAACAAAAGGTGGATGGATTACAGAACATGCAGAGGACCTTGAGCAAAGACCGACATCGTACAAGGTGGAAAAAATATTCCTCAGTCGAGTCGAACAGGGTTCAAGTATGTAAATGTGGGTGGGACAAGGCTTTCGTTTGTTGAATTATGATTTAATAGCACAATATTTCACTGCACCTTAGTGTGATGCAAACGAAATGAAATCGAGCAGATTTAGAGTGATTTTACTCACGTGGGTCCACAACTTTTTTTTTTTAAACGTAGCTAAAGTGCTCCTCTGGTACTGATTAATGTGAGAGGCTACCAGTTGGGCTTTTTTTTAGTCCTTCGTAGCCCTGCTCTGTGTCAGACCTTGAAATATAATTAGCTGTTTATTAACGTGGTAAAAGAAAGACCATGTTACTTATGTATGTTATTGGTAAGTGCAATGCCTCCTTAACTAGTGACATCTTGGTAACAGATTGTTTGGATATAATCCTGTGATTGCATATTAGCTTAGAATCTTCAATTAAACAGTGTGCACATAGAGTCTTCCTCCTATGTTTTCCTCTCTCCCACAAGTGAGGCCGCTGGCATGTCTGAATCCTTGGACCGCGTGCGCCGACTCCACCCTAAATTCCCGGAACCGAATTTTACGGATCCCCGTCCGCTCTTACTTGCGGCGCATCTTAGCGGCTAGGTAAGTGTGTCTTTGTCTCTGATCTAATCGACGATGCGGCTTGCGCGAGTGCTTGCTCACGGCGTCAGATCAGATCAGCATTACTCCAGATGCAGCGATACGGTTTTCCTTTTCAGATGGTGCAGATACACCTGAGCGGCAAAAGAAAGACTGCATCTATCCACGATGTAAATATTAGATTTATTGAGTATTCCCAAAGGCTAGTTTTAAATGATTTCTGTTTATCCTCATATGGGGACATTTGCATGGACCTAATATAGATGCGGGCGGCCCGGTGGTCCAGTGGTTAGTGCATCGACCTCACAGTGCAGAGGTCGTGGGTTCAATCCCAGCTGCGGCCTTCCTCTGTTTGCATGTTCTCCCCGTGCTTGCGTGGGTTTTCTCCGGGTATTCCGGTTTCACTCTAAATTGTCCCTCGGTGTGAGTGTGAGCACGAATGGTTATGGACAACAAACCATTTGCGAGTGTACCCCGCGTACTGTCCGGAGACAGCTGGGATAGGTTCCAGCACGCCCGCAACCCTCGTGAGGAAACGCGGATCAGAAAATGGATGGAAAAGCTGATTAGAGGGCAGTAGTCATTACTCGATGAAGTAGTGTATAAAAAAATGAGGATGAGGTTTCGGGACCACAAACTCTGTCTCTCAATCCACAGTGATTGCGCTGCTGCTTCTACATTGGCTCAAGGCGACGGTTCGTGGAAGGAAGTATTCTCTGAAATAACAATAAAACGTACAGCGTGAGGGTGGAAATGATCAGTTTGATCATGTGTGCGACACAAAGGAGCAAGTATAGAGGAGCTCGGTGGCTATCCATTCATTCTTGACGACAAGCTGAGTGATTGTGTGAAATGTGTCATATACAGGTAGTTGGAAGAAAAAAAAAACGGGATAGGCAGAGAGCATTTCTTACTGTTTTTGCATTGTTTGGATTTCCTGTATCGGAATAAGACAGCAGGTGAAGTCCTGCAGTGATTTGTGTCTCAACCAAGGCTCTCAATTGCAGGTGACAAAACATCCTCCCCGATATCACCGCCGTAAAGAGCACAATACAACAGGGTGTTGTTGGTCAGCGCAACAATGGCATCGAAATGAAAGATGTGACCAATCCGGTGTGGACACCTGAAGAGGGAGGAGGAGCTTCCAGTGGGTTATTTACAGCAGCAGGAGAGGCTACAGGTGAGAAGGCTCCACGTCTGTCTTTTTCTTTTATCGCCAGTCTTTCTCCTCTCGCCGCTCACGTCGACGTCTCCGGTTTCCTTTGGCCCCGTTTTCATCACTCGGCACCTCGCCCCCCCCCCGCCTTGCGTGTGTGAAAGTTGTTGTCTCATCTTCACACAGCGCTGTTTCTCTCGCGGAGGCTTTGCGTTCCCTTGATGTTCAAATGTCATAAAAACGGTGATTAGGATTTCACGATGCCTGATGTATAAAATATATTGAGCTATGTCAGAGATATGGAGGGGTTACGGTGACATGCAGTTTGCAAATTATATACAGTGTATATATACAAAAAAAAAAAGCAATAAAAGGGAGAGGAAATGAAAAGCAGCTTGATGGTGGACGATGATAAGTCATGCAGCTGTCACAAAGGCAGTCGGCTCCAAGTGAAGGAGGAGGATGCCGCGGCTCGATACTTGCCATCAGAAATCATGGATTTGTATGCAAATGTGCGTGTGTTCCAACGTGTGCTTTTGACACCCACGACGATGCGTTTACCAGCTCAGTGTAGCGATAGATATTTAGCATGATTAACTAGACACTGTCACGGATTTTCCCGATCACTTATTAAAACCAACCACAAGAGCACAAACCTCCACGCGTGTGGTTGTTGTCTACTCCTTTTATGAACAGCCTGTTTCGAATTACAATTGCACCACATTGTACAGTTCAGTTCAGCTGTCCACGACAAGGTTTAGCATTGTGATTATCATCTCGTCTCATCATACGAGAGCGACGCAATGTTAACCTGACAAGCAGCTCAACAAAGACCGCGGCACGCTAAACAAAGGACAACAATGGAGGACATTCAACATTTCGAGATTCTTTCTCCTCGGCATGCGGCTTGTTAACTAGTAGACGAGCTTTTGTGGGAGGAGCGGTGTTCTTTTGTGGTCTTTCAATCGCATTTATGTTGAAGATTGTGTCAATCAATCGAGCACGTTTCGAGCTCCCCCCTTTTGGAATTCCACGTATGCGGTTGTCTTGACTTACAAGTTTTGAAGGTACAAGCTGCCGTTGGTAAATGTTTTGCTTTGTGTTGATCGGTGAAAAATAAAACCCCGAAGCATTTAAGGTACTGGAATGCACTCACAAGTGGACAAGGAGACAACAACAAAAAATAAAAATAAAAATACACAATGAGACCACTCACAGGGAGCTGTTGTTGTGGAGATGTACATACGCAGACAAAGTAACTCCGGGTCCTGATGTCACTCACTTGGCCACGCCCCTTAAAGACACACATCAACACATACAAATTGTACCACCGTACGTTGAGTAATTAAGAATAAGAATAATAAGAATAAGAAAACCTTTATGCGTCTCACAATGGAGAAATTCCCAATTTACAGCAGCAAAGTTATGACAGGAAGAAAGTAGAAGAACAAAAAGTATAGGAGCTGCTGTCAAGGCAGCCTCTCTCGCAGCGCCATCTTGAAGTCATAATAACATCATAGCAAAATAATACAACACAACAAAAATTGCACTTTATAAAACCAGTTCTTTTTTCTTTTTTTTAACACTCTTTTATTCTGGTACAGTGAGTGCCATTTTTATTACTCAACTTTATTTCTACAGTACTTGAACCACAAATGCGTCTGTAACAGAGGGCTGTACATCTAACACCAAAGACAATATTTAAAATAATAATAATAATCATAATAATACAATGAGAAAAAGATATTTAAAATGTAATTAAAACAAACAAAAGCTCCCTTTACATTGCTATTTAGCATCGCGGCCATGGAGTGTTTTAGAGTTTGCTACCAGCTGAGTTCTAAAGTAAACAACTGTAGTTTTCTAACAGCCGATAGTTCGTCCTTTGGTGGATCAGAATAATTGATTGGTTGATTGTTCCATTGAGTCATTTCTCTTGCTTCACTTCATTTTAATTCATTTTCACGGCTGCTAATTACAATTAGCAACAAAAAAAGTCCTTTTTTTGTGGGGGGGGGGGGCCAGAATGGATTCATGGTTTTTCAATTAATGACTTTTGGGGGAAACATGATTGAACCCTTTCATGCACCCTGTAACCTGATAACATGATTAGCTGTCCACTGTTGTAAACGCCGTCCCTGAAAGGGTTAATATGAGGCAATTTAACTTTCAACTGAAAGCTATTACGGTTCTGTGTTTTGGTACCATTTGTAACATTGGAACGACATGAATCCAGGATCGCTGAAGGAACATCTCTTTAGCGGCCTAGATAGCCTCCCGCTCAGATTTCCTGAGGGCTGAGCCTTGGGCTTTTTGTCAACTGTGTTATAAGATAGTGGGCCAAGACGCCCAGTCCCAGGGGCTCTCTCTCTCTCTCTCACACACACACACACACACACACACACACACACACACACACACACACACACACACACACACACACACGAGGACTTTGGCCTCGCGCACCGGCTCCCTCTGTGAGTGACCCTCCCTCCTCCTCCTGTCAGCGGTGCAAGCGGCAGGAGAAAAGAGGTCATTGTTCCGAGACAAGAGGGATGAATTTGTCTGCCCCAGACAAGTGAAGAAAAGCAGTCTGAAAGGGACTTGTCAGTGGTTGTGGCTCAGGTGGTAGGGGAGTGTCCCACTTTCCAGTGGGAATGCCGCAATGTCAACTTCTTCCGTGACTGTACTCTCATGTCCAGTTCGGAGGAGGCATAAAGCAGGTCCGGTACGGTCCGAAGACCTGAGCAGAACTTTTATGGCGATGGCATTGACTGGATGGATGGTTTCAAGTTTGTCATGAAGACTGTCGGATTTCTTAATTCACTCTCGTGTGTGCCACCTGTGAGAATCGAGTATGTCACTGGGTCTCTGTAGATATTAAAGTTCTGAGTATTCATCCTTCCTGTAGGACTCTCTTCGTAAAGCTTTCTTTTGGTTGCCCTTTGTTGTTGTAGTTGTTGTTGTGAGGGTTTTGGTATTACTGTATTCAGATCCCAGCAAAGACTTAACCTTTGTGTATGGCGCCCAAATGTCACTGAAACTCGGCCCAGTTTGTGCGGTTACCTTCACCGGCGTTTTAGAGTCTGCCGTCGGACATGAAACGGTTACTTTATGGTTGGGCTTGGACCATAATTACCCAGGGGAAGCGATACGGATATTCGAGAAATCAAGGGTCATTTGGTCATCTCGGTATAGTAATTGTTCCTGACCACTCCCTTTTCCTCTTCCGGAGTACATTCTCACTACTAATTCACCACGATAACAAGCTGCTGTGTTTGAATCAGACTATTTTAGCATTTGTGAGCAGTGCAAAAGTTTCCCAAGTCCCAGTGACAAATATTGCTTTCTGTTAAACAACCATGGTAAAGTGCGTGACAAAAAAAAATAACCCTATCAGCCCAAGTCTCACAACAGAGCGATTCAACAAGAGTGATTCAAAGAAAGAGAGACTTACTGTTGCAAGAAAACACACCAGCTGACATGCTGGAGACGCGTGACTTGAAGACCAGCTTTCTAACAAGAGTCACTTTTCTCTCCTTAGTTTAAAGTCTGTTTGCCTCAGATGAACTTGATTCAAATAGGAATAAGTAGCCTCGAGGTCCTGAAAATATGATGTGCACTTTTTCTGTCAGAACCATATTTTGCCAAGGCAGCTCAAGTAAGATTCTAGACTTCAGTTCTGTTTTTTTCTGGAGCTTTGGCCAATCCTGAGCATTGTCATCTTGAAATTCGGGACTTGTGTTTCTCTGGTTTTTGTCTACTGAATCCTTCCGGAGATTCCGAACGTTTCTCAGCTCAATACGATGTGGCATTGCCTTCAAAGATTATAATCGCTATGTTATGTGAAAGGTTTTTCACATTGAGTCTTTCAAATTGGGGGAAAAAAAAAAAACAAAACACCCCCACCCCCTTCTTTCATCTGTTATCATTTCATCACTTTTCTTCTGCTAGTTCACTCCTCTAAACTCACCTCTGGCTTTGTCTTGGAGTTCCGTAATTAAGTTAGCTAAAAAAGCAAACGGAACGAACAGGGAGGATGTGTGTACAAAGTTGGAAGTTGGAAAGACGCGGTTTGCTTATGAGCTGATTTACAATGGCCACCCAGTCCCAAAGTTACTCTTTCCATTCTTTCTCAATCTTTATGGGAAGTGCCTCCTTGTTTTGCTTTGTCGTGTTTTCAGGGAGGACGTGACATTTTAAATGTGTCTCTGAATAATTCCGAGAGCCTTGTGGGAGGGCCCAGAAGAAAGACGGAATAAGTGCTTCCAGGGTCAAGGGTCGGGGAAATCATGAAGGGCGGCCGTGCGCTGCACTCGGGTTGACCCGTGTCATCATACAAGCATCCCAACAGGACTTGCGTGTTTGGTCCATTTGTCTCATTTGTTTGTGCTTGTATTTAAGGGGGTTTTATAGCTTTTTGCCTGATTTTTTTATTGTGAGATTATTAGCATTGCCAGAATTAAATGGAAGTATTAACCCTTTTATGCACCATTCATGTAACCTGATAGCATGATAAACTGGAGTAACCGCTGTCTCTGAAAGGGTTAAAACACGCACACACACGCCCGGAATACAGATCGTAGCTTTATTTGTATAGTGTTCAAATTGTGTGCTTGTAACATAACGTCTGGCCCCAAATTATATCCATCCAGTTTTGCAGAAGTTACGACTTTTTGTGGTGACAGTTGACAGTTCATTCTTGCTGACCTTATAATTTGGTTCAAGGGTTTTTGGTACTTATACTCAATAATTGACAGTTGCAGGATGTTCAGTGGGATACAATGTGGTCGTTAACTGGGCATTTGGGGTTTTTGTGGTGTTGTTGATGATGCAGGATTATGAGTCGTCGATCCAGTAACATTATTATAGATGACCTATAGTTTCCCTTGTTATTTTTTTTTAAATACTAGTGGCACAGCTTGGCTTGATACAGTCTTCTTAAACAAATGTGTTCCCCCTGAAATATCACACATTTCCATCTGAAGAATATGTATGTAACGATGAAGTCTAAAGTGGCAAATAGAAGGAGACGATACGTTCCAAGTTGATATCTTTATTTCATATGAGTATAAATGATGACCAAGTCAGAAGAAAGCGCTTTAGCTAAAAATATAGTCGTAACTGGGACAACAGTGTTCATAAGACAGTATCATCAAGGAACAAAGCAGTGAAAATAAATTATCTGCATAGCAATAATTATAATAACAATAATTACAATTAACAGTTTCAAATTATAAATCAAAAAGCTTTTTTTTTGTTTGTTTCCTTGCTTTTTTTGCGTGTAATTTTCTGTGATGGCAAAAAAAAAAAAAAAAAAAGAAATCCAGCATATTTTTATTTAATGTATTGGAGGAGATTGGTTCACCGCCCTCTTCTGTACAATATTCACAGTTCCTATAAACATACCCGCACAAACTGAACCACAATGCAGTCCTGTCAATCCGTTGGAAGTTAGCAATGACAAAGCTGTATTATTGTGTGTGTGTGTGTGCGTGTGTGTGTGTGTGTGTGTGTGTGTGTGTGTGTGTGTGTGTGTGTGTGTGTGTGTGTGTATTGGGTTGACAGGAAGTACGTCTGTCTGCCTCTATGAAGCGTTAGGTACCTAGAGATTGGCCTCATTTTGCCCAACATACCGTTTGCATAAACAATCAGAAGACCCTCAAATGTCTTGACGTTGTGTCGTCCAGCTTGATCCGCCTCAGCCCATGGCCGTCACCATATTGGAATGGTGCGGGTGGCCAAAGGACGGGTGTATCGGGGTGGGAGTGGGCAGCATGTGTCCGGCGTGGCTGAAAGGTGGCAAGTGGCCCATGGACATGTGTCCTGCCAGGGAGCTGAAGGTCGAGTTCTTGTCATGAAGACTCTTGGTAAACTCCTCGTAACTGTCGCTGCCGCGCTTGATCTTTTTGGACTTGCTGGACATTTTCCTGTTTCGCGTCTGTATCCCTTCTTTTTTCATGGTCAGGGGTCGGTTCACCTGTGAGGGTGAAAGGGAGGTTTTGTTAGTGGTGGAGTTACAGTTCGGAGGTTAAAAAAAAAAAAGAATAAATTATCCACGCCAACAAGACTCGCTTCAAAAACTAAATGGAGACATGCCCCAATTCGGTGATGGCTATGTTATCAACCAAATGAAATACAGTACCGCTCTTTTCCCATCAGATAAAAAGACTATTTTACAGGCAATATTTTTCACACACCAATATTAAGTAGTGAACAGCAGAGCCCATTTGTACTCTGTTGCTAACCAAAACAGCAGTACCAAAGCAACCAGTATTTCAGTTTGATAAAAGCATGAACTTCTGTCACAGCCATGCCAACCCCTGAGCCACACAATCTGTCATGTTTGTGGCAGATTTAACCAATCAAAAATGCCATGTCGGATTACGTTCGCTTTCACAGCAGAAACAAACGTATTTTTATTTGTTATTTTAGTTTATACATGATCCGGCTCTCCACCAACAACCCCAACCAATACAGTGTAAATGTATAATGTGCTTTACAGTAATACCTAACCATATTTCAAATTTCATTTGGCTAAAAAGCGAAGCGTAGAGCGTCTCGGTCATCAAAATGCACAATAACTTTTACAAACAAGTCATTAAGTTAGTTCCCGTCCTTATTATCTTAATATACAGTTGCAACGATTGAAATGAATCGATGATCAAATTAATCGATAATTATTTTGTATTCATCGTTTAGATACCTTTTTTTTATTTAAAATTGTCCAAACCCTGGGATCAACATTTTTTGCTAATTTTCAAACATGTTACGAATCAAACCAGTGACTGAACTGAATACATTTTTGTTTGTGCATTTTCTGCACTGCCAATTTGAAACGATGTCCTGTTTTTTAAAAAAATGAATGGAAATTTTATATATATATATATATTTAATCAGATTCACCATTTAATAAAAAAAATAAAAAAACATAAATTATCGATTATCAAAATATTCCTTAGTTGGAGCCCCTAATTTCATCCCTGATTTATGTTTTTTTTTTAAGGATTTAATTACCTCACTGAATAACAGATGTCTTTCCTCTTCTTTGTATTATCGTGTAGCAACTGCGTCCAGGGAAATCAAATTCTGAACAATAAAAATATATATGTGGCTCTTCAAAACAAACGTTTGTTAATTTGTGGGGATCGATCAACTGGTGTGTGGGTGTGTGTTGCACCCCCCACCCCACCCCCCATGAGTGGCCACTGAGGTCGTGTTTGGCTGCATCACTCTGTATGGAGGGGGTCCCAAGTGTTACTTTTGAAACAAACATCACTTGGCGCATCTCTTGATAATATGCAGCCCGAGTCGCTGTGGTGAATTTAGACGTCGCCCGTCTTAATGCTATTCATACCGATCTCGGCCTTGTGGTTTCACTCAATAGCAGTCGCACCATTGTGACTCTCAGGGGAATAACCATGGAAACAATAAAGCACAAAAGGCGGACGGAGCGGCCTCAAATCCACGCAGTGTGTGCGCGGGTCAAACGACTCTCACTCTCCGCTCGCTGCCTTCTTTTGCCTCAACAATCAGTGAAACCTGCCCGGCTCACTTCCCGACTACTAGACCCTGTCAGCTTTGTGCGGGCCCAACCTGGCGATCAGCACTCTGAGACTTACATTATGCAGCTTGTAATAGAGGCCGCAGGCGTTGCACACTGGATCTCCATTAGCGTTGCGCCGCCAGAGCGTGGTGGTGGTCGTCTGGCAGTTAGCGCAACAGGTGCCTGCTCGTCTGGCTGCCGACTGCAACGAGACATGAGTTAACGCCGTTGTCAAATGCTCACACATGCAATTCAACAGTACATGGCATCTTTTAATCTCGAAACGTTTTTTTTTTTTTTTTTTGTGAGGATGCAAATGTAACGTTACCTGTTACTATTTCATCCATCATTTGTGTTTGTTTGCAGGATTAAATGACATCGCGGATGCCCATAAAACTTGTGAAAGTGAGCCGTGAGCCAAGCAGGAACCCCCTGGCTGCATTTTGGTACGGATCGAGATAATGGTGTTGATTAAAAGCTTCTTACTTTTGTAGGGAATCACACGAAATCTTAGTGACAAGGCATACGAAGACGGTGGTGTAAACGTATGCATCCAAATTACAATTGCTTTGCCTTGGCTGCGGTTGCATTCCCGCAAGCATTTTGACGATACGGATGCTGAAACTAAAATGGTCAAATCATTATTTACCATTGGTGCCAGTCTATTTTTGCAAATGATCAAAAACACACCAAATTTTTCTTTTTGTTGTTGTTGGGCGAACCCAACATTTCAAGTCAACAAACGTCGATAATATTTTAAGTTGGGGAGCTCAACAAAATATTTTAAGTTTTGCGAATGTGAAAATTGGCATGCCTGTATAAGACTGTACAGAACTATTTGTCTTTTGTATTGTTCCCCCAACTCAAAGATAGAATTACAAACAATTCAGCAAATGAATTTTGAAGCAAACAACCTTTGACTGGTTTGTTGTGCTGATTTCTTGCCATCAATTCAATCTTTTAACAAAGTTCCAATTCAAGTGACTGTTTTAGTCCCCAAAAATACAAGTTGTGTTTTTTTACAGTGTATGATCCAGAATTTTCTCTTTAAAATACTCAATTTATTCATATGCATAGACCTCCTTTGCCCTCTTTTTTATTGCCGAAACTATACCCATGAATTATAAATATACAGGTTCAGTTCAATATCCACCATGTATAAAGGAAGTCAATATTTTGAAAAACGGCACAACAGCACTCATTGTGTTTTGCAACTTTCCTAATCTTCCACCCATTCGTTTGAAACAGTGCTTTTTGCGCCACGGAAAACACTGGAGTGCTTGACCACTCCAAAAAAAAAAAAATGAGGTCCGACTCTATTTAGGAGGTGGAGGGAGGAAACAGACGTTGGGCCTGCCGCTTTATCTGGACTGGTCAGATATCCGGATAGGAAACAAACTGAAAGGCTGCGCCACCGAACACAAGAGTCACTGCTGAGCCATATGGAAACCGAGCCTGATATATGGGTCCTATACGCTATTATTGATAAAACATGTTGAAGTCATCTATTTTGCATCAATCACAAAGCTGTTTTCATCCAAAGATTTTACGATATGTGGTCTACATGTGCGCAGCCGCATAATTTTGATCGATGCAAGTCAATAAACAAATGGGTGTCACGCCTGATTCCCACCGATTGACAATTCTCACTCGGCTATTTTTTTTTTTTTCGTGCCGTAGATTTTCAAATTGTTTGGATCATTGATAAACGGGTTGTTGCTTGTTCCATCAAGGTGATAGTTTATCACAATCAAGCCGCACCTAAAAAAAAATACGACCAACATAAAATACTGTAAAAAATACTGCCCAAATGTTCATCAAAAATAAGGCAGATTTGAACAAGAAGGCTTTTTTTTAGTGCACTAAAAAAAAATTAGGATTAAATCAAAACAGAGAGCACACGTTAAATTAAAAAAAAGAATAAATGTCAAAAAATAACAGTTCTAAATTATACAATTCACATTCTATGTTTTAAAGTTAAATACAACTGAATTGTACTAGCTTGAAAAAAATTTAAATGTCAAACCACTGTACCAATACTGTATAGACATTTTGATTAAATTCTATGTTTTTTTTTTTCACATACCATCAGTGATATTCATCACAAATTTGGGGAATTATGGGTCCACAACACATTTGGCTCCACCATTGAATGTTTTCTTCTAAACTTCCGTATTAGTTGAATTCCTGAACCATGGCTTGTTGTTTTTGACATTGTCTTAACATGTTTTCTTTCTTTTCCAAACAACGTATGCGACCTTGGCCAAAGCTGCACGGACTCTCGACGCGAGCCTTCTCATAAAACCGCAGCAAGATGAGCTCATGATGTCATATTAAAAGCAAGCTCCCGCTTGGCCGTTTTTGAGGTGCGCTATCAGCAACACTATCAGAAGTAGCAGTAATAATGATAGCAGAAACAAGCAGCAAGGTCCCGCTCGCCTGACATCGTGAGCTGGAGGAGCAAGAGGTGAACTCTAGACACAATTCCTGGAAACTCTTTGGGAAAATATAACTTTCCTGGAATTGTGTTCTCCCTCCCCCCCTCTCAAGTCAACGCTCGTATTTACTACTCCCACAATGCAAACACGGCAGGGACTAACCAGTCTGCGTTTGGGCTTGATGAGTGGTCGGTTCTGGCCGTTCATCTTGTGGTACAGCCCGCAGGCATTGCACAGGTAGTGTCCGGTGCTGTCCCGTCTCCACAAAGGCGTGGATGTGGCGCCGCAGTTCACACACTCTCGGCCCTCTGAACGAAACACGCACACACACACACACACACACACACACCGACATTTATCATGAGGATCAAAATACAACACGTGTAAAGGGGATTTTTGTGCATTTTTTTTCCCCTCCCCTTAACGCAAAACTAAAGCTCAACCTGCACCTTCAGTCACACATCAAAGATTATTTGTGCTGATTATGGACCTGTGGGTTGAATAATAAATAAATAACTGATGTACTATAGCTTTTTTGCCATCATGTTTTCAAAATGTAAGAATTGTAAATGCAAATGATTGCAGAAATCACATGATAAATGCATTGTGATGTTGTAGTTAAGCACTCATAAAGAACAACTGTGTGACATCTATTATAACTGTTAAACGCTCTCAAGTAATAATGCGGAACAATATGTCATGGTATTATGAATACAGGCTCATTTAAAGCGAAATATTTTAGGTTTTGGCGACGTTGTGTCTACCAGATCTTGGATGCAGTTGAGCTGAAGCCAGCTCAGAAGTAATTACAGAGTCACGGTTAACAAAAGAGGATTATTGTCACTGTGTTCAGCGATGAGTGCAGCCTTGCTTGATAACCATTTCTTTTCTTTTTCAAGAAAGACTCTTATTGTTATTTTTTTCTAATTTAAGAAATGGCATATTAATTTTACTGCCAAAGACTGGCAGCATTTAAAATCAAGAGTCACTAAAATTAAGAAATAAGGCTCTATTCAACTGTCGCAAATTGATTTAATGGACTGTTAGTAATGGTAAATAATAGGGCTTAAATAACACAACAATCCTGTCTGGCTTTTGGCAATAATTGTGCTCATCAACAAATCTGTCATTTATTCAGCTTTTTTATTTTTGAACCATATAATTGAAGAAGCTTTTTTTTACTGTCTTAACACTATATTCTTTACAAGACACTCGTCATAGAAAATGAAACAAAATGTCAAATAATGATGCTTTAGGCATATTTGCGTTTCTTCTAAATTCAAATGATGGCAATTGAAAGCTATTAATAAATATTAACTACAACGTCGCATTTCCCACCTCGATGTGATTTCATGTTAATATTCACACATATACCAAGTAGTCGCTTTTAAATGTGTAATATATGAATAATTATCTCATGCAAATCCAGCGCCGCTATATTTCCAGGGGAACTCACCGGTGCAGGACCGAGTCTTGCCTTTGCTCTTGCTGCTGAAGCCGGGCGAAGCCCCGAGGAGGCTGCCCGGGTGAAACAGGCTGCCGCCGTACTCGTGAGCGGCAGGCAGCGAGTAGGTGGGATACGTCGCTAAGGGGTGATGGGTGGAAGCGCTCTGAGCACCCATTGGGGCCAGACCGCTTCTCATCGGGCTCGAACCCTCCATCTTCATCCCTTCCGAAAACGAAACGTGGTATTTAATACATTCCTTCTCGTCCATTCTCGGCGAGGCGGCCCCCGGGTCCGGCGAGACGTCCTTCGGCGGCGTCGGGGGGAAAGTGTACAGGTGCGGGCTGGAGTGGGACGGCGGTGTGAGCGAGCTTGCGGAGGCCGCGGTCGACGTGCTGCTGCACGGGTAGACCGCCGACAGGCCTCCGGGGGACGCCGAGCCCGGGTGGTGCAGGCTCGGCTTGCTGAAGGGGCTCACGGCCCACGCGTTGTGGTGGTGGGCCGACAGAGCCGCTTTGCTCCCGTCCAGCCATGAGATCCCCGGGCTGTGGATGAGATGGGGCCGGCACACCTGTGTCCCCGTCAGGCGAGCTGTCAGGGAAGGCAAAGTGGAGGTGACAACAGGCCCACTGAGAAGAATGGCGATAAAACGTTACGTCGAACCAAACTTCCACCACTGAATTTGGTAATCTTTGAATTTTCCCCATTTAACTGTTAATATGCGATACGTGGCAACGGGAAATTACTTGAGCAAATTTCTGGCTAAAACGTCACAGACTCCGTTTTGCATCTACAACCTACCGTGCGCCGGGCTGTACACTCTGGCCCTGGCAGGGTTGTGGTAGTACGGGTTTCCCTGAGAGTCCAGGTGGTTAAAGAAGACATCCACTTCGTCCGGGGGCAGCAGCTGGGTCGAAGTCTCCATGTAGTTGTGGCCCAGGCTGGGATGGTGCGAGTCCGGGTGCTGGCCGTTCAGCACGGCGTGGGGGTGCATCCAACGGGGCTGATCAGCCGCCACATCCATCTTCTGCTTGCTTCGCTGGCGTTCGATTATTATTATTATTATTATTATTATTTTATAGGATAGACAGATATATCCAAGGGGGCGGAAAAACACACAATTGTGGAGAAAATATGCCCTTTGGCACCGTTCTCCTTCAAAAGATCTTCACAATGGCCATTTGCAGTGAAGCACTAATTTTGTTTGCTGTCATCCGAATTCAGTTCAACTCCTCTCTTGCACATGGAGTTCAAACCTGGAGTAAAGAAATGCAAATATGAACATTAAAAAAAACATGCATGAGCACCATTTGACCATTATAAGTGAACTCACGTGGACGAACTGTACTTTTATCCTCGGCGTCCTTCAGGTGCTGTCCGTGTGCGGTTATGCTGCTCGCGTTCGAGTGTATGTCAAGACGAGACTCCGTCAGTCCACTGGGACTTGAAGCAACACGTAACTGCGTCTGCCTGCCTCACAGTCAGCAGCCACCATTGTCAAGCTGTGGGCGGAGTCACCAAGGAAAGGCTTCTTCTTGGCCAATGAGAGGCCAGGGCAGAAGATAGGAGGCGGGCTTCCGGACAGAACACTCTTCAAGGTATTTTAGATTATCTCCAATTGTATGCTTGGTTTTAAGAGCTCTGGTTTGATTTGAAATTATTCGTGGGCAGTCATTCATAGTGGTGGGGAAGTTTTTTTTGGTGATAATTTCCGTCTTTTTTTTTTTTACAGTTAAAAAGACAGCCCAGGCCCATAAAATATTTTATTGTTATTCTTATGGTCAATTTATTACTTTTCGAATTCTGGAAATCACACAAAAACATGCAGCTAAATTCGGATATTTCGCATTAAGGAAAAAGATACATTTCAGAATGCTTCACTCATCGCCACGCTCTGTCTCGCGTCGCAAAGTGTTGTTACGTGTGCGTGTACGTGCGCGAGTGTACTAGCGCGTGTGTTGGTCCTCCCTCGCGCGTGATTGACAGACAAAAATTGAAGAGGGAGCGCGTGCAGCCCTGGAAATCCACACTGCCGCCTGCTTGACGCCGTTGGCTGTCGTCATTGCATTGGAGGGAAGGGAAAACAAACTAATTCAGGACATGATTTTTATTTATTTATTTTTCTTCTTTTAATTCTCAACTGCAAGAGAGACGGGGAGAAGAAGAGGTGACATAGACAGCAGATGAACTTCAGGAAGTTAAATTTACTCTGTGGCAGCTTTTATTAGACGTCAAATCCACTTTCTTTTATTTCATTTCGAGGAAACTCCATTGGGCAAACTCAACTTCACTACATCGATTAGATCAGATTAGACGAGATTCGGTTATTCACCAGTGACACCGTCCCCATTGAAACGCGCCTATCAAAGGAACACTTTGTCTTGATTAGTTCACTTGCACTGTGAAAGTCATCGTGTTCCATTCACTCATCAACTGTTGCTACTAGTAATGATGGGACACAATAAATAAACTTCAAAACCAATCAATGATAACTGTGAAAATTATCTCCCAACTAAATATTTCTTCAATTTGTCAAACAGATTTTATATTCAAACATAGTTAATTTCGTTCGATTTTTTTTAACTCACCGTACAAGTTGTTGTCAATATATTTATCCCCCATTGTAAATGATGGGAGCAAAATTTCCAAAAAACGATGGCTGAGTTGCTCTGCGATTGTGACTGTGACAACAGGGCTCGTTCATTTATTTGTTGGTAGTTCTGTAGGCCACCTGGTCGCCCAACCTCATTCCAAATATGATCATATTTGTGTTTTCAGCATTAAAAGTAAGTATATAAACGTTCATTGCATTTAACCGACTGCCATTCACCATCACTTTTTCCAACTGATATGTATAAACTTGAACTAGTTGGAAGTGACACAACAAGGGAGTTCGCATATAGATTTAATGGCCAGCAGCAAAAATAACTAAATAAATAAAATACACACAGCCCTAATTGGTTTACAGTTAAACGGTTGGCATATTATTTTTTTTCTTTATCATCTCCAATAGGGGGATTATTTACTATTTACTGATCCGGGAAAAAAAGCCAAATAGACTGACGTAAACAGAGGAAAGGGAGCTGAGTGGCTTGCGGTATATTAGAGCTCATCAGCATGATAATATGAGCAGACACATGCTTCTCGTGTGAGCCCTTTTGATCCGGCCTGGTGATAAAACCTTATCGGCGACAAACATCCACTTCCATTTTAGGATTTGACATTAATTCAATCCCTCCTCTTCCACGCACCCCCCCCCCACACCCCCTTACGATCCAAGGAGAAAGAGAGGTCTCAACAACGACAATCTTATTATGCAAAGAAACGGAAGTGGCTTTGGCCAGTAAGAAAAGCAAAGCAACGTCGTCATTATTATTATTATTATTATTATTATTATTGTTGTTATTATTATTATTGTGTAATATATTTTTAAACAAATCCTATTATTAGTAGTATTACTAATATATGGTGCCTGTGCAATTTAAAGTGGAGAGCCAAATAAGAAATGAAATGCCATTCGGATCCTTCTAGGTCCTTCTGATTCTAACCCATCCCGGGGTAATTTTTCATCGGTGCAGGCTAATCTTTGTTCTTTGTGAAGATAATAAATAGCCTAATCGTTATCAGCGGGCTGCTGGAGGTGTCGCGGAGAATGAGGAGCGGGTGGGGGGGTTGATCGGCCCGGGAAATAGGCTCCCAAGTGGCGCAGAATAAATGGTATTTCTTATCTCTGGCTCCCAGATTATCGCCGCCTTTTCAAATTGGCACAACAAATACATCTAATGCAGGGAATGCATCATTTGCTGGTCCAGATCTGCGCGGATGATTGATAGATAGACACACAGATAGATGCAAGGAGGGAGAAGCGTGTCAGCTCTTTATTTGCACATTTAACGCTCTGCGTGTGCAAACTCTTTTTTACTGTGTTTAGTGGGCTTCTTTTTCCCCCTTTCTTTTATTTTTAGGTTATCTGTGGCAGCCATCTGAGGTTCCGCTTCTTTGTTGTGGCATCACGAATTTTTATTTCTTTCATGTCGGATTTTACTGGATAAGGGTTAAAGAGACAAAGCCGCTACGACGCTGCTTGGGAAAATATATTTGAATATTACCGAGTTGAAATCTGCGCAGATAGAAAATCTGAACCGCGTGAAGTATTAAGCTGAAACGCTTCTGTTGCAAACGGGCCGCGTTAGGTCTTCGCCACTTAATACTGAAGATTGCGCAACCCTTTTTTTTCCGCAGTTTTGTTTTATCTCGATCTGAATCGTGAGAAAAATAGTTTGAAATCATTTTAAACGATTTTAATATCAAAGTATCGAAGTCCCCTTCAATTTTGACTTAAAGATTTGCGGCAATTGAGTGGAAAAGCGACTGCTTGTGTCTGTTGGCGGGGGATTGACGAAAGTGGGGGCGGAGGGGGGGGCATAGAAATATTTTCCCAAGCCATAAATACAAGCCGGATGCTTTAATAAGTTGGCAACTATAGCAGCCCAGGGTGCTGGTGCTGCTACTGCTGCTGGTCTCCAGGGTAACGCAGATAACGGTGCACTCATTTTCCATATCTTACACTCTTATTATATTCAAGGATTAGTTCTCCTTCCCTCAAAGGTCAAACGTAAAGTCAAGCCAGTCAGGAGTGTTCCTCCTCCTCCTCCTCCTTCCAGTGACAGAGCGTTTCACCTTTTTTTTTTTTAAATTTCCATATTTAAACGTTGCAAAATGACCTTTGCTGACACGGAAATCCCACACAACAATAACACAGCAACATTTCTCTGGATTTATTCTTCACGCATGCCGTGACTGAGTTTGATCTCCCTTTCAATGTTTTCCTCGTCCTAAAATGGAATCGTGTACCGTATGCGTGCATATAGGTGCAAATTCATGCCTTCATGCTGCGTCTTAATTTAAAAGACAGAGGACGGATTCGATCATGCAGCCTATGTAGATACGTCACGCATGAAACCTTCCGTACACGATATGAATTAAGATTTCCAGCGTCACTTTCACGGGCATCTTGATCATCTTAACCTGCAAGTCACCTTCGGAAAAAAATAGTCTTAAATCAGACGTTTTTGAAATCGATCTAAGTTAATGACATTTTGAATCCGGTCATTTGTGATGGAAGTTAGTCAACTGAACAGAAACGACATTGTAGTTGAGCGAGGAATTTAGCCCCTTTGAGCAAGGTCCTCGATTGCCAGATTAGATGCGAGTGGATTGATTCCATGCGGGCCATCCACTCGACTGCCGGTTGGAATAATTGAGTGGGCAGCGCCACCTAGAAGAGAAGCTGGTCCCTTCAACGTGGCACTGTGAAAAGATGTAAAAAAAAAAACAAAACGCATGAACAGTTCAGTACAGGTACTTTTCATGACTACCTTAATGTGACAGTTTGAAAGAAGTTTGCTGATAAACATTTGCAATATGAATCTGATTAACTAATGTAGTAATTATTTGACTCCTGACTTGTAAGGGACATGTAAAATAATAATAATAATAATAATAATCATGATGGCTTTGTAACACCCCAGGAGCAATCCATTCTACCTTAATGTACAATGATGTCCATTTCCCCCCAGTTTTTATATCATCGGTATACACAGAGAACTGTGAGTAAAGTGTACTCTATTTTGGTGTTTAAAATGGGTGTTGCATTGCAAGTTATTTGCACATTTCCCACTGGAAGTTCCACAGACATCCCTAAGCGTTCTCCATCACTGTGAGATGTCTGGAAAATGATCTCTAATGACTAATTAGAGGTCAAAAGGTTTAATTCTTCACTTCCCGCAACAGACTAGCAGGAACTGAGCGTTTACAACACCTTGTCACGAACAACCTGTCAGTCAATGCTGTCCGGGGAGTTAAAGAATTCAAAACAGCTCTCTCCCCGCCACCCTCAACCTCAAAGTCTCTTCACCAAATTCAGACTTTGCACCTTTATTTTGTCTAATTCATTTCCTGTGGGGATACTATGTGTGTGTATGTGGGTGTGAGTGAGTGTGTGTGTGTTTTGTGAGTGTGCCTGTCTCTCTGACAATGTCAGCAAAGTACCAGTGTGTGTTTCATAGCTTGACTTAAAAAAAAATGCTGTTCACCGTAAACTGCATTATTTGAGCTAAATAGTATAATAGTATGATTGCACCATTCTTTTTTTAATGTTTTGAGAAAAAAAAAAAGCAAAACATTAACAAACATGTCGATTCAACCTTTGCTGATTACCATGTTTTAGATGACTGACGATCTACACAGACAAAGAAAAAAAAACTTCATTCGTACATGTGCAGTGTTACATTTTCTTAGTTTCGAAAAAAAACATTGGCAATATGAAATATGCACAGTAATGGAAGTTCAGATTTTGAATTTGGAGTCTAATAGTAAACAATTACATGAGATTGTAATTCAAATGTGTACATTTCTGAACAAAACCATGTCGGTATCATTCACTTTACAGGCAGCTTTAAGCCCATTTCAACATTTTGAACTGTCGTACAACTGTAGAAATAAGGGTGAATATTAAATAGAGAAAGAAAGACTAAAGTGTGTCAACAATTCGGAAGCGTGATCATTTTAAAGTGTCACACAAGTGCCAAAATGTGGGCTGTATATACGATTTCAACAAGTTCCACTGTACGTTGCCATCACTGAAACACAAAGGTTTCTCTCGAAAACCTTTCTATAGATTGGTGTGTGTATGTGTGTGTGTGTGTGTGTGTGTGTGTGTGTGTGTGTGTGTGTGTGCGCGTGTGTGTGCGTGTGTGTGTACACAATATACAAAGTATACAGTATATGCAACCATTGTTTCATTTTTCCGCAAGCTTCTGTGTGTCAAAGCTGACACTGATCCCCAGTCTCGAAATCCTGATTTTCCTCCTCTTGTGCTGCAATGTCTGCTGCTTCGCTTAAGCTCATTCTCAGAGGCAATCCGCCCTTGCCGGTCTCACGCCCCGTGACACGCGCATACAGCGACACTTTCAGCATTCTCTGATCTGCCTCTACATTTGTTATCTCTCTCTCTCTCTCTCTCTCTCTCTCTCTCTCTCTCTCTCTCTCTCTCTCTCTCTCTCCCTTCCTCTGTCTCTCTCTCTCTCCCTTCCTCTGTTCTGCAGCTAACACACGACTGCAATTGTAAACCGACTCACCTCCAAAATTCACCATGATAAATGTTGCTATATATCTTCAAAGACGAGGGGTTCATGTGCCAGAATTGACAATATGTGTATTTGCTTTCTTTTTTTTTTCCATTTTAGAGGACTCTTACTTCTCCCCATGCAAAAAGAAAAAAAATATGACCGGTAATCTTCACCCAGAAACTTACCATGGGAACACTTGCGATGTGTCACCGAAAGGGAGGTGAGTCCCCACAAGGTACAACACGCTGATAAACACACATTTACATACTGTGCTTCATCATTCGTGACATAGGCTACATGGATTATAGTGAGCTGCCTCTGACCTTTCCTCTATTGTGCCCACCGGGAGTTGTTCCTTTGCTTAGAATCTCTCAGTGGGATTCTACAGTTCCCCTCCCCACCAAAACATTGACATTTTAAAAATGTGAAGTCGGTTTCCACATGAACTTGTTTCACTTTGGGCTGCATTCTCTTGAGCTTTTATTGAGATACACGGCAACACGGCGTGGACCAGATTTAAAATAGCTGTCAGTGTGATTGCGTTGTGATTGCACACCATTGAAAAAAAAAAAACAATCAACATATTATGAAACGAATACTTCTCTGAATGTATCAATCACAAATGATCATTGCAACGACATCGTTTTTTGATACAGCTCTTGTAGATTGCTCAGGTGTACCTAATGAACTGTCTGCTCGATGCTGATTGAAGTATCGAGGGTCTCACCATTCTCCGACTACAACAAATGTCAATAAAATCCATAAGAATGTTGTAGAATTAAAAAACAATATCCAGATACTGTACATTTAATGCTTTCAGAAGTCACACATTTCAACATTAAGTGTCTGCTCCCCCACCCTGCAACATCTTCGTGTGCAAAGATAGATTTGACATGAGGCGGAGTGAGGTCTGCAATGCGGTGCCATCTGTGCGCTCCCTCTCTGCCTTACCCCCCCCTCCCACACTCACCCCAACCCTTCACCACATCAGGATACACTTGTTCTGTTGAATTCCGGTTTCAAACGGAACGCTGCCTTGCTTGCTGTGTTGCCTTGCAGGTCTCATGCAAGCAGGTACATGCTGCCTCCCTCTTGGCCCTGTGGTCAGGGGAGGGAGGCCTCTAACGGCCTCTTCCACTCGCACACCTTTTTGAAACTTCGCCTGCTCCCTCTTCCTGCCCCTTGGCCTCACCCCCTCACAGGCAGACCCCCCCGCGCCACCACCCGCTCGCCTCCGACAGAATACACGAGCACCCTTATCACGCTCAGAGCACATGAAACCGTACGATGTTCTCTCTTCTACTCCAGGGCCACTAAGTTCATCACCGTTTCAAATCCTGATGACAAGCGGTCGGGTCAGTGTGCTCGTACTGCAAATGCACTTCTTTTTCCAACGGATAATCTTCCAAGTAGCACCGACAAAACAATATCGTGACATTTGCCTTGAAATGCTGTCCACAGTTCTTGTCTTAGACACGGTGACCTTTTGACATTTGACCTTTAAGTATGGTGCCCCCTCTGTTCAAAATAGACACTACAAGTTTGTTCTCCCGAATCCTGTCGGCATTCTGGAAATGATGTAAACCGCTATTTAAAGAGTAAAATCAAAGCCAAAAAGGTCAATTATATTTCACAGTATTGAGAGCCGACCCAATTGTGACCGTTGCCTCTCACTCACTCACACGTTTTACCTGTTTGATCATATTTATCACATTTGTGGGCATCACGATGCCCTTTCCTTTTCTATTGTTAGTTGTTTTTTCATGCCGTGTTCCTACCTTTTGTGTTTCGCACGGGGAACTTCAAATCAGTGACGAATGATTGGCAAGATTTGACCGTAAAAATACAGCAGTATTTCGATTCGACTTCTGTTGTACAACACTGCCATCTGCTGTTCAATTGGATGTTGTCCTTCGGTGGGATCCGGGCAGTCCTGATGAGTGAGGGCCTCCAAGAACTGATACGTGAAGCTGTAGGATGTCTGTCTTCATATGCCATAATCCTTCTTAATATTGATTCCTCGGTCACGCTGCTCTTTGAAACTCCTTCTAGTTGAATGCATAAAAAGGACACAAATGTGTTGTGAGGTCGGACTTGCAAAGGCTTTCGCAGGATATTTAGTTGCATTTGTTGTCAATAAATCCCTGCAAATTGCACCGAGAACATACGATGAGTTAAAAAATTGTAAATTAAATCTGTGGAAGGCCATATTTGCATCCAAGAAGATAATATTGCTCAGGTACTAAAAATTATTTTGAAGTGATTTGTTATGGTCAACACATAGGTGTGTGTGTGTGTGTGTGTGTGTGTATCTTTTTTTTTTTTAGTATTATTATGTACGACAAATGCACTTTTTTTTCAGACCACCAATTAAAAGAGGCGATAGCTTTGAATGACACTTTGAGAAGATAATTCTCACAAATATTTGCCCCAGGGGGGCACAGAGGTCACTGTCAGTTATTTTATCAGTAGGCCAAAAGTGGTACGAAGATGCGGAAGGTCTCTGTTTTCTCTCTGATATCTGTTTCAGTTAATGGAGGCATTAAAGAATGACACAAGCCACGGGGGGGACTTCCCTTCAGGGAGCTCAGAGCTTCTCAGAGGGATGTGCAAGCTAACCGCTGCCCAGCTCGGGCTTCCGGCTCTGGGGCAAACTTAGCACGGTGGTACCCCTCACAGCTCACAACAGCACCACTATCACCCCACTCCAGACACTGTGCCAGGATACTGTGGTGACACAACTCGGGGCTGCTGTTCCTCCCTTGTCAACAAGACTGATGGATACAGAAAGGATAAGAGGAGATGATAGGAGGACTGATTGATATCTAACGACACCACAGAATAACGGGTACCCAATAAAAAGGTGCGGGGGAGATAAAAAAGACCAAAAAAAAAAAAAAACCTTCAGCAGGCAATTAGAGAGGGAAAACGCCCGTCAACCCAAATCAGATACGATCGACACCGTTTATCGGCACATCATTGACGACTTGGAGAAGATGCAGCGTTTTGTGATTTGCTGCTCCTTGTGAGTTGCGCCATTATCAGTAGTTTCTATACTCAGCAGAGTCTAAAGGTCTAAAGCACCCTAAATTAAACTGGATGTAGATCTATAAGAGGATAAGTCTGTCAGAACAGGACTGATCCATTGCAGTTTCGCATCAGAACAATTCTCCAGTATGCTCTTGAGCCACAAGGGGGCAGATTATTATTTTTTTCCTCCCCACTGGTACTGTTTAGTCCCGTAGCAACCAAGAGCAGACTCAAAGAAGATACAGTATGTAATGTGTTTCAGGGTTTTTTTTGTTTTGTTTTTACCTTGATTTCTGTTCGTGTTTCTTTTTTTCCCGATTGGGTGTAAACAAATGGAGATTGTAACGACAAAATCCTTTCGGCTGGTGCATGCACGGCCAGTTAAATGAAGACTCTAAATGATCCGTAGGTATGAGTATGAATGGCTGTTTGTCTAGATGTGCCCTGTGATTGAATGGCAACCAGTCGCCCCCTTTCTCCTAAAATCAGCTACAACCGGCTTAATTTCACCTGAGACCTTCAATACGATAAATGACGAGGAAAAGGAACTGATTGATGGATGCCAATGAAACAAAAAACAACATAACACCATTCAATAACTGCCCTACATTGCATTCTGTGCTCCCGTTTTTTTTCGAACTTTCATCAGGAAAAACTTCATCACCATTAGGTACAAACTGACTATATGCATAGAGACTATTCTATACTGTGCTTTGTAACATACTTTGATCACAAAAACTAATTGTTAAAAAAATATATATATGTTAGCCAATAAAAAGTTCAGAAATTCAAATTTGAGTCCAATAATTGACAAGCATGGACAGAAATGGACTCCCGCTGTATCACTATTTCTGACAGCGTATCTGTTGAGAAGGCAGGTATGTTTTTGTGTGTGCGCGCGCATACGTGCGTGCTTGTATAGTGAAGTACCGATCCAGGTTAGAAGTTGCTCTCCAGAGTGTGTGTCTTTGCACTTCAATCAAAGCCCGCTGAGCCCCCTCGGTTGTTCACAATAGACTCCCGTCCGGATGAAGGGTCTGACAGTTCATCGGGAACCTTGCTAAAATTGGCATAGCCGTTCACACTCTCACTGACCGTATACACATGCACTCACACACATACTCACACGCCTCAAAGGTTTGTGTGAAGACCAGCCAGCGAGGGAGACACTCACTTGATGCCAAAGCAAGTGTAGTTTAGTACGGCCTGCACCAGCAGTGGATATATAAAAAGTCTACACACCCCTGTGTAAATGCCAGGTTTTTACGATATAACATTTCATTGCCTTGTGCCAAAAGAAAATGTGTCTGTCTTTGGTGTCATTGCTGAGATGTGTGTTAACTGAGTTGCAGGCAGACCACAAAGGTCTATGAGCAAGGTTGCGGAATGTTTGTCATCTCTGTGCTGCATGAATGACATGCTGTGAGAGGTGGACGCGAACTCAAGTACCACAGTGGGCTATTTTGAAGTTACATTCAGGAATTTATTTCGACTATCCGAGCATCATTCGTTTATTTCTGTGACATGTCATAACAGTGTTTTTTTCCAAACAGAAAAGTACATGTACTATATATTTCAGATTTGTTTTTCTTAACCCAAAACTTTAAACCCTTCCATTCGCCAATAATGATAACCTGTTACTCGATAATATGATAAGCCGTCCACTGTAGTAACCGCTATCCCTGAAAGGGTTAAAATGCAACTCGCAAACAATTGTCAATGCAATTTTTGTTTCCACTGTGCAGCTCATTTTGAGCGTGACCAATTCCCCCCCCCCAACTTTATGATGAACCCGCAAAGTTCCGTGGTCTCATCTTCATCTCTACTTTCTTGAAGGAGTACCGTTCGCCACTTCGCCCATCAGTCAGGATGTACCACGTCCCCCAGTAGATACCGTTCGTCACACCGCTGTAGCGGCCCCAGTAATAGCGCCCGTTCAAGTTGGCGGCCAGGCAGGCATCAAACCACCAGCCCGCACCATAGTAGTGACCACAGTGTCCGGCAGCATAGCGGTCGTGATCTCTGTCAGTGGTGCTGAAAAATCTGCCGTCGTGGTTGTAACGTTTGCTGTAGCTCAATGCGTTGCCTGCATCGCCAGAATATTCACGGGATGTCAGGCGGTACCTGGAGGAAGCGGAGAACATGGACATTTTAAGGTGATTGTAGAGCTGTGTCAGATGTATTCTTTTAACAATCTTAAATTTCTTATTGTGGTTGCGTCAGTCACGGACTGTGCGTTTGGTGCCTTCGGCAGGGACTCAACAGACTTGATCCACCTCTCAGTGTCACCGCTATCACAGACAATTCTAGGAAACCATCAATAGATTTCTGAAATGCAATCTATCATTTGTGACAACTTAATGTCAATATCGATCTAATAACGTGAGAAAAACATAAACATTGCAAGTGAAGTTCTTGCTTTTCATTGGAAATGCTGATTATTCTACATGCTGTAATAATGTGTGCAGATTATTTATATATGCTTTTGAACATCTTTTTAGAAGTGATTCACAAGTATTCAAATCAGTTCCACAATTTAACACCTCTGATGTCATCAGCAAATAGGACACATTTAAGTCATTTTGAGACGCAGAACATATTATTTAAATACAATATGAATAGTTTTGGGCCTAGCACATACCCCTGGGGAACCCCCATGTGTGATCTTTAATTGTTTTGATTGTATGTTGTTGAATTGCACATACTGCTATCTGTTATCTAAGTAACATTTCATCCCATTTATATGGAAAACTTCTTATGCCATAGCTCTCTTAATTCCATACCTAGGGGGCATCTGACATCAATTCAACATGAATACGACATCAAAATCTAATCTTCAACATTAAATTGATGTCAAATTGATGTCACGTGCCCGCTAGATATGCCATACAGTTTAAGCTATAAAATAAATCTAACATCCGGGGTGCAGTGCAGCCAAGCAGAATAAAAAGGTTAGAATACTATAAATTCATGGAGGAAATATCGGAAGTTGGGTTTTAGAATTATGTCATTCTTCTTAGTGGTAATGAAGACACAAAGATGGGATCGGAACAATAACGTTCTTGTGAGTCTTAGCTCGGAAGCTCCGCCAAAATCTGTTGTGCTTCACCTCTGCGCCTCTGCGGCTACTTTGAAGTTGTTGTAGGTGGCGTGGCGACTCTGCTGGTGCCAGTCCTCCAGCTCTATACGAAGCTGGTGTTGGCCGGTAGACGTGAGCGTGTGCAGTGCCGCGTTGCCCAGCCAGTGTTCCCCTTGCGGATTGCCAAAGCCTTCCCGGTATTCCTGCCATGTCCTGTTGAAGTCCACTGAGCCGTCCTGACGATTCTGGATCACCGTCCACCCGCCTCCCGTCGTCACCATGTCACATTTAGCCTGAGCCAAAACAAAGACTTTGATATTGCAAAGCCGTGGTCTAAAAGAAGCATGGTCCAGAGGGGGGTCCGCATGCGTGTTTAATGGGGGAGGTAGATGTGAAATACCTCCAGTACTGGTCTGCGCGGGTCAGGCTGAATGGTGTAGATACCGTTCTCTTTGATCCCCCGTCTGGAAATCTCTACACAGTCCTGAGGATGCAACCTTTCCAAAGGCGCGACTGACAAGCAGAGTTCAGTTTCATTCCGTGAAGTTGTCAAACTATCACCGCAGTCAACGACAATATTCACGTGACGCGAGGCTTTCGCCTATTCTGTAAATGTACTAGCAGACCTTTTGGTCAAATGAGTTTTTCTTTTCCTATCAGACTTTTGTAAGTGAATGCTGAGAGCTACCATCTTTAACGGTCATTTTGGATTGAAATAGTAGCAAACATATAGTTAGCTGGGTTGCGTAAAACTGCAAATAACTAAAGGATGCATGGGCTAAGGATGAGCCTAATACTTTTTGGATGCAGGTGAGTTTGCATTGAATTCTTTTCGCTGTCTGATCCTTGTATCAATGGAATAGTCGATAAACCATAAGAACCATAATTGCACCACCATAATTTTCACCACCACAGTATTTGCATTTGAGTCTCAGCTGTCACTTGTGCTTTTAAGGTGTCACCTGTCGGAGGATGATGTGTAATGCTCTTCAGGAAAAGAAGCAAGTCTTTCTCCTTCTCTCTTCCCACGGCTGCAGCTTCTGTCAAGGCAGAGACACGTGCGGTTATCAGAGCGCTGCTTCGCTCGTGTCCCGCGTGGAAAAACAACCTTTGTGGCTCCTCGTTCTATGCTAGCTCCTTTTTAAATGTTCCATCATGTCATGAGCCATAAAATCTGTGTCCGTGCACATGTGGGCATTTGTTTCCGTCCTTCCCCATACGGTTAAATTATGATGCACTCACCTACGACTGACACTTAGCAGGCCTCACTGGGGTTCTGTTTACTCTGTGTGGGGGGGTGAGTGCACCAGCATGTGTGTGTTCACCCATTTGTGCGTGTTGTAGAGGAGGGAGGAAGGCGCATATAAACGCACGGCGCTAACCCAGTCGTTTAGCCATGGCCCCGAGGGCTCGGCTGTGACAGTGGAGGTCACACTCTGTCAGCACGGCTGCCATTAGCGCCAGGATGGCCCCCAGAGAGTCGCTGTCCTGGCCAATCCAAGCGCCCCCTGTTTCCTGGACAGACAGCATGCAGCGCTGCAGCTGAACCAGTCGTTCCTTCACACCTTTGTCCTGCAAAGACAAAGTATATATAAATATATATGTCAGTCATTATGTTGCCAAGGTGAATGTGCGAGCGCGAACTGGCATTCAAAACCCGCCGACGAGTGTTTTGTGTCACTCTCAGACTCATCTCTTACACTTACATCAACTGCATCGTCCCTTATCCACCTGTTGTCGCCTGAGCTCGGTACAAAGCAGACAATGAGGACATTTCTGAGGCACAACTACCGTATTGGCGCGAATATAAGACGGCCCTGATTATAAGACGACCCCCTCTTTTTCAAGACTCAAGTTTGAAAAAAAGACTTTTTGAATACCAAATTAATTTTTTAATCTGACACAAATTATTATAACAATATATTTGAGAGAAAAAGCATGTTATTTTGCCTCATTCAAATCATAATATCTGAACATTTAAATATGTAAACTAAAGTGCAATCACATTCATAAATGAATGACTTCTGCCATGGTTTTTGAAATGTAAATTACATCATAACTTCTCCTCAGCTGCTTTCTTCTATTATTTTCTTCTCTTTTTTTTCTTAACGCTACTTTATATGTTGCTTCTTCGTGCTACCGCTATTTTTATTTTTATTCTTCGTGACAGGGGTTCACTTTGGCCTGGGGAGTCAAGTTCAGCCTTCGCTTCAATAATATATGGCGCCATCTAGCGCCGTGAATGGGTATAAAGTCTAGACCCCGAATATAAGACGACCCCCACTTTTTCAGTCTTATTTCAATGCAAAAAACACCGTCTTATATTCGGGCCAATACGGTAATTTTATCCTTTTGCACCGCTCTTAGGTGCCATTACATTTCGTGGGCCTTCTGTCCTGTGAAAAAAGACTCGTCTGGTCTCGGACTCCATATCCAAGAACTCCAGGTCAAAGAGAAGCTCTCACTCACCTGCGGCTGAACCTGAGGGAAGTCCGGCCTGTTCTCCAACTTCCAAGGGTCATCGGAGATGGCCCGAAGCAAGACTCCCTTCCTGCAGACCCGTTGACCCTCACATGCGCCGGTCCCCATTCCAGTATCAGATGGGATGGGTGCCGCCACCAGATTGTCCCTGCAGGGAGGTTGTGTGCAGTCTGAAGATGCCTCACAGGAGAGCAACGCTCCCACACATATTGACAAGAGAGCAAGCATGCCCAGTGAACCAAATGGAATCATGAACAAATGGCGATGTTGCTTCTGGAGGTCCACGGTGATTGTCCAACTTGGAGGTGTCTGTCCTGTTGCTCTTGATCTCATACAAAGGGTGGAAGCAGTCTTGTCACATTTCAGGAAGTGGCTCTTGATAGAGTGTTTGCTGGATGACCCTTTGATTTTTAAATCGTTCTATTGTTGTCCTCCTGCGCCCCGTTTGCTACAAATTATTTTTGTCATCTCTCTTTGGTTCTTTTACTGCTCAGTGCATCTCAGTCTTGGTCATCCTCTTTCTCCCACTCTCACCCTGCTTTGGCTCAGATTCCGAGATCGTTCCGCAGCACTCTTTGCTGCCTGACACACTAATGCACCCACCCCCTGACAAACATGCGCACGCACACACGCATGCACACACACACACACACACACACACACACACACACACACACACACACACACACACACACACACACACACACACACACACACACACACACACATGCATGAGTATCCCAAAGAGTTGATAGTTTATGAACTTTTACATACACTGAAAAAAGTTGGAATTGAATGTACTCAATTTTATTTTGTTAAGACCTTGCAAAAAAAAAATTAAAACATTTGGATCCAGATACATTTCTAAGTAGATTGTACACCTACTTGTTGAAAAAAGGATCCGTTGAATTTACTCAATTTTATTGCATTAAGTGGTTGCACTTAATAAAATCTGGATCCAGATGTTTTTAAGTAGACTACACATCTACTTAAAGATCCAAAAGGGGCAGATAATAGCCCTGTTCACACGGCACACATTTGGTCCGACGATGCACCGAAATATTTTGTTGCGATATATTTTGTCTTGTCTTTTAAACATCCCTCCACCAATACGCTGACTTTTGATGATTTTTCACTCTGTCGTCAAGTTTAACAACTACTAAGGGATAAAGTATTTCAAAACAGCCAAATGTTCTGCCTGTAATTCAAATCGTTATTCTTGTAAGCATTAAGGGAGTTTTGTGTGTTGTTTAAGTCATTTTATGTTTTTTGATTTGGTATTTACCAAAATTTTATCCTGCCACATATCAAAATCAGCTTTGGCCTGAAAAAAAATCCAGATTGGTCAGGCCGTAGTTGAAAATTAATTTCTTTTCACTGCTCCCACTATGCCCATCTGTACTGGAGATGAAGAAATGCAGCAGATGCTTCAAGAATGTGGCTTTATTAGCCTCGTCTTTTGTGGCATCTTCTCACTCACCTTCTTTTGTGCAGTGTTTTGTTTATAAACGGAGTTCCAGGTGGTCATAAAGACGGCCTTGAATAGGTGAAAGGGTAGGCAGGAATTTCTCCCAAAACACCAAGTAGAGACAGTTACAAAGAGCTCTGCACACCCGCAAACGAGGTGCACAAACAGTGGTGACAAACTGACATTCAGCTGAAGAAAAAGGATCAGTCCTGTAATACAAAAAATTGTCCTTAACACATGAACAATATCAAGATCACCGTATCCATGTGCGCTTTGAAATCAAGTCATTAAACAAGGAGGAGTTGGATTTGTGACATCATTTGTAATGTGTGTTAATAGCCCGAATATATATTAAATCAGTCTTTTTATATTTGATTAAGGCACATGAATAGGTCTCTGATTTGAAGTCTCCGCTCTGATTGTTTTGCTTCGTGTTCTAGATTTAACCTGTTATTTTTTTTCCACCAGTTTCATTGCAGAGAAAAAGCAAGTTATTTTTTTAACCTGTCATGTAAGGCTGATCACTTTGCAGTCGCCTTTTCTTTGAAACATTTACAAATACACATTTCTTATTGTCACAGAAGACCGTCAGAGCGCTCCAAATGTTTTGTTTTATCATGAAAATTACGTATTAGGTAATGTAGGAAAGTACACAATCAAACCTATGGATTGAAGAGGCAGCAATGAAAATACTGTATAGGTAAGCTAAGCAAGCGGACACTGCCGCCAAGTGGTAGTAGCGTGCGTGATACACCCTGAATTGACGGCCAGCCAGTCGCAGGGCCCCCGATGATTTATATCACAATGTTATAATTCTATCTTTAAAAACTGCCATAGCCCCCAGTCTGATACACACGCGGTTTTACAATTAGTGGAAGGGTCAACAAATTGAGAGGAGTCAATACGAAGTGCAGTCATGCGGTACTGATCTGATTGGGGGAGGGGATCTAAATGCGACACTGGGTCTGAAATTAAGCATCAAAAAAGCATTGTTGCATCAAAGACAAGACGGAATCATTGCACGTGTATCGTCATTCACCCTATTCTCGACCGCGCTGGAATTGCTTAATTTTTGTTTCATTTTTTTTGTGATATTTTTTGAATGATTTTTTTTTAATGGGTACCTATCATGCTATTTTAATTTTTTTTCATGTTTCCCTTGCCATCTATCTATCTATCTATCTATCTATCTATCTATCTATCTATCTATCTATCTATCCGTCTATCTGTCTGTCTGCCTGTCTGTCTGTCAAAAAGCGTGCACGTCACTGGCAGTGACGTTGCTGTGGGCGGGGTTTTGGAGGAGGAAGTGAAAGGGGAAGAGGAGATTCAAGAGGGGAGCATATATTTAGCTTGCTGGTCGGCTAGCCCTCCGACAAAAGTGCCAAATTTGCCAAGTGAGGATTAGTTACCTTTTTCGTTTCTGATACATTTTGGTTTTTTTGTTGCCAAAAAGAGTTAGTTCTGTCACAACAACGACATCGAGTTTGGCAAAGATTTAGGTGCCGGTGAGCTCGCTGACGTAGCGCCTAGTTAGCTGTCAGTGAACAACAATAGCTAGCTCGTTAGCCAGCACATCCCAGCCGGTAAGAGGACAAATTCCGCGTAACAAACAAAAAGTAAGTGTGGTCATTTTACGATTGAGAAATGTGGAGTCAAAAGAATTGTGATTGCTCTGTTGAGACTAATCCGAATAGGGACCTGTTTGTGAAAAACAAGGCCGCCTCTGGGCCCCACTTCATCAAGAAAGACGGCAGGATTAAATCGAGCATTTTTCGAGATATTACATAGAATGTGAGGGATTCGTACAAGAAAAAAAATCAGTGCGTGTATGCGTGCTAGCACATTTTTCGGATGTGATTTAACGCATTTTAAATCCAAGTATTAGAAACGGGCTTGATACTGTTGCCAGGAAGACTTTTTTTTCTGTGCATGTCAGATTTATACTCAGGCATGACTCACGGGGTTCACGTCGATACACGCCACTCACTCTGTACTCGATGACGTGAAGTTACATAATAATTTACCAATCTGAAGGACAACACCTGGCAACGATCATGTTTTGATGCATAGAGACACGTCCCTGTCATTTCAGCGATTCGACTCAATTGACAGCACAAGAAGCTCACGTGGTCGTGGTGTGTTGGCTCGTTACTTGGATGTGACTGAAAATTCCTGATTTCCTGATCAGGAAATGCTTTTCATATGCCGTGATTGATTTTTATACGATGCAGTAGCATAGAGATTTCGTGGGCTTGAATATCACATGCTGGTAGAAATTACACAGTCAACGCTTGAGCTCTTGCTACAAAGCAGATCGAAATATTTCTCCCAGTTTACCGGCGTGGTTGTCTAACATTTGCCCCCCCTGCTCTCTAAGCTACCGTAGATAACAAAAAAGTAAAGCACTCAAGCTGTGTCACATGGGGGGAAGATTACTGAAGAAGAATCGACATTAATGCATGATGCATTAAGAATTAATCTCACCTCATCTGTATTTATAGAGCACTTTAAAACAACCGCCACTTTGTGTTGTGTTGTATTCATGTGTAAAAGAAAAAAAATCTGGGTTCTGCCGATTTTCACAGCGCTAATATCAGCCACTTAAATCGGTTGGCTGATTTATCGGTCAGGCCCTAATAGTGCTCGTGGGCATATATTCTTTATCTCTTGCGAAAAGTGACTACTACAGCCATTTACTGAGTGACTTACAGTTGTCAAGTCAAGTACAACTTTATTGTCAAATGTGCAGTATGTGCAACATACAGCACAGATGAAATTACTTCCCTCTCAAACAGACAAGAGGAGCCGCTGCGGGTGCACGCGCCACCATCAAAAGAACAGTTTACATAAAATGACAAAATAATACAACACAACACTTAAGACACAGACAGTCATGCAATCTTAACCACTTTTCCTGCATACACTTTGTAGTTTGAAGCAGTTATAGATGAAAAAGGAGCAAATCCAAGTGTCCTTTTCACCAGTGGATCAAAGACGTCATGTTCAAAATGTGCACACATCTGCTACAAGCTAAGTTTGAAAGCAACAAGAAGCTGTAGCGTCCATTGACGAAAAGAGATTGGCTCACATCTCCTGCCCCATGTAAATCCGCTTCAATTCCAAGCCGCGACTCCCAGTTCCACATATGCATCGGCGCCTTGTAGTAGAAGAAAAAAGTCAATCAAGAAGGTACAAGTATTTTGTTTTCCATTCATCTTCATGAATGATTTTAACACTGAAGTAAAAGGAATAAAAATAAATCAGCCAACGTCTGACTGAAGGCGCCGCGCATATTATCGCCGAGATCAATTTCAAGATAAGAATAGGAATTTCCAATACAATACATCTTTATCTGTATAGCGCTTTCACAACAGCTGCAGCCCTAACAAAGCGCTTTAGGACGTTTAACATAAAATAATAATACAACCGAACACACAACATAAAACTTTGACAACAATACAATGGGAACAATTGTTCCTGCCACACGACTTGTTGTTAGAAGCGGTTGCCGATGAATAAGGAGAGAATCAAAGTCTCTCCTTTCACCCATGGTTCGGAGATGTCCTGATCACACCGTGTGTGACGTCACACGCGTTCGCTACGAGCTAAATATGAAAGTAAAAAAGCTGTAGCGTCCGTTGACGAACACAAGAGATCACTTCCATTCTCCTGTGTCAGCTGTTCCAACGCAGGCTGTCCAACATAACCGACAGCTCCAGCGCACAAAACGGGGCTCTGAAAAAAAAATGCTGCCCATTCCAGGGAC
>NW_017805625.1:5314626-5347946 GCF_001891065.2 Hippocampus comes | reverse complement strand
TTCCCCCCCCCCCCCCGCACCCCCAATCAAAATCAGCCCTGGCACACGCAAGCTGCCGAGAAGGCGCATAGAATTTTTCTCCTTTGACAAATGTCACGGCCAAAACGCTACGAACAGTCCACAACGGGTCCACACGAGGGACCACAAACGCCATCTGACAAAAAACAGAGATTTGAACTGATTGCTTTTCCGGCAAAGTAAATATTCTTGTGTTGGGACTAAAGATTAACTGCCGGCGAGGAATGTGAGGTGAATGCTGCAATCTCAATGAGAGATGAAAGCTATTTCATTTCAGTGTTTATCAGACTCAATTTTACTCTGTTCTGTAGGTATTTAAAAAAGAAAAAAAAAAGAAGTAAAGTGCAGCTTGCCTAATGCGCAACTGCCATTTCTTACACAAGTATTGCAGGACTACTGAGATGATTTCTGTTAGTTTTACCGGTGGTTTGGCAGCATGCATGCATGGATGCCCAAATACTCCTCCCACAAATCTTTTTGCATTGTTGTAGTTTCAATCGGTAGACAGAATTATGACATGTAGTTGTAGTCAAGTGTGACTTGTGGAGAAGAGGAGTGATGTGTTCCTCGTGATTTGTCCCACGACTTACAAGCACATGACTGCTTTTCACAGCTGATTGGTCCAGCTCTCTCTCTCTCTCTCTCTCTCTCTCTCTCTCTCTCTCTCTCTCTCTCTCTCTCTCTCTCTCTCTCACATTTAAACATCTTTTCTGTTAACATGATTCATGAGATCATGGCAAACCTTCTTTTCCTTTGTTTGATATAGCTCTTTGAAGAATGACCTCCAGGAAGAAAGTTCTCTTGAAAGTCATCATCCTTGGAGATTCTGGGTTAGTGGTACTTTTTTTATTTTATTGTTTCAGTTGTCACATCCCATCCTTTTATGGATGCGTTTAATGATGACCTCTGGTAGTTCCGGTCAAAGCGGCTGATTCTAGCACTTCTAACGTTGGCACAAATCATTCGCAATTTGGCAGATACGTTAACTCATTCATTCCCAAAGACGTTCTTAAATTGGCTGGTACTGAATGAGTTAAATGTGTCTCCGTTCAATACGGTCATTTAGTAGGTCTTCCTATCTATAAGTAATGCATCTTAATTTTTACAAGCAGTGCTGTGGTGAGCGTTGCTATTTGCGTTGCTATTTGCAAATGGTAAATGGGCTGTCACTTAAACAGCGTTTTTCTACCTCGGGTCCTCAAAGCGCGTTACACTCATTCATCGACTGATGACGCAGCATCAGGAGCAACTGGGGGTTCAGAATCCTGCTCAAGGACACTTTGACACGGACGTCGTAATGGCCAGGGATTGAACCAGCAACTTTAGGATTGGGGGGGGGGGGGGGGGAAACCCCCCCCCCCCTGAGCTTTGCCCCCCCCCCCCCCCCCCCAAAAAAAATAAAATGAAACATAGGGCAACATAAATGTGACAGAAATCAGATATTGTGTCCATTTCGCCCACCCCAGTTGATAAGACACACCCTTACCTGCAGCGATGTTAAAGCTCGTATCGGCAAAGTATCGACAAATTACATGTATGTGAATGGCACAAAAATCGGAATGTCATGTTGTTTTGATAGCTTTGTTGAAGCACCTTTAGCTTTAATGACATCATTGGGAGTTTTTGAGGACGAAGTCTGTCAGCGCGGCACATTTTGATTCGACCCCAATTGAGCAGCGTGTGCTATCGCGCTTGTCTGTTGTGTCCCACCAGCGTTGGAAAGACGTCACTCATGAACCAGTATGTGAACAAAAAGTTCAGTAACCAGTACAAAGCTACAATAGGCGCCGACTTTCTGACCAAGGAGGTGATGGTGGATGACCGGCTCGTTACCATGCAGGTTTGTCACAGCTCCACGTTTCATTCCTGTCAACCTTGTCATCTCATCCCCGCGGTGAGCAGTAGAAGTAACGCTTTATTGAATTGTCGGTGACCATTTGGCTCTTCAGATCTGGGACACGGCAGGCCAGGAGAGGTTCCAGTCGTTGGGCGTGGCATTCTACCGCGGAGCAGACTGCTGCGTGTTGGTGTTTGACGTGACTGCACCCAACACCTTCAAAACTCTGGACAGCTGGAGAGATGAGTTCCTGATCCAGGCCAGCCCTCGAGACCCCGAGAACTTCCCATTTGTGGTGCTTGGCAATAAGATCGACTTGGAGAACAGACAGGTAGGCGGGCATAAAGGATGATGGCGACTCCCTCATTGTTGGTCAAAAATTTAGTACAGGTTCAAATGTGCAAAATTTGGGAATGTTTTATGTTTTAATCAATGGGAATAAACTAGATTTTTTAAAAATATTGTTTTGGATGCATATTTGTTGCAGCAAAACAAAATGTTTCCATGTGTGCTTATCATTTACAAAATCAACCATCTTAACTTACTATGGAAATCGGCCCACATTTGGGGTGGAACCGTTCCACTCCCTTTTGTAACCCGAATGCTGCATCACACCCAAATATGAGAAAGCAGAGCAAGTGCGCCGGCATTTACAAAGAGACACTTGGCCCTTGAAGACCTGCTGAATGTAAAACGCTTCCCGCTGTTAAGGTTTGCTGTTGAAACATCACTTGATGAGTTGACATCCTTGAAATCAAGCTTCAGAGTAAATATTGGACTTGGGAGCCACCACGAGGCTGTAAACACGCTGTCCTAACTGGCAAAACGGCCAGTTCAGCTGTGTAGTAGTTCACACCCCTGATTTCAGCGGATTCTGACTGCTTCAGTTCCCACGCAAAGGCGGTGTGATGTGCCCTGAGTGATTGTGACGAACTGCCGACCCATCCGGGGGTGTATGGTCATGTCGACTAGGATCGGCAGCCCTCGACGGGATAAAAGGTTTAGAAAATGGAAGGATGTGTGACCACAGTGTGAAAGGGGCTTAAGGATTAACAGTGGACCAGGTTTTGCCGCGCTGTGAGCTGCTTTTGCCCCTTTCTTTTCTCCGTAATTATTACCCTCGCTTGAATGTCTGTCTTGTTCTCGTCGACTCGCAGGTAACCACCAAAAGGGCTCAGGCTTGGTGCCAGAGTAAGAACAACATTCCCTACTTTGAGACCAGCGCCAAAGAAGCCATCAACGTAGAGCAGGCTTTCCAGACTATTGCACGCAACGCCCTCAAACAGGTGGGTGGCGGCAGCGAGACCTTGCTACACGACGTATTATTTCTAGCACTGCCGAATGGGCTTTTTATTTTTGTGTGACAGCAGATCACATACTTTTTTTTTCATCGACGTGTCGTGCTGTAGCAGCTTCATGCATGAGCAGAGCCAGCGATGGGCCTTGAAATTTCGTCATCCGTTTTACGGGGTATAATTTGCCGGCAGCTGACAAAGTTGTCATCCATGTTGAACTTAAATGGCTGGCATGAGTCCTATTCTAACTTCTTGGCTGCAAGGTAGCGTATGTCATGCTGGTTGTGTGGTATTGGTGTGTTAGTGTCGGACTATATTTCTTGGACAAGCACTGTGCTGTTAAGTGTTTTTACACAAATTTACTGTGACAGTGCATCCCAAATAATGAACCTATTTTCACAAAGATGTCGAAAGTATTGGTCATCTGTTTACAAGTAAAGGAAGTCATCTCATTAAATCATCAAATCAAGTACAGGCACCAGAATTTTTTATTATTATTTCAGTTATAAGCCGTCGCTTGTTTTTTGTTGTCGCTAGGGGTGGGGAAAAGGGCCTTGTGTTGCTGGCCAAAATTTGATTTGCAAGCGAGTTTCAGGGTGCTCAAGATGTGGGGAAAAAGAAAAACAACATTTATTGAACAGTGCTGACAGTCCAACTAATTAAAAATCTTCCCAAGGAGTACAGACACTCATACGGAACACAAAACAACCAACCCAACTGGTGTCGCTCACTAGGCCACGCCCCTTAAAGCAGAAGTAAAGTCCAACATTTTGTGTTTGATGTGTCTCCACTATTCTGAATACGGTATTCTACTCTCATCGGGTAACGGACAATCACGCTTCTTCTGGGTCTGGTCATGTGACAATGGCAGGCTGAACTCTTCCGCACTGTGATGTCATTTTCAGTTAAAAATGGGCGTGACTTCCACGACTGATGACTTATCTCGTTTCTCTCTGTTAGGAGAGCGAGGTGGAGCCGTATAACGACTTCCCCGAGCCCATAAAATTGGACCGGAACGACAGACCGAAGTCGCCCGGCGGCGGTGGCTGCTGCTGAGGGACGACCCGGAACATCTCCTCTTGGCTTTCGGCGGATGAGTCACACCTGCACCTCGCTCCCAGGGAACACCCGTTCCCTGCAAGTCTTCCTCCTTCATTTCATCCTCCTCACGCAATAAGAAGCCACTCACGGATGTACCGCCTCCCCTCTCTCACGTGAAATCAAACATATTCTGATAAACTTGGTGTCCGAAGAGCACACAGGAGGAGAACAGCCCCCCCCCCCCCCCCCCCCCCCCCCCCCCAAACAAACAAAAAACCCCATCCAGTCCCATCGCCCCCTCCCCATCCCCAGCACTCCGCGGTGAGCCATCAACTTGTTGAACGGGATGACGGCACCATGTTGAAACCAATTGGGAACGTAAACTGGACCGGTTGATGCTAAGTAATGTGTGATGTTGGCTAAGCTCAGCATCCCAAGAAGCCTTTTAGCTTTTTTCTGTTCTCTTTCCATTGCCTGTCAAAAGTAATCGTCTTGAACTATATGTCTACTTATCTACCTGTATATATATAAATTACATATATATTTGAATTGGTGGATATTACATCTCAAGCCAATCTGAAATAGGTTTTTTTTTTTTTCGTTTTTTTTCTTTTGCACTTTCTTTCTTGCCTTTATATGTTCTAAATGTAGAGGGATGACTGATTTTGGGCAACATCTGCCACTAAATAAATACATGCCTTTCCTGTGAGGGTAATATATAGATATATTTCTTTTCACTTTTCCTTGTTAAAATTCCCCCGTTGAACACGTTGATTGTATGGCCTCCATCAGTCTCGACTTTTAACTGCTTCTCACTTCTGCAAGTAAGACATTGATTGGACCGCTCCTTTCACCGCTCTTTGTGTTCATCTTTCAGTGCTACCAAATGCCTAAATATGCGTCACCCACACTTTTGCTCTTCTCACTTATCTGCTTGTAGCTCAGGTCGGCCAATTACTAAATATTTTTAATGGATTGTGTGTTACGGTGTGTAGACAAGTCAAATGGCTGATGGATGGAAACCTACGTGACAACAAAATATCCATCTTTCTGCCATGATATTATTCCTTCTTGTAGAAACAAAATCACTGCAATGCCAATAATGTTGTCAATGGGAATTTGAACATCAAATAAAACTCTTGAATATATCGACTCTTCGTCTGGCTTCACAGATTCTCACCTGGTTTAAGGATTTCTCCACAACTTGAAGGTTGTATTCAATACAATACAGTGTATGTATATTAATGTGTGTATATTGTATGTATGTGTATATATACGCCACTCGGTGGAGGGTCTGTAATATTTTTAGAACATTTAGTTACAGAAAATGAAAAATGGTTGACGTACTGTACCAAAAGAAAGTCTGGGTTTTTTTCCAAAGCTGTATACAAAATATAGATGTACTGTACTTGATGTATAGAGAGCCAGGGACCCTCGTAAATAGTACAGTATTTCATTGCATCGTTATTGTTAAATCCTACTTACATAGTCACCCTCATTAGCCAAGCAGCAAGACAAGTTGTCTGCTTTAAAACAACTGATGACGGTGACAGGATTTGAGGAAGCTCTGAAGTGCACAAAGTGCTGAATGACCGGGGCATCCCTCGGTTTACAACGTGGTCTAAGCTACTCAAAACACAAGAGTAAATTCATAATTACAGTAAATATGTACATGCAATGCTAGCCGATCGCACTCACAATCACAACTAGGGGGAATTTAGAGTGTTCCATTATCCTGCCGTGCATGTTTTTGAAATGTGGGAGGAAACCGGAGTACCCGGGGAAAACCCGTGGGACGTGGGTGTAAATGCCAACTCCACACAGGCAGGCCGTAGCCGGAATCGAACGTTGCACCCCTGTACTGTGAGGCAGACGTGCTAACCAGTCGACCGACTTCTTGTACGGCGTGACGAAGTATTCTTCCGCAACTATGAAAGTAGTTCGTCGTTTGTCGAAATGTGAGTTGCCACATCCCTCAGTCGATTTCCTGCTCCTCGCCTCGCCTCGCCTCGCCTCGTCGACTTCCGGTGCCTTCGCGGAAATAGCTTGATCAAAGAGCGGCTACTTCCGCCTTGTAGCTGCTTTTCCTGACACATCAAAATGGTGAGCTACACACAACACGTTTGCTCCTCGATTACTTTTTGCTTCTCACCGTACTTTAAATGTGTCGTGTGCCTTCGACAGATGCTTCTTTAGCTTCAACACGCGGGACAAAATGTAGCTTCTGCTTTCATTCAAACATGCTAGGCAACTGGTTAGCTAACAGGCTAATTGTAACTAGTCGACTCTAACGTGGAATATGTGTGTTTATTGAGTATTTAATCCAAACAGAGTCGACTATTATGCTTAGGAAGCGACGCCTTTTGGTATAGCAACAAAGGAATGCGACCGTGGCCGTAAATTCGAATGCTAGCAAGCTAAAGCTAACAGCTGCTGAAGCAGCCAGCTTTCAGTTGGGCAACTTCCATACAGCGCACTGACTTCTGTTCATGAAAACATATTTAGCAATTCGAAGCACATTTTGTACTGATACATACTAATACTATTTTGTATGTCCTAATAGGAAAATAAGATAGCAATCAATATATGTGCAGGAAAAAAGAAAGTGAAATACAAAAGATAGATGGACTAGGTAAATATGAAACGCCATAGATGGGCTAACGAAAGTAGCATTGATGTCATTAGTAGTAATAAACTTTTAATCAAGTGGTTCTCAAGCTTTTTATGTCAAGTGCCACCAGAAAAAAATACCCATAACCAACTTCAAAGTATTGGTGTTCATGAATAATGAGGGAGAGGCAGAGAATGTATTCCTGAAAGAATATGTAATCGTATCATGTTTCGGTCATCCAATAAAATAAAATAAATCAATAACTAAATAAATTTACATCTACTGAGTTTTTCACAGGCCAGCAATGCTGTGGTAGATCCATTCTAAAAATAATCAGTACATAATATTTTGTGGGTCTTGAAAAATCACACAGATTTGGTCCCATCGCTACATTTCATTCAGTGTAATGCTTTTAATGCTCGTCAGACGGCCACCTTGCGGCCCTACTTGAACGCGGTTCGAGCCACCCTGCAGGCCGCCTTGTGCCTGGAGAACTTCTCCTCCCAGGTGGTGGAGAGACACAACAAGCCCGAGGTGGAAGTACGGTGAGTGCGTTTGGCACTTGCTTCTTTCTGGAGAAGGGCTGCGAATAACTGTCCGTCTCGTGTCCACGTTCAGGAGTAGCAAAGAACTTCTCCTTCAGCCCGTCGTCATCAGCCGCAACGACAAGGAGAAAGTCCTCATCGAGGGCTCCATCAACTCGGTCAGAGTCAGCATCGCCGTCAAGCAGGTCAGTTCGGCCGGCGCCGTTGTCGCCGTTCCCAACCGTCTCTCGTCCCGCGCGATGACACGATTGCGGATTCCACCAGGCCGACGAGATTGAGAAGATCCTGTGTCACAAATTCATGCGCTTCATGATGATGAGGGCGGAGAACTTCTTCATCCTCAGGAGGAAACCGGTGGAGGTGAGCAGAGAGCAGCTCAAGCGAAAATAGTTTCAAATATTTAAGCTTTTTGTTTTTGTTTCTGTGTTTTCCCCGATTTTTCATGGAAAATGTATCTTGGCGGTATTATACAAAGAAATGATGTCAAAATGGTTTGGTACGCCAGTTATACATGACTCAAGACTTTTGTGTTCAGGGTTACGACATCAGCTTCCTGATCACCAACTTCCACACGGAGCAGATGTATAAGCACAAGCTGGTGGACTTCGTCATTCACTTCATGGAGGAGATCGACAAGGAGATCAGCGAGATGAAACTGTCCGTCAACGCCAGAGCTCGCATCGTCGCTGAGGAGTTCCTCAAAAATGTGAGATTTCAAAGCTTTGGGGCTTTATGAACTAAAAATGATGGCGGGGGGGGTTAGGACAAACAAACAACAATTCTGACTTTTTTTGTTTGTTTTGCAGTTCTGAGACAAAAAGAAAACATTCCCACCAGTGTGGCCCGAGAGAAGAAAGGCATCAGCTAAGAGATGACAAATATAAATAATGTACAAATGTACGTACTGTGCTTCGTACATTTCCAATCCATGTAGACGAGCACAGACTGGCTTTGTTTTCCCCCTGATGATTGAAAGTGTTTGTTTTTTAATATATATTTTATTGTGCTATGCTTTTTGTTATGACCACGAGGCAATCAATTGGTGCATGCTGTTTTATTACAGAGTCCAACCTATTGTAGATTGAAATCATCCAAAATAATAAATATACTCGCCGGTAGGGAAGATTAGAAATGTTGTTTGTGAGTTCAAGGGGAAAGGGAACAGCACATGCCTCACTCTTCTGAGGGTCAGGGTTCAAATCTCAGTTTGAGCTTTCTCATAGCTGAAGACTCTAAAAATTGTCCATTAGGGTGGTGCCCAATCTGTGCGTCACCTCAGCTGGTATCCCTTCCAGCTCACCTATGACTCGTGAACAAAAATGGAAGGCGAGAAAGACAGTGGCAACCAAGCAGAGAAACTTTATTGACATTTGTACAACTGAAAAGGAGCAGCAAGGCAAAGTACACTTTTCACAACAGTTGTGTACATAAACCAATATAGAATCGATTAAAACACGTAAAACGTACATAGATTACTATAATAATCATTTGACAGATGTGACTGAATGCAAACAATTATTTGGAGGATGCACATTGGGGATGGACACTCGTGATAGCAATTGTGTGGAACTGATGTATGAACGATGATTTGAAACAAAATCGAGTGCACTTGGCTCCCCCAAAAGAAATTTCTCATCAAACGCCCAGCCTTCATGAACACACCGCAGTTCTTTTTTTTATGTCCATTGTAGTCGGCCCATAAAAATTTTTAATAAAACACCCCAAAAAAAGCCACTGAATGCTACCCCAAAGGTGATTTTTGTTTCCAGGTGCATCACTGACATTCATGAACACATCAAAAACACTTCACAAAGACCCGACATGTTCAAAAGGCTCTTGAAAAAGCACCGGTGATACCATCACTACTACTCCTGTGAGCATATTCAACATGTATAGGATGATTTACACAGCTTATGACTGACATAAGTTTTTTTTCTTCCAAAAGTTCCAGACCCTCCAATGTAGTGATTCCCACGACACACGAGTGGTGCGCACACTCCCTCTAGTGGTACACAAAAGAATCACTGCCTAAGTGATCACTTGTATGAAACCTTTTAGTACATTTGTACTGTATTGCTGTTCTCTGACAATGACATGTGCATCTTTGCTATATTTTTCAGCAATTGTCTTTTTTTTTCAGGGGGGGGCGCGCAGTTGACATAAGTTTGAATCAAACAACCTCATGTCCACTATTTGGAGAAATATGGTGAGCAACCACAAAGACATGGAAGGAGATTTTCTTGTGGTCTTCAAACCACTGATGAGCAAAGAGTAACTGCAGAGTTCTTGTTCGCACACACACGGCTTTATAAAACAGCAACACATTACGTGAACGCTTTTGACAGTGCGGGAGGACGTGTTGTGATACTACAGCGTGACGAAAACACCACAAAGCTGTCCGTTCGGGAAAGCTGGGAGTACAAAAACGTGACGCCCGTGTCGATTCGTCTCCCAAGTCGTCGACGGCGAGCGTCCTCGCGAGGCAGCTGAGCGGTCACGCAGGAAGCGCGAGCGAGGGCGTCAGAAGTGCGCCGGCACGGTTTTCAGAGCGGCTTCTGTGCTACGCTGCACGCTCACATTCTGGAAGAGCCACAGTTTTGGACATCAACGGGGACATAAAACAGGTAGAAAAGGATTCATTTATTACGGTGCATCTTGTCGAGACAAGAAACATGAATGGACATTAACACTGATCATCGTGGAGAAACATTTTCAGGTTCACAATGAGAACAAATTGAACACAATTAAAGCTCATATGCATTGAAGAGGTTACATGTTGTGTGTTGGCTTCATGATTGTACAAGTTTAAATGTAAGGCAGACTGGAGGTAGATCACTAAAAGCATTTATCAAGGCGCGACTGGAAAGGACGGAGGTGCGCGTGCGGACAGCGAAGCATCCTCCTGGCTGGGATGAGTCTGGGTAAAATAATGGCCGTGAGGTGGAGGGGGCGGAGTCACTCCGCGTTGGTCCGCTTACGTACCTCCGGTCGCTCTCGGTGTGTGTTCACGGCATCCACGCCTAAATAGATCGACTCCACTTTGCATCCTGTGAAAACAAAAAACGCTCGTCGCTAACGTCCCATTTCCGATGCTCGCGTTTGTAAACGATGACGGAGAAGAAAACTGACCGTAAGCCAGTGGGGTGAGTTTCAACACCGTGTGCAAGGGGCACTTCAGATAAGGCAACTCAACTGTGGGAAAAAAAAAAAACACAAACACAACATCATTTTTGGATCGGTCGTTATATCGGCGACGTTTTAGCGATTGCGTTCAACTGTGTTTCAAATGGCGGCAAAAGTAAGACTGCGGGGGACTTAAAAACTTTAACATTGAACAAAATAAGCTACCTAAAATATAATAATAGTGTGAGCATTATTATGTTGGTCAAGGCAGATTGTTGCGGTGCGCCTTTCCAGCAGCTTGCGCACCTAAAGTTGCCTCCTGTGAATTTGAATTTGAATGTGCGCTACCTGCGGTCTTGTCGAGAAAGTAGGCGAGAAGGCAGCGCATGACGGCCTGGTGACAAATGACCAGAACGTTCTCCTGCCTCTCCAGCTCCATGATGACGGGCTCCAGACGCTGCACCAGGTCTTCATACGACTGAGAGAAAGAATACGGCCTTCAGTACTGATTTTGTGATTTTTTTTTTTTTTAAAACAGGTGCACTTGCTGACCTCTCCTTTAGGATAGCGATAACGATATTTGTCTTGGTCTCTCAGCGCGAACTCCAAAGGGTAATGCTCTTGGATCTCTTCGTACATCATTTCCTCGCACACGCCCTGCGAGACGAGACGAGACGAGAGGCAACGAGTTAAAACACCTCGAATATATTTGGGTGAGCGCACAATATCCCACTCACGGCATCGATCTCGTTGAGCGATTTCCACTGTTCGTACGGCACTCCCAGACACTCGGCCGTCTGGATGGTTCTCTTCATCTGGCTGGTCCACACTTTCAGATCCTTGATGTTCTGCTCCTGGATGTACTTCCTCAGACATGTGCCGTACTTATAAAAAAAAAAAAAAAAAAAAAACGCCAAACACCAAATTGTAAAAACCACTCAGTCCAGGGGAAGAAGACACGCGACTATGCAGAAGGTGGAGCACCTCTTTCCCCCGCGCCGACAAGGCCGAGTCGCCTCCGATGCGTCCCTTGATGTTGAGGTCGCTCTCGCCGTGCCGACTCAGGTAAATGGAGCGCGGCGTGATGTGGATATTCATCAGGTAGTACACGATCCGGCTCTGGATGTGGTCCTGCACGCGATTCACGAGATAACGGCGGCCCACGTCCATGATCTTGATGTAGGGCATGTCCCTAAAGGACCACGGCACAACAATACCGAAATAAATGCGAAAAGTATTTTCAGTTTTTACTTGACTCCGTGAATAAAAATCTTTTTTCAATTTTAGTTTGAATTTTTGCTCACTAAAATAACCTTGTTCCTTATGCACACCAGCTGTTTCGATTATCCACATGTACCTCATGTTGTGTCAACTCACCTGTCCAAAACCTCGTCCAGAGGCTGATAGGACGACTCGTAACACTTGATCCTTTTCATAAAGTCTTCGATGGCTTCTTGAGTGTCACAGTGGATGTAGTCGGGGCTGCCGAGCTTCACTTGCTAACGCCGCGGCAAACACACGCACGCACGCACACACATTCCGAACATGACGGGTTGGTTTGAATGTCAACAGAGACGTCACCGCGACAACTCACCACGATGTTCTGCGCGATGACGTCTGGGTCTTCACACACAGATTCCACAAAGAACACCTGCGCGCACGACAACAGCGCCAGTGGTCAGTCCGTCGGTGGGCTCCGGCACACCGCGGCGGCGTGCTCTGCCGCGCTTACCTTGAAACCGTTTTGCTCGGCAAACTTGACAATGGCCCCTCGTCGTTCTCTTGTCGTATTGGTGGCGTCGAATACCTGAAACCGTAGCCGAGGAGTATATACATGAGCGGGCATCCGCGAGAGAGATTCTTTGTCATTTTAGAATGAAGGAAAAAAACTCACGGCCACTTGCCCTCCCTCAACACTGAGGTACTGCCGGACGTCATTGAGAGCTGCCATTGCACAGTGGCTGCAGGAACAAATACATGTCGACACACTTCACAGATGTGGCAATTACAACATTATGGAAAATATTTAGTAGCTCCACTAAGTTCACGTCAAAAAGTGGAAAAGAAATATCAAGATTCGTGACACGCCGAGTCAAATATTTGACGTGCTGCGATTTTTATGGTCAGCTCTATGGCTTATAGCTGGCAAAAAGCCACAAACGGTTTTAGACCTAGCGCCACCTGTTGCTCTGGCATGCAAAGCACATGCCGCAAGGGCATTTCTCACATTTGGTTTGAAACTACTTTTTGTGTTAAAAACTTTTTTTCGGCTAAAAACACCTTATGATACATGGTCCTTTTTTTCGTCTAAAAACGCCTTACTATACATGGTCGTTTTTTTCAACTAAAAACGCCCGACTACACATGGTCATTTTTTTCGGCTAAAAACGCCTTACTATACATGGTCGTTTTTTTCGTCTAAAAATGCCTTACTATACATGGTCCTTTTTTTCATCCAAAAACGCCTTGCTATACATGGTCGTTTTTTTCGTCTAAAAATGCCTTACTATACATGGTCCTTTTTTTCATCCAAAAACGCCTTACTATACATGGTCGTTTTTTTCAACTAAAAACGCCCGACTACACATGGTCACTTTTTTCGGCTAAAAACGCCCTACTATACATGGTCGTTTTTTTGGGCTAAAAACGCCTTAAGATACATGGTCACTTTTTTCGGCTAAAAATGCCTTCCTATACAAGGTCATTTTTTTCGGCTAAAAATGCCTAACTATACATGGTCGGTTTTTTTTTGTTAAAAACGCCTTACTATACATGGTCGTTTTTTGGGGCTAAAAACGCCTTAAGATACATGGTCACTTTTTTCGGCTAAAAATGCCTTCCTATACAAGGTCATTTTTTTCGGCTAAAAACGCCCTACTATACATGGTCTTTTTTTTGGGCTGAAAACGCCCTACTATACATGGTCATTTTTTTCGGCTAAAATCGCCTAACTATACATGGTCAGGTTTTTTTTTTGTTAAAAATGCCTTCCTATACATCGTCGTTTTTTGGGGCTAAAAACGCCCTACTATACATGGTCATTTTTTTCGGCTAAAAATGCCTTACTATACATGGTCGTTTTTTTCGGCTAAAAACGCCTTACTATACATGTTAATTTTTTTTGGCGAAAAATGCCTTACTATACATGGCCGTTTTCTTGGACTAAAAACGCCCTACTATACATGGTCATTTTTTTCGGCTAAAAATGCCTTCCTATACATGGTCATTTTTTTCGGCTAAAAATGCCTTCCTATACATAATTTTTTTCGGCTAAAAATGCCTTCCTATACATGGTCATTTTTTTCGGCTAAAAACGCCCTACTATACATGGTCGTTTTTTTGGGCTGAAAACGCCCTACTATACATGGTCGTTTTTTTGGGCTGAAAACGCCCTACTGTACATGATCCATGGTCGTTTTTTTGGGCTGAAAACGCCCTACTATCGTTTTTTGGGGCTAAAAACGCCCTACTATACATGGTCGTTTTTTTGGGCTGAAAACGCCCTACTGTACATGGTCGTTTTTTTCGGCTAAAAACGCCTTACTGTACATGGTCATTTTTTTTGGCGAAAAATGCCTTACTATACATGGTTGGTTTTTTTCGGCTAAAAACGCCTAACTATACATGGTCGGTTTTTTTTTTTTTTTTGTTAAAAATGCCTTACTATACATGTTCGTTTTTTTTTTCGGCTAAAAACGCTTCATGATCAGATCATCAGCAAGCTCTGCGGAAGCCTGACATTGAACCTGTTCATTTGAATCAGGTGTGTTGAGACAGGGAGACATGGAAAACATGCAGGACAGCGGCCTTCCAGGACCGGAGTTTGAGACCCCTGCTGTAGATATTAAACATAGTTTAAATAACACCATGTGTGTGGATATAGCCACGGTGCAACTACATTGTTTTTTTTTTTTTAATTTTTTTTTTTAGATTTTTGGTTTGTTTTGGGTCCAAATTCGGCACTGGTCACGTGTAATAAATGAAGAAAAGAGAGATATTCAAATCATAAAAGGATGAGAGAAAGGATACATGAATCATGAACTGACTCACCGTCTGATTTTTAAGCCCTCTTCATTAAAAATGCCTTACTATACATGTTCGTTTTTTTTTTCGGCTAAAAACGCTTCATGATCAGATCATCAGCAAGCTCTGCGGAAGCCTGACATTGAACCTGTTCATTTGAATCAGGTGTGTTGAGACAGGGAGACATGGAAAACATGCAGGACAGCGGCCTTCCAGGACCGGAGTTTGAGACCCCTGCTGTAGATATTAAACATAGTTTAAATAACACCATGTGTGTGGATATAGCCACGGTGCAACTACATTGTATTTTTTTTTTTAATTTTTTTTTTTAGATTTTTGGTTTGTTTTGGGTCCAAATTCGGCACTGGTCACGTGTAATAAATGAAGAAAAGAGAGATATTCAAATCATAAAAGGATGAGAGAAAGGATACATGAATCATGAACTGACTCACCGTCTGATTTTTAAGCCCTCTTCATTATCCGGACTAAAAAACTCAAAGGATTTGTAGATCTTCACACACTCCCTCCGGTACTGGCCCACATTGAACTCTGTTACACATTAAAAAACAATAACAACAATATTCATGATGACAGATGCTGCGGTTTACTCTCCGGTGAGTGGAATGAAGCGGCGGGTACCTTTGGTGGGCACTCCGATCCAATTTAAGTAGCGTGTTAGCTTCTTGGAGATGTAGGTCTTCCCACGGGCTGGCAGGCCCACCGTCACGATGAGGGTGGGGCAGTTGGTCATACAAACTATCAAAAGACACAAACATTTGCAATTCGGCTCAACGTGTGCGAAAGTAATACTGGGAGTCAAGAGGCTCCACATGGTATGAGAATTAGGAAGACGTGACGTGGATGACCACAAAAGAGAGAAGGCAATAACGTTTCGCTCACTCTGATCGGTTACTAACAGCTATCAACAAGCATGTGAAGAGTCTGCACCGACATCATTTGTGCACGAGAATTTTTTTTTTGTTGCACATTTTCATTCATTGGCAATTAAAGTTGACCACAGAGGCTTGTTTTTTGCCTTTTTGGGGACACTCTAAAACGTTTTAAATGTTAAAAAGCGTAGCGTTGCTTCGTGTCTGAAAATTGTGATCATCTCGCCAATGTTAATGTGCACATTTGTACTCATGCTCCATTTGGACATTGGAAAATATTTGGGTTTTTATGGACGTTGGGCCTTTTCCTCCCCAAAGGCACTCACTAATGTGAAAAAAAAGCTTCATATTACTTACCGTTGGAAAATGACGACCAAGCGTCACCAAAATGTATGTGCACATCTCTACTCATGCCCACTTTTACATCTAAAAGAATAAAATTTCCTTTCAAAAGAGAAAGCTTAATATCACTTGATGTCATAAAACTAGTCAATCATTACCACAATTTATATGGGCATCCCTACGTCTGGAAACTTCTACCACTGCAAATATTAGAACGATTGGCGCAATATTTTGGATTTTATGGATATTAACATCATTCTCTGCATTGGTGCTCACTATAGCTTTATGTCAAACACTTACTGTCGATAAAATTTAAGCTACTGAGACGATTTTTCGAATATTTTCAGAGGTCAGCGTGGGCATAAATACACCTTAATTTTGGTGACGATTGATAGCAGTTTTCAAACATTATGCGAGGTAAAGATTTTTTTTTACACTTACGTTAAACGTTTTAGACTGTCTCCCCGTTTTTTACGCTATGTCGTGCACTATTTTGTCACATTTTCCCCTCGGTACATAGTTTTATTTCAGCCTCTTGTAAACTCCGTGTATTGGTATACCGTTTTCAGTCATTAAGCGTCGAGTTCACCATCCTGATAATAACTGCAGGACAGTGAGAGGCGAATTGCAAATCGTTAGCCTAATTCAATCGCTCGTGTTTCCGCCGAGGTTCGACGAGGAAAAGACCACTGAGAGTTTAGAGTGGACTCGGTCCAATGACTGATGCAGCAGTGCGGTGTGAAAGCTGCGGGCTGAAACGGCAGCACAACACGCAGAGGCTTGACTCAGCAAAAAACAAAAGGGGGTCCTGCAACAGAGCCATCCAGAGGGGGGAGACGAGTCGGCACACTGCGTTTGAAAACAACCACTGACGTTGTGGATAAATTCAATGAAGTCCCGTTGCTTGAGGCCGAACCACGTGACTGTTTGCGGCGAAAATAGTGTCAAAGGGCAAGTGGAAACATTGATCTAAACCGCATACAACTGTAGACTACTTGGGGAAACGGTCCTCCTTTGGCATCTTCTTACCGCGTCTCTGTGCAATGTGGCCGCTCTTGCCCGGCAACCAGATCTTCCTCAGCGGGTTCTGAGTGAGCTCCCGCTGGCATGCGTCTACCAGATACTCCTCGTTATCTAACATCATCTACGACGATGCTGTTGCTGTTGCTGCTGACTTGAAGTAACTAACGAAAAGCTCGGGCTCGGTTCTGAGCGCACCGAGGGAGGATTTCTCATATCAGCTGAGGAACAGCAGGTTGTCGCTACCGTAATGAGTGGAAGAGTGCGCGCAACGACAATCGAGAGGCAGAAAAAAAAACGGTTTCCCTCCCTTAAATGTGTCAAACAAACATATGTGGGGTGTCAAACAAACATCTGCGGGGTGACGCTTTAACGAACTATTAACTCGAGGGTAGAAAATTCTGAATGTACTCGAACAGTTTTGAGTGGACGACGGTTGTTACCGTAAAGCAACAGGTTGCGAGCGAGAGACGCAACAAGAAAAAAAACCAGACATTTCATTGAAAAACAGCCTTCGCGTGAAGAGCACATGGACAGCGAGTGCAGGCAGCGATCTTGGCCAATCAGGGAACAGACCGGAAGTCTGGCAGCCAATGAACTCAGCGGAGCACAACAACAACCAGCGCGTGCCTGGCGGCTGGCAGCCCTCAGATTAAAAACAAACCTCAGATTAAAAACAAAAACAACTTTCACATTTTTACTCAAGATTACTCATTAACTTCAGGAATGAGTCACACACTAAAAGGATATTGCACATTAAAATACTTTTTTGTTACTGTTAAAATCCTTTTGAGACTTGGTGACTATAATGCACAATTAGTAAATTGTACATTATTCCCCCAAATTAGGTATTACTGACGCAAATTATTACTGACTGACGTATGAAATGCATACACAATACAATTTTGAGTAATTTCATGTCACACGTACATGTAGTGACAGAAAACGCCATCAAGTGGCGCTGTTTGACCATTTTCACATGCATTTGTCAGTAAGGCAATGTGCACAAAATTAAATGGCCCAAATTGAATTGCCATGGACCGACACTTATTCATTATAACTCGATAGGTAACGCATCCATCTATATAAAAACAAGAGGCTAAATTAAAAGTGAATAGAGCACCACAAGATTTACAGCAGGTGAATAGTATGTTGTTTTTATTTTGCCACAATATTGAATCGGTGATTTTGTTGAAAACGTTGGGGGGGGGGGGGGGGGGAACCGGCTTTTTGTGTGTGTGTGTGTGTGTGTGTGTGTGTGTGTGTGTGTGCTGAGGTAAAGTCAAGTGGGCGTGTTAACTAGCTAACTAGCGTGGCTCACATCAGGTCGTTTCCTCTCTGACATTACTCCAGAGTGGAGAAAAGCAGTTTAGTAACAACAATTTTTTTCAGAATAAGCTCTTTGACTCTTGTCCTATATTTTGATTTTATTTCGAAAAATTCAACGTATTATTTTCTCAGTGGGGGGGGGGGCAATATTTACCCAAACATTCCAAAATAATACACTTTAGAGTTATGATTGCAATCCCACGAAACTGTGAAACCGCAATACTTATGCTCACAGTTATCATATTGTCAGAATGTGAAACCTTCCTGCGGCTACTCCATTGTAACAATCACCTTCAAGGAAAAGGTGAGTGAAGACTTCCGAGTTGATTTATTCACATAGACAATGCACCCAAAGCATGCATAGATAAGCTCAGTGTGCTCGGCTGCGTATATGACCAAAATGTACATTTTAGCTCACTGACATACAAAGCTTCATTGCTAATATTTGTGCTTTATCTCTGCAATGCATGAACAAAAGTATGTACGCAGTGTGTTTTCAGTCTTAATCACGCAAATTGGGTATGATATTACTTCTAAAATCTCCTGCTGCTATAGGCACTCGAGCCCTCTAGCACACACAAACATTTCGATCTGGCCTGTTTGGTTCTTTCCTGTTACAAAATGGCGATGCAGGAAGCAGGACGACTCACCGCAGGGACAAAAATATCATCACATAATAGCAGCGATGAGAATGGAATGGGGGAAGGGGGTGTGGTGTGAACAGAACGGAATCCAGATCAGCTTCTTGACCACGAGGCAAAGCCAACGACGGGCTCGGTTTATGTCTCATGACTACATCAACAAGATGCGGAGGAATCACCAGCATGGCATTAAACGCTGTCACATGTGCCCAATATGACAACGGGCTCAAGTCTCCAGATGTAAAAACTCCCCCGATGACAACACAGTGCGCGCGTGCGCAGACGCAGCCCCAGCTCGGCCTCAAGCCTATAATGAGATTCAGCGCAAGGGTGAACTTTCCCCCAGATTCTGCTCAGACTCCGCCAGGGAGGGAGGGAGTGAGCGGGAGCGATGAATTATTGCCATTATTCATAGAAGCCATAAAGGACACAAACTCACAAATACTGTACACACAACAACGGCATATTTGAGAATAAAGATGGGAAAGACGAGTTGTGTGAAAGACGCTTGACGCGCACACACCCGGGTGTAATATTACCTTCCTGAAGATTGCCCTCCCTCTGCAGCACGTATGTGACACAACTGGCTGGACGCCGTTACTGCCACCTCGTGCGATCATGTTAGCACGGGCAGGAAGCCATTCGGAGTAGATTACGGTGAACAGAGCGCAGTGCCAGGGTGCCAGCTTGCATGTTGTCAGCTTGACAGTACATCTGTCCAACACATACTTGGAATCAACGTCATGGCGCCTTTAGGAGGATTGAACACAAAGCTCGGATCCCTCCTTGCATACTCACATGACCACAGAGTGCAGCAGTGACTTTCCAGCGCTCCCTCTAGGCAATATGAATTACATAATAGAGTAACAGCCTGTTTGTATTATAACCGAGTCAGTGGATTATATGGGACATGGTACAAAGGCTGGTGCACACCACTGTTCACACTCGCTGCTTAATTTAACACACGCAGCTTCAACAATGAAACAATGAGGAACAAGACATGTTTTTCTTTTCGACTTCTACATGCACTGGCACGAGGAGCTAAACGAGGCCATAGTCCAAAGAGCACAGCAGAATCAATCTACTTGTAACAAACACTTTTTGAAACACTCATCAGCTGACAATAAAGATAAAAAGGAGGAGGCCTCTGGGGCCATAAACTGCCTCTGAGAGCAATTCATCTGCATTGCACCGGGCAAGTCGAAAAACAAATGAAACCTTTGGGGAAGCCTCATCAAAATTGTTACTGAACGAAGCTAACGTGCATGGCTGGAGTGTGCAAGCAAGCCAGAGAACCGAAAAGAAAACCCTGATAAGTCACGAGCCTGAGAAGAACATGCAAACTCCACACAGGAAGGCCGAAGCCCAGATTCCAACTCATGACCTCTTGACCCCCGTGGACAACTTGACATGCCAACTGGGAATCCTCACTTGAAACCCAATTCCTAACCTGTCCGAAACATTAACGCTGACTTCTAACCTTAAACTGAAACACTAAACCTAATCCATGACCCGTAACCTTCATTGTAACCCCCAGTCAGAGTAGTGTGTTAAGTACTCTACTCTCAAATAACAAAATTTATCACACTGGAATACCATGCAACAGTAATAAAAACAGTCTGCAATAATACACGTTTCTTTTAAGTGGTACAAGGGGAGAAGACCTTGAAAAAAAATGATCGCATATTAAATCGCAATTGCAATATTGAGTGGGAGGGGAATCGCAATTAGATTACTTTTCAAAATCATTCAGGCCGCATTGTCCACACAACACGTGGCAAGCTCAAAACCGGTTATTTTCGTTCTCTTTAACGAAAATAACAAAATAAATAAAATCACAAAGGAAAAAAATGCTTCAGGGGCAAAAAAAGTAAACTGGGTGAAACTACATGTGACAATTTCAGTTTCTCTTGCACTACAAAAATACTGCACATATCTACAAAATAAAGCTAATACTAAAACTCATGAAAAATAAATTCAAACGGAGCATTTAAAAATAAAATAAATAATAATGAATGAAAACTAACTAACCTGCTAAAAAAAAAAAAAAAAAAAAAGAAAAACCACCAAATTAATAAAAATGAAAAAGTCACAATGAAATAAAAACTTAACTACCACAAAAAAATACCAAACTATTGAAACTAATCATTCCACTCCACAGCTCGGATAGACTCCAGCTCACTGAGGTATACAGTAGTAGTGAGTATACAGTAATGTAAAATTAGCTGCCTTTTTTCCTGCAACCAGTACAACAGCATATTTACTGCAACCAAAACACACAAGATATGTCAGCAAAGTTTTGAGACTCATGTCACAAAAGTTATCGTTCAAATCCAAGTTTTCCCTCTTCAAAGTCATCCAATCCTAATGCACTTTCCTATGCTTCACCTGCATGCACTTTTGGAAGGATTCTTCTGGGGATCTTTCACAGCAAACGTTGCCACGGCCATCTTGATGTCAACTTCAAAACGAGTACTCAATGACGATCCCCTTGAGTTTATGGGGTGGGGGGGGGGGGGGTTAAAATAGAGACAGAGATGGGTCGGGTGACTCAGGAGGTTAGTCTCCTTTCAGCCAGGAACTGTCAGATCCTCGGGGTGAAGCGGCCACGAGATGTGCTGCCACAACTCTTCGCCTATTCTGAGCACTGAATGAAGCAAAGGCCACGGGATCTCTTTGCCCACAGTGAGAGGGGGTTCGAAAATGCAGTTTGGGTTTGAGATATCTTCTTTTGACACCAGCCTCGGAACTGTTCTGACCCATCTTATATGCAAGTTGCGATTTAAAAGAACAGCACACTTTACCCCTCTGCATTTTAGTGTCTGATGAATGCAAATCTGAGCGGCTGTCCCATCATAGGTCGACTTGATTTCTCCGCGATGCTTTAAAACGACAACCAAAAACATGTGCAGTAACATTTAAAAGCTTCGAGACAGCGTCTCCACAAAAAAACAGCTTGCAACTCGGTTGGAAACGTACAAATGGGCGACATTTCACCACAAAGTAAAAATAAATAAAAAAAGTGCGTCTTAAGCAAAGGGCAACACGATTAACATTGATTTAGTGTAAGTGGGTGTTTTCCGCAGCTGTCATCTCCTCGACATCCGGAAGCGAGCCTACGTGACACTCGCTTGTTTACTTCAGTCCGCTGCTAGCCAAAGTAGCACAGCTGCCGCTCCTAAAGCAACACTTTCAACAATAATACTAAAATAAAAACTCTTCGAACGGCTTCAAAAAAAAAGCTCCGTCTTACCTGCCCTGTCCCGCGTGTTTCTCGGGCGGCAGGAGCCCCTCATGGTCCGGGTTTAGCGTTCTACTTCTGCGCGTGGAGATGGAGAGTCCGAGAGTCAGAGGAGACGAGGGGACGTCCACACCAGATAGCCGAGTGGCTGGTTCGGCCAGCAATGAATGAAGAGCGCGCGCGCACCCTGCACAGCACGCCTACTCACGTAAATCAGCGCACGCGCACGTACACTTGTTTTTGTTTTGCAGCTAGCGCACATGTCCTCGCGTCTTAAGACCGACACTTCCAGGTTTCAGCGACCGAATCGTAAAAGTTTAATGATCATAATAAAAATAAAAATAACAATAATAGTAAGCATTTTAAATTCAATTATCAATTATTCAATACAAGATAAAAGAAACAGTATACGTAGATTTAAATGTCACAATATTCAATTTAACAATAACGTATTTATCATAAAAAACGATTACACTTAATGACATTATTTATTTAATTATAATTAATTTAACATTTAAAAAAAGAATTACATATTTTAACCCATTATTTAATATCATTTATCCCCATTCCAAAAACGATTCATCATTAATTTCAAGATAATACCGATTGATAAATAAAATACAAAATGAATATCAAAGGAATATCTCAGAAAGCTTTTTAAAATAAAATATTTTTATTATAACTTTTTCATATATAATGAATATAATTATGATAATTTACCAATTATTTAATTAAATACATAAAAATGTTTAAATGTCAAATTGATTGCATGAAAAAGGTCAGTTTCACATTTTATAATTTAATTTGTAATTTAATTTCTAAAATAATTTATTAATAATTAATTCACTCATACTTTAATCAAATAAATAGGCATGTTAATGCATACTGTATGTAAGGTGGGTTATAATAAAACAATGATTGTTTTTAATTAATCCATTCTAATTAATATAAATTAATTATAATTATTTCATAAAATACATCTAAGATCTACAAGGTGGAGATTCAAGATTGGTTTTAATAATGTCCATTATTACATTATTATGAATCTTTTGGAGAAATCACCTTTAGTCAGATGAGCGATTTACTATTATGTACAAGAAGTTGAGGAAGTCAACCAAATAGCGTGTTTATAAAGGCATTCTTGGGGTGTTTGGTTTGGTTTGGGGTTTTTTTTGTTTTTGGAGAAAAATGGAATAAATGCACACCATCGCATTCAGTTTTTGTGACCAACAACTACTTTGAAACAGTAACTTGGAACTCTGTGACGGCTCCATTCAAGTAAACAGAGACTTGATGCGGCTTTCACGACAACATCCTTTCTAGTTATTTTAGTTCGTAACTGCGCTATTACCACGTAGGAAGGTGCAGGTGTTTGACTGGCCTGCCTGCATTCCAAACGTGTCTTTTCAATCGGTACAGTAAGACACTGGGCATTGCCAGTAATGAAAAACAACTGTATCTGAAACAAAGTGATATGCATGGATAAAAAAATAAAAATAAAACAGGAGAAAAAAACACCACAGAAATAAAACTTCAATGGTAAAGGAAAAAAAAAGATGCTCTAAAGTCTAAAACAAGGGCTGCGTTTCATGATAAATTGAAAGCTAAAGAGCGAAAATAATCCACCTAAATAGCATTGTAGCTACTGCCTTGTATTCTTCATGACCCTATCACTGGATGTCTATTCCATGGTGTGGATTTAAACTTGAGCCTCTTTTGCAAACAAACAAGCTAAAATTCCTTTGCCTCGGCCAGAACAGTTAAACCCTAAGTCAGCTCACAACTGACGAAACACGCGGTGGCTGTGTAACAGCGAGGTATGCAAAAGTCTCTTTTGTTTGACATCTTGCAGGAAAGGAGTGGGAGAATTTGCAAGTTGCCATAAATATGAACCGGTCCCACAGTAACATGAAGGATGTTCTGAAAGTTGTGCACAGCTAATGCTTAAATGGGAAAGTCCAGACACACCCAACGACATGAGAAACTATTGTTTCCAAAAAGGTGAACCGGCAAATCAAAGGAACAGTGCATGCAATTGCTATTGTGCTTATATATGCATGCTTGTGTGAGAAGAATGATCGGTGCAAAATGGGAGTTTTATTAAAGTGACGTAGACGTAGCAATGTGTGCTTTATAGGAGTGGGTCAAAAGGTATCAGATGACAAGGCTGCTTGGAGTTTGCAGCAGAGTCAAACTTCCCTGCATCGGAGAACAGGTGAGCCGTGACCTTTGCAATGCGAGCCCGAGGGCACCTTGACGTCAATTTCAGTCGACAGCGGCATGTGGTACAACGTCAACATGGCAGGTGGTTGAAAATGTTTGAATTAATATGCTCGATTCTTGTATTATATTAATCAGAAGATAATTTTGTACTGTATTTAATATTCTAGTAAATGACACCGTATGGTGCATGGTGGTCACAGTACTCCAGATTATCAACACAGCACATTACACACAGAATGATATTCATCTTAGTATCAAGACTGACCCGTGAGAGGCAAGATAGCGTGTCTCGTAACTACATTTCAGTTGCAAACTTTCACCTCTTACAAATGTGATTGTTGCAAATGACTTGTGAGACACTACCAAGGTTATTATAGTTCACAAAAACTAACAAAATAACCGAAACTAAAGTTGGGGGGGGGGGAAATCATGAACAACATAATAAAAGTAAAAATGCATTAAAAAAAAAGAAAAGACAAGAAAAGAAAAGTAACTGAAACTACATCTTAACTCTAATTTTAGCAAAAATGTCCTTCGTTTTCATGTCTATTAAAATTGTACATGAGCTTTCAGGCTTCATTTGAGATGTATTTATTTCAATATTGCTGCATATCCATAGCTACTAAAGAATGAAGATCAGTCATTTGAGAATTTTACCTTTATTTAATTACACAACAGCGAGCGGGCCTTTTTTTAAAATCTTGCACCCAACAAAAATTCCATATCTAAAAAAAAAACAAAACAAAACAAAAAAAAAAAAACTAAAACTAATACTAAAACTAATTCCAACTAAACTAAAACAAAGCATTTTTGGAAAAAAAACAAAAACAAAACTAACAAACCTTCAATAAAAACGAATTAAAATTAACTGAATTAAAAAAAAAAAAATCAAAAGAAAAACAAAACTAACTGGAATGAAAAATCCCAAACTAGTATCACCCTTGGACACTACACAAACAAACGTACGTGCCCCAAACTTGAATGAAAATGTGTCATGACAGCTGACAAAGACTTCTGAAGTCCATTAGTGATGCTTTGAGCCACATGGTCAATCTCCTCCAGCCTGCATTGCAGAACCTGAATTTAAGTTAATCCTCGATGTCTCATCTGCCACGGTTGCTCCTCGCCAAGACTCCCAACCGCTCTTGGAAACGCGAGCGTCATCACATGCATTTTAAGAGTTTCAAATCCACTGAAGATTGCAGTTCATTGGATGCCATTATCATAAATGACACACACACCTGCACAATTTGAAACTATTAATTTCAATTGCATTTTCACTCCTCCTCCTGAACTGGATCCAAATATTTTTAAATAACTATATTAGCATATTTTTCATTCAATATTATAAACATAAATTTTCCATCGTTTTTTTTAATTAGGGTCGCCTACCCCAGTTGACTTTGGGCGAGGCACACGACCATATAACTTATTTTTAACCATAACCACGACTAGCAGAGGAATGAATCGCATTTCACATTTACACGATGTTCCATAAAGTTTCATATACAAGAAAAATCTGATAACGTAAAGCATTAAAAGTGCAATTTTATTTGGAATACTGCACAGTACCTTCGCATTCATGTCAATAAAATCTCTTATATTCATATAGAGTATATGATGAGCACGGTACAGTAGCGACCTCTCTGTCATAGTATTGTTATGCTGTCATGACGAATGTATAGTTCCCCAAAACGTGACATCATTTGAAATATGAACATCTGACACTGAAAAGATTTATGAATTAAATTTCTAACAACATAGATTGTAACACCAGATGTCAGTCTTCCCCCTGAAAAATAAAATACTGAAAGCGCTTGTATATTGCGCCCCACCTTGGTCCTATCTATTGAATAGAAGCTACTGTACATGTCAAACTAATGACCAGCTGCCACCGGTTATTTAACTTCAACACATTTGATTGTAATGATACACTTTCATCATTATAATAATTTCCCCTGGTCAGAAAAAGGAGTATTTGTGTTACAATTAAAATTAGTTTCGTCCTCTGCGGGCAGCGGCCTCTTGCGTCTTTTATTGAGCAGAGGGTTGTTGGATGTGTCCAAGTCTTTAATCCTCACCTGTTCGTAATCAACACGCATCGTGGCCAAGGCACTGGTCATTCCCTCCTGATGGACACAAAACACAAACCACCTGCAATTTTCTCCCTCCTCGCGGACGCAATTTGCAAAAACATCGCTCTCACCTTGACGTCATCCCACAGCTCCTTGTCCTCCGTCAGAACACGAGGGGTGTGGAGAGGAGTGAGCGGCACCGCCTTGGACTGCTGTGTTATCGATACACACGCGTCTGAGAATAACATGGAGACACGCAAAAAAAAAAAAAAAAAATAGCGCGATGTGCGTGGATTGTCAACTTACACTGATCCAAGGGTGGCTCATGAACTGACCGATGGTCATCCTTTCATTGGGGTCGGTCTTCAGCAGCTGGATGATGAGTTGTTTGGCTGCGGGAGGACAATACGGAGAGAAGGGCTTATGAAATGGATTCCGTGTGATATTAAAAACATCATCTGGACAAAACAGTCAACTTTTCCAGCACTATCAAAAAAAGCATTGACGCAAAAGCAGTGAAGTAATGCGGTAGCTTTCCTGTCTGTACAAAAATCATCCAATTATGGACAATTTAGAGTTTTCAATGAAACTAACGTGCATGTTTTTGCTAGTTTAAAAGTCTGACCCTCCTCTGAAACGTCCGCCCACTCAGGGAGGGGGAATTTGTATTGTCCCAGTCGAATGCGCTGCTTCATCCCAGGAGAGATGGCCTGGCCTGTGTTGGAGTAGAACGGGGGGAATCCACACAGCCTGAGAAGACATGTTGGCATCAGTGATTTCCTCTCAGTTTCGCATTTTATACACACACGAGAGACGTGACACTCACAGAATGTACATGATGACACCCAGAGACCACATGTCACATGACTTGTCGTATTTTTCTGGGCCGAGCACTTCAGGGGCTGACGGGACGGATGAAACACATCGCACAAACGACAAAATGTGTCCAATGCTGTCAATGAGCTTAATTTGCGAGGAAATTAACGGTGGGTTAGAGCGGCACATAGCAACGCAGATGCTACAATACAAATACGCCCCCTGGCGGTTGATCAACATATTGATGAAAAATGGAAAGAAAGTCAAAGTGAATAAAACATTTTTTAAAAAGCGTCACCAACAATAAATGTACATTTCCGATCAAATAAAAGCACTATAATGGACAAATTCAATATTTTGAAAAGTAAAAGTGCATTTTGTGAAAATTATAGTTTACAGCTGAATTTTACAAATTATGATTAAAAATGACAAACAACCTCACAGCTTTGCCTTAGGAAACACGCATATCATTTTTTTTTTCAATTCTACGCGGGTCCTCTGCTCGACTGTATATATCTTTTTTTGATTAAGACGCACCTTTATTTGAAAATGCAAATCATACTAAGTACTGTACAAAAAAGAAGATAATTATTCAGCCCATAGAAGAAGACGAACAGGATGCACATTACGCCGCAGTGAACCGATACTCACAACTAATACTCCTGCGCTGGTATTTCTGCTATGCGATGAACTCACCAACATAATAAGGAGTGTAACAGGGAGTTTGCAGGGAATTGTGCTGCGTGGTCTCCTTTGCGAAGCCAAAGTCAGTCAGTTTGAGTGATGCGTTGGTCTCCTTGGTGCTGTACAGCAGGTTCTCAGGCTGAAGCCACGGTGACAAAAATGTCGGCCGAATTGTAAATAATTGTGTTTTGATCATCTGGGGGCTTACCTTTACATCCCTGTGAGCGATGTCCATGAGGTGGATGTACTCGATGGCCGAGCCGATGTCCCGCATGATCTCGGATGCCTCTAATTGGACAGCCGAAATACAGATGTCATGTCACGTAGGGGCCGCGTGAGGCTTTTATGAAGCGTGACCCACCTCTCTCGGTGAAGGCCTGGTCCCCTCTTGCCTGAATGCGACAGAACAACTCGCCTCCCTCCATGCTGAAACATAAAAAGATGAGCACTGAGGCAGCAGAAGCCCGCTCCCAATTCGCCATGATGACAAAACAATGGTGCCGTTTTGTGCAAGGGGGTTCTCGGTTTAGAACCGAGTTCTGAGTGACCAATTTGGATGCAAGTTAGCAGTAAAGCCATCAGGATTTGTTCTGCCTTGGGGAACAATTTTTTTTGGGAAGTACGATCCTCCCCTTCTTGTGTGATTTTGATATTTTTTCCAGCTCGGGATAAACTTGGTCAATTTTTACTTCCTGTAAACTCCAGTCTTGATTAAGGTGTTGGTTGTGGAGAACAACCTAATCTGTTTGTTTGTTTTTTTTCAACATTAGATTCACAATTGCTTATTTTTCTCTGATGTTTGTGTTGGTTACTCCACCAAGTAATGTTAAATGTAGTCTACTCTTCACATGCAAATCTGTTCTGTTTATACAAGGGTCCAAACGAATACATCGAACAATATTAGTTGTTTTGAAATCAATAAAAATCGGGGAAAAAAATTGCTTTTTTTTAACACATTAACACACTACTACATAAGGCAAAGATAATGACAATCAAACGTTCCTATTCCTAAAATGGGTTAAAAAAAATAAATATTTGGCTTATTTTTGCTGATTTTTCTCTCCGTTGCAAAGTTAAACAAACTCTCAAGGACAATGTACTGTAAAACAGTCAAATGTTTTGCCTGAAATTCACATCTTTTTTATTGTAAGTGTTCAGGGACTAAAAAACAAATAATTTTTAATATGCTTGTGTTTATATTTTATATTTATTTCTATACTTATTGTTTTCTACTTTCTCCCTTTCATAATTTTGCTGCTGTAAATTGGGAATTTCTCCATTGTGAGACAAATAAAGGTTTTCTTATCTTTTATTTGGGGGGGGTTGTTAATCGCCAAATATCTGAATCTGCATTGGCCTCAAAAATCCCTATCAGTTGCGCCCTAGTTTAGAATTTGAATAATCAATTTACATGGTGAATAACCTACGCTAAAGCTACAGTAAAGGCATCATTACAATAACTCTTTGTATGAAAAACAGTTCGACGCCTTCAATTCAAAGAAATCTCAATAGGACGCACTTGCAGTTATACTCCACCGCAAGCTGCAATTCAAATAATGAACACCTTTCATAAATGATTCAAGATGGAGCATGAGTGTCTGACAGTGCTGGAAATGCTGACCACTCCATGACGATGAGGAGACACTTCTTCCCCTTGTGCATGTTCTCATACAGGCCGAGGATGCGGACCACGTGCGGACCACCGGAAACCCACGGGGGGTTTTTGGTGTGTCGTACAAAATCTGAAAAAAAAAAAAAACACAGACATGACACAGGAAGAGGCGTCAAAAAGGTTCTTTACAATAATATGTTCAACGCACCCACGCTAGTCCGAACGCATCATTCTGATCAATATTGTGTTTGTGAAATATAAAATAAGCAGAAAAATCCACCCGTTTTTATCTGTCTGGAAGGTTGCCATTTTGGATTGTTCTGCCACTTGCTGTCAGCTGAAAATGACATCACAGTGCCTAAGAGCCGAGCTTGTGAACTCAAATGATGGTCATTGTCTATGCCTGTATAGTTTTAAATTGCAATATCACCAATCGCCACTACAATAACTCTTTGTATGAAAAACAGTTCGACGCCTTCAATTCAAAGAAATCTCAATAGGACGCACTTGCAGTTATACTCCACCGCAAGCTGCAATTCAAATAATGAACACCTTTCATAAATGATTCAAGATGGAGCATGAGTGTGCCACAGTGCTGGAAATGCTGACCACTCCATGACGATGAGGAGACACTTCTTCCCCTTGTGCATGTTCTCATACAGGCCGAGGATGCGGGCCACGTGCGGACCACCGGAAACCCTTGCATGCAACTCCACCTCACGGCGGGCTTTTGGTGTGTCGTACAAAATCTGATAAAAAAAAAAAAACACAGACATGACACAGGAAGAGGCGTCAAAAAGGTTCTTTACAATAATATGTTCAACGCACCCACGCTAGTCCGAACGCATCATTCTGATCAATATTGTGTTTGTGGAATATAAAATAAGCGGATAAATCCGCCTGTTTTTATCTGTCTGAAAGGTTGCCATTTTGGATTGTTGTGCCACTTGCTGTCAGCTGAAAATGATATCACAGTGCCTAAGAGCCGAGATTGTGAACTCAAATGATGGTCATTGTCTATGCCTGTATAGTTTTAAATTGCAATATCACCAATCGCCACTAGATGGTGGGCATTTTATTTGCACTCACTTGCTCTGTGCTACGATATAAGCAATAACAAAGACTTGCAGGACAAACATAGTGCCTCAATCATAAAAAAAAATTGAGTGAATTGTTTTGGGGGGTTTTTGGTGGGGGGGGGGGTGGAACAAATGCACTAAATAAGTTCTTGCACTTAATTTTGGTTTGCAGCTCAGCAGTTTTGTGGCATCCCTATTTTGATGCATGTATTTGGTCCATCTTTAACACCCATGTGGCATTTTAGTCATTCAGCTGGTTAGCAAGTGCGTGACCCGATTTGACACCCCAAGCACCCGATCCACCCCTGGCCACGCCCTATCCCAATACCACGGATGGAAAATTCTGGCCCCCTCCTCATTAAAGTTGCTCATCCCTGCTCTGATTCGTGTCTCTCCAGTGAGAAAACGAGTGCTAGAAAACCTTGAGGGCGCATTTGTGTCCAGTCTTCTTGCAGAAGCATTCCAGCACTTTGCCGTTGATTCCCAGGCCGAGAACGTGCGCGGTGATCTTGTAGTCGTCAGTCACCGCGTTTTTCCTCAACTTCATTTGCGTCACGTGAGCAGCAGGCTGTAGGTCGGAGAGGGCGACGAGGCTGCTGCTGCTGCTGCTGCCCGCGCTGCCCGAGTCACATCCGGGGAGGGTGGCCCCCGCCCCAGGCTGCGCAGTCATCCTCCGTGCGTTCTCTTACTTGATGTTGTTGTGTGCGCTTGCTCCGCTGCATCACATTTGTCATTACAGCTTCACCTCAGCACGCCCTCGGCAACTTTCAACACGAAATGCAACATACCAGTACACCAAAAAAGCCTTATTGCAGAAAAAAGGGGCGCAGGCGTACAAAATCCCCCCCAAAAGTATGTTAAACAGACACTAAAGCCGAATATAATCATAATAAACCAATAAAAGACTGAAAAGCGGTCAATAAAGATGCTCCTAACGACAGGATGTGCTTCCCCCTGCAGGACTTCCACATCTCCAATTCAATGACGTCACTTTGATTCGAATGCAGCCAGCTTCTTAAAGGACCAACAACGCACAAATAGGCACGGCGGGATACAAGGTCTCAATTTATGAATGTTTTTTTAAACAAAGAAAAATATTAAGGTAGCAATATGCACTTATGAATGAAGTTCTCTCTCTCTCTCTCTCCAAATATTGTGATTGAGTTTTTTTGGGTGTGTGTATCTTTTTCAGTGTTTGTAAGTTGTTTGTTGTGTGTCATAGGTTTTTTTTGGTGACTAAGATTTTTTTTTCGTGGGTGTGAGAATTTTGTGTGGGAGAGATTTTTGTGAGCATGAGTTTTTTTGGCGGGTGTGAGATCTTATTTAGTTTGTGTGAGGGTTTTTTTGTGAGTGTTTAACTGATTTTGGTGAGGGTGATTTTTGGGGGGATGGGTGTGGGGTCTTTTGGTGTGTCTATGTGTGTCTGAATGTGTGAGAGTCTTGTGTATAAGTTTTTTTTAATGTGTGTGTAAGAGGTATAATATAAGGTAATATAATCTTATAATCGAATATAATCTAATAATCTTATAAAGTAAGAAGGTATAATATAGCATGTTCGGTTTACAGTACATGGCACCTCAAACTTGGAATTTGTAGAGGAGAAATTGGAAATTTGCTCGCCTGCAAACCCTAATGAGGTCAAGTGCTCTGCAAAATGGATGGCGAGATGTGATTTATTTTTGAATTAATTAAAAAGCTATTTTAACACACCTGTATTGTATTGTATTGTCTCTTATTAGATATTGCAGGTGTACAAAACCATTTGCTTGGTGTTCTCATTCAGACACTCCAGCGTTTCGAAGTTAGCCCTGCAGGGCCCGATCCAGTATGTGCTCATCGTGGACAGGAAATGGCAGAGTGACTCGCAGCTTCCGATCCTCCTCCATGGTGCGCTGGATTGTCTCATAGGCGTTGGAATTTCCACACCAGCTGCGCCGACTCACCTTCACAAACAGAAAAAGTCATTTGCGTTAGATGGAGGTCATTTGTCAAATCCACGCGTCTGTATCTTCTTACCCCATTGGACACGTCCCAGTTGAGCATCAGGGAGGCTCGCTTCGCTGCTTCCTCAGAGCCGTCCAAAAGCAAACCAAATCCTCCGTTCATCACTTCACCCCTGTGAGAATTGTGAGAAATAATCTTCGGATCAAAGTCTTCACTTAAATAATTAGCCTACAATGACCTACGGTGGAGTGTTCCCACACAATATTCCTTCTGTGATTCTGTATATGGCCCTCGGATGAAAATGTCTGGACATCCCCGGTGTAGACGTATGGCAAACATTTGCACAAATCCACCTCGATAAAAGATAAGCGACCAAGCCTTACCAGCCAACACCGCCGCCGTTGTGCAGAGCTACCCAGGTGGCACCCCTGAAGGCATCACCAACAAAGTTCTGGACTGCCATATCTATAAGAAAGAAGCAAGGTGTCATTTGAATGAACATTGTCGGGTTTTACGGAATAAGTCATAAGCATTCGTAATAAGTGATTGCAGTGGGAGTTTGACGAAACAAAGTGCGCAAGGACATACCTGCACAGAACGCAGAGCCATCGTACACATTGGAGGTCTCTCTGAAGGGACTGTCGGTGCCACTCACATCATGGTGGTCTCTGCTAATCACCACCGGAGCCTGACACAAAGAAGCCCACTCACTTGGCAAAGATCCACAGAGAGTACCGTTTATAAAAGAGGGGTGGGAAATTTTTTTTAATTTATTTATTTTTTGCAGTGGCGAGAACTTTAAAATATGAATACAAAATTGTATAGTTTATAAATAAAATATCTTCTCTTTTTTATTCATCCAAATATTGTATTTTATTCCATGTATTCACAATAAAGCAAAAAAAAAGTAAAATAATATAAAAATGTTGAT
>NW_017805625.1:5307033-5313865 GCF_001891065.2 Hippocampus comes | reverse complement strand
GTTAGTTAGTTAGTTAGTTAGTTAATTGTTTATTGAACATACAATACAACAACAATTGACAAAAGGCAAACAAAATTACAAAAGGAGAAATAAAAATAAAAAGTAAATAAAACAAACATCATCACCGTTATATGCTCAAAGGAGTAGGAAGAAGTATACAACTTATCTAGTCCTACCCCTTGTTGTGTAATAATATAAATAGATCATTTTTCAATGCAAAAGAAAAGGAAGAGATCTACATCTCATCAAGTACTTATGTGTACTGTACTTATCTATTTATACAAAAATGTTGATATATATATATATATATATATATATAAATTTTACAATGAATACTTTTCAAAACTGCATTATTTTTAACGGTCAGTGTTGCGTTGAGCATACCGCTAACCAGAATGAGCTTCCTAGCAGGCATCATGTTATAGTTCTTGAAGCAGCAAACTTGTTGAGACTTCATCAACAAAGCATCTGCCGGTTGTAGCCAAGTAGTGCACTCAATTTTTTTCTCTCACTCAATTCCCCACCATTGACCAAAAACATGTCATGTATTATAATGTCCATCCCTATATCCAGGAAAAAGAGAAACTTGGCAGTCTTACTGAAACACTTCCTTCAGCAACAGCTCTGTTGATGGCCAAAGCAATGGAAACTCTTCCTTTTTGGTCCGAGTAGAGAATTCTGGCCTGGGATCCCACAACCTGCAGAAAGTGGGTGCAAACCCCACCCCCACCCCCCACCCCCACACAAAAGAAAATAATCTCACGTATGAGTGCTGATTTGTGAGCCATATATAGTCGTGTAATTCCAAACCATTTTGTGTTTTCCAGCCTCCCTGATCCAGACGATGTTGTCGTCGTACTGCTGTCTGACTCTGTCTGTCACATTGGCGCTCAAATCCTCCAGGACCGAGGCGGCGATATTGTCGGTTACGGCGAGGTCCTGGGGGTCGCAGGATGTGCACACCCAGCGAAATGGACCGAAGCCCAAGGAAAAGATGTCTCTGAGAAGCGGAGACATCAAATTATTGCTCGCAAGAGAGAAAATGGTGCTGATGTCGAGTTGACTTGGAATTGGATGACGTGGGTTGTCTCGGCAGACCACAATGATTTTGACCCTTGACTTACCCCTCTGGGCTCAGGCAAGATTCCCTTGTTTTCTTAATGTGTGAGGAGCGTGGTTCTAATCTAAAACCTGCTCCCTTGATATAAGTACCTTGGATCACTTGGGGAAGTGTAAAATATTGCCGACTTACCCCATGATGTGTTGGACGTAGGACGGGTAGCGGAATTCTGCCGCTCCTCCGCCAACCTTTTCCACCTCGGCTCCTATGAAAAGATCAAATCTGAGTTCCTGGTGTTACTTTGCACATTCACTCCTCACAAAATGTCAGGGAAAATGGGCTTTTGTGAGTCGTGGATGTTATGGCGAACGCAATCCAAATGACATGGTCTCATTCAAGTTGGTGTACCGGCTCGTTGCGCCTCCAGTAGAAATGCGTTGCCATAGTCCCAAAAGAACATGCCTGCATCTGACAACTTGTTGATAGCATTCACATGCCTCCGGAGGCTGCGGAAAAGGGAATCACGCGTTCGTTTCACTCAAGGATGCAATGGTTTTGAGTTTGAGTGACTGTACCTTTCTTTGACCAGGCAGCGGAATCGACTCGGATCAGTAGACATGAGCTGGTTGGCCTGGCGGAAGCTAAGTTGTACCGGGTAGTAGCCTCCGTTGAAGGGGTTGTGGAGGGAGGTTTGGTCCGAGCCCAAATCCACAAGGAGCTCACCTGTCCTCTGGTACTCCAGCAGCAGCCTCTCCCTAATCAAGCATACAGATATTAAAAATAATAATAATAATAATAAAGTTTCACCTTTGTGGAAAAGATGTCACTTTCACTGTAAACTTTTCGCCACGTGCTCACCATAATTCGACAATGTTGCCATGGTAACCCAGACTAAGGGGAGTCTTTGCACATCTGGTTTCTCTGTAAGTCACCAAAATGGACATTTGTAATTCCTGAAAACGCAAATGTTGAGTGGACGTGGAACAAAATGATGAATTAACAAATAAAATGAAGGCGGAGACGTCATTCCTAGATAAAGACACAAAGCAAACTGTACATTTTATGTGAAGTGGGCTTGGCGGCATCTGTTTAATGTACCTAATAAAGTAACTTGTAATCTGATTTAGTTATGTTTAAGAATCAAGTCATCCATAAGGTAACTAAGTTACGTTTACAAGGTAATCGTAACAACACAAGCGTGTTTTTAACACTTTGTAATCCTGGAAACGTGAATCTGTTACCTAATGCGTTTAATGCAGTGCTCCAAATCCCCGGTGACCTCCATCAACCAGCCTTGCTCGTGCCTCTTTTTGAGAGGAATCTCATCCACCTAGCACAGAGTCAAACGTGTCACTCGGTCACACGCACACACGCACACCTCACACCGAAAGCCATTGTTGCATCACCTCCGCAATGATGCCAATGCAACCGGCAATGACGGCAGCTTTAGCCTGAGCACCACTCATGCCCCCGAGGCCGGAGGTCACGAAGACACGTCCCCTCAGGTCACCAGAGCCCAGGTACCTCCTACCAGCGTTCAGCACAGTCAGCTGCGCAGTAAATGAAACCGTAAGGAGTACTTACAACGTGACACACCATTAGGTGCGCGTGCACAGTCAAATATAATGGATTAAAAGCACAAACCTGAAAACGGTGAACCAGTGACACAATATTAATATCAACGTCTTCGTTGGGTTTTCCCCCTGAACTCCTCCCCCTTCCTATTATGGCGCACCTGCAGAATGGGATGTGGTGGCACCCTGTTGGCTGTGAAGCCTGAGCTCTACAGGTTGGACTGTAATGTTCCCCCCGACACTCCCCACTCCTGCTTGTCTATTTATCGTGCATTAATGTGCTGTATGCCTGTTTGTTGAGTTGGGTTTTTTTTTTTCAAAATCCTCCCAAGGGAGGAGCTCTATTTGGGGTGGTGGTGTTTATTTTTTTGTTTGTTTGTTTGTTTGTTTTTTTTTATTACCTCTCCTTCCCTTATGTTGTCTTTTCATCTATGAAAATGGGGCACTGAAAAAGTGTTTGTTTTTCATACATTACATTTTTGCTGGTGTACCGACAGTAATATTGTAACCAATGCGTTTATACTCAGGATTCAAGTCTTACTGTGCAAGTGTATATCCTGTATCCCATTGCATTGAACGTATTTTTAAAAATCTTGTTCTAACCTTTTCTGACACATAATGAGTTTGATTAAAATCCATATTCTGTACCATAGTGCCGTGTACAATCCCTTGAGGTCCAATGTAGCAGTAGCTGCCAGCTGTCATTTGACCATACCTAAAAAAAATCATAATAATAAAATGCAAAAGTTATCTTCCATACAAAACCATCTCACTCAATTACCATCATTGTAACTCATAACACGGAACACAATGGGCATCTTCAAGACTTACATTGACACGCCGAGAGCAAACATCTTTTCATATTGCTCCCTGGAGGAGTAATTTGGTATAACCTAAATGAACCCAAAAAGACAGTCATCCATTACAATGTGGTGAGAATAGTCTGGGTTGAAAGTGTCGCGTTGCCGGCTTTCACCATGCCGTTGGTAATGATGGCGCGAGGCGAGGAGGGCAGGCTGGGGAACAGTCCCATGGGGTGACCACTGTACATGACCAAAGTCTGCTCCTCCGTCATCTCACTCAGGTAATTCATCACGAGACGGAACTGCACAAATGCAAAAACACACAAATACGTTAACTATTTGAAAAGTACAGGATATGCAAGTTCGGGGTATCACTTTGTAGTCCGATAAGATTTCTCAAATGAGGTCAAATTTGAACGAGAAAGAAGAATGCTAAACTTGAGTTGAAGTTTCATGGTAGTTTAATGTTTTGCTTTTTCTTGCTCGGATGAGAGAGCTTTTGGGGGGGGGGGGGGTGGGGGGGGGGGGGGGGGTGCCAGAACACAGTTCAACAGCATACATTAAAAAGTAAAGCAGATTTGGACATGGCCCAAAAACATTTCAAAGCAAAAGGGCACCTAACGTGGCAACATTTTAAAATAATTTTTTTAAAACTCTCTCTAAGGACCCAAAAACTTTGTACTATATGTACCACTGTCATTAATCAAGGGATTGACTCTGTAAATGTTTTCTGTTTTCTTTGAGTGGTATTGAAAGAAGAAGCCGAGACACCGGAATTTTTCAAAAGTTTTTAGTTGTTAATATTCATTAATTTTTGGGACACTTGTAGGCCCATTAAGAATGTTACAATTGCCTGCATAGATAAAGGGTTTCTGATGCTCCATTTCTCAAATTTGCAACAACAACAACAAAAAAATAATAAATGGAATTTAAAAATTGGAGGTCAACCAGTATCGCTCAATGGAAACACCCCCACCCCCCAAATGAATACCTTTCTGTTATTGCCAGTCAAAGCTGATCCTTAATCATGAGAGAATGATTTTGTGCGGAAGGCAAGTGTACCTAAGGTAGCGTGCATCATCGACAAAGATTTGTCCAAAATAAAATAGGACGTTGCTGTACCTGAGCCCAGTTACTGAAAACTTGCCCATTTCCTCCATAGGTGACGAGCTCCTGGGGAAACTAAAACGTGAAGGCCAGTTAGATTGTTCGGGTGGTAAGAAATCAAAATAAACAAAGTCGTGGAAGAAGCTTACCTGGGCCACTGCCGGATCTAAGTTGTTCATGATCATCAGCATGATGGAGGCCGCTTGGCGCGTACGGCACGGGTACTCTTGTATGGGGTACGCTCTGAGAAAGAGAGCAAGCCCCAAAGCTGTCAATATGCGCAACTAAAATGTCACCGAAGTCTCCGCTAATCACGTTGGTGTCGTACCTCAGACGTAACGCGGGACAGAAGCGATACATGTAAATGTGTCCATACTGGCGCAGCTCTTGCGCAAATTCTGGGGCGAGGGTTGCATGATGGGCCGGGGGGAAATAGCGCAGAGCGTTTCTCAGTGCCAGCTGAAAGGGTGGGGGTAGGGGGTACGAGAATCAAAGCCTTTGTATCATAAACACACAGGGAAGTACGGTATGTTACGTAGGTCAAAAGATAGAGGTCACTTGCTTCTCTTAATTATTGACTGGAGCTTTTGCTTCACTTTTGGCCAATCAGTGAAGGACCTTGGAGAATAATCAATATTGTCGAGCAGCGCAGCCATCAACAGCGGTGTTGCAATAAGTGTGAAAGCTATTTAGCAAGATGTACCCCCCCCCCCCGACCCCACTCCACTCGGGGTGTTCCCCGCTTCTTGCCTGAAGTCAGCCAACATGACCCAAGTAAGGACAAGCACCACAAAAAAAGCAAGTATTTTGCACTCTGGATTTGTGATGTACAGTATTCCTGACTGAATCAACTTACCCGCTCCTCTTGGACTGTGAGATTTGGGGTCCGAACGGGTGCATGGGGCACACTGGGGTCTCTTCCTCGGTTCGGGGGCAACGGGTCCAAAGGTAAGCCGCTGCATATCTCCTTGAGGGTGGCCATTCTGTCAAGTCCTCAATTTAAAAACAGTGAGGAAGGACTGCTGCTGAATAGTTGAAGGAGAGTACTTGCGACCGACTGGTCCGATTTGGCTTTCTGCTGATCGTTGCCCCCTGAACATCCACCAATGACAGAAAAGGATGTTTGGCAATTATTGATCGCAAAGGGAGATTGAAGCGGCACGTGTCTCAGTGGTCAAACTTAACTCTGACCCCTGTGCGACTTGCTTACACAAAAGTGAATGCCAAAACATTTGAACAAGGGAACTATTATAGTCGTCCCGCCGCATACTTGCAATTCTGCACCTACGGATTCGCATTTTCAGACGCCACCCCCCCACCCCCTGCTTTTTGTAGAAAGGGGTAATTAGGCAAACAAACACAAAAAAAAAACAAGGCCTTCAAAAGCACTTAATACTGACTCCACTTTCACCTCCTCATGATGCAGAATTAGGAGCAATTAGAGTTAAGATGTTGCTCAAGGATGCTTCGACATAATCACAACTACTCTATCACTGAGCCACGTGCGATTGGATCCCCCCCCCCAGTGCATTTCGATGGGCGTCGGTGACACACACCCACGGATTTTCGCTATGCGAGGATAGGCCGCGAATACTCGGGTGTCCACTGCAATGTCGGTCGATGTGACAGCATGATTTGCGCTTCTGGCTTGAAGCTCGGTCAACCAGTACAACACACACACACACACACACACACACACACACACACACACACACACACACACACACACACACACACACACACACACACACACACACACAGTTCCCAGTTGAAAACAGCAGAGTATTCATTGCATACTTCGGTAGTGTACAAGCAAGTTCTACAAGGAAACAAATATATCATTCATATTTCGTGGGTTTTTTTCTGCCGTTATTTTGACATATAAAATGCTTTGGTATGTTATAAGGATTTTTTGCTCTTTATAAGGATTTTTTTGGTAGTTTATACAGGTTGGCGCTCCGAAAAGTTGACAGGTATGATTGTCCCCCCCGGTTTTTTGTTTTGTTTTGCAAGACACCAGTCTGCAGCAGCAAATAAGTAGACGAGCTGCCTGAAAAGCAGGTTTTTGAAACAGGTTGGGGGACAAAGTGTAACAGCCAGCAAACAGGAAGTAACGTTGAATATAAAACGACCAAAAAAGCTCTTTATGCTGGAAACGTGTTTTTATAAAGCACTCAAATAGGTGAAATAAATGAGAAGTAAAAGTTTTGGAATTTAAACATGACAAATCCAATGGCGGTTGGAGACCAATTTTACGTGAAGGGTGTGTGTGTGTGTGTGTGTGGGGG
>NW_017805625.1:5205801-5306843 GCF_001891065.2 Hippocampus comes | reverse complement strand
GGGGGGGTCTAATCCAAGAATGCCAAGGCTGATTTAATTATTTTTTTTGTCCCAATTCGCCCCTGAACACAAAGTAAAACAACAATAACAATTCAAACAAGGAAAATGAAGCGTTTATTCAGCATAAAGTCAAGCCCAAAATAAATAAAACTCACCTCCAGTATCTTTCCCAATCCAAACCTAAATTGGGAACAAAGAGAATAAAACATTATTTAACAGGCGCATGAATCCATTTTAGCACTAAAACTAACGGGCATGAGAGATAGGCTAAGGATTTGCATCTGTAGCTGTACAATGACGTTTCAGCAACAGCTATTTAAACAGCAATGGTGCACTAACACATGTAGACAGACAGACATAATACTCAGATAGTCTTTATCCGATAAGAAAAACAACTCATAACAAAATGACTCTGTCATTTGACTGCACGACGGTATAATACTGCCCTCTGATGGCCAAATTCGGAAGTTTAGGGTTTCAGACCACACCTGTCTTCTTGTGTGGAGTTTGCATATTTTTGCCATACTTGCGTGATTCCCCAAGGTACACTGGCTTCCTCTCGCATTTCAAAAGCACGCATGTTAGTCTCCTTGAAAACTTAAAATTTTCCTTCGGTGCGAATGGTTGCTTTGTCAGTATGTGCCATTCAAACAAACAAAACTTAACTACTGAAGCTGAATTGTTGAATTAGGCAAGCAACACCACAAAACACTCGGAAAAATGTAGTCAAAGATGAATCATATTAAAAAATGTTCATCGGTATTTATTTTAACAATTTGAGTGATTTGCACGCCATCGGAAGAGTTGAGGTAAATATTTTGCGTCTGCTTTGGAGAAGACTTGGCCCCTCAGGTAACAACACCCTTGCGCTCAATTCTTAAGTGCCTTCATCAGTCCACCCTATGCAGCACAGCACATACAAATGTGTGTAACATACATTATACACATGAAATGCAAATGACACAGCAGTGAGAATAATATGCTACAAAGAATGGACATTTGTTCTGCGATCAAGAGTTTGTGTGCTCAGTTTAGTATGTTAGAATCAAACACTTGTACACAAAACCAAAAATGTGACTGAATAACTAGTACACCAAGGTTCACCTAAAGTCTTCCCAAAACAGAAGGCATTTATTAGCTTTCCAGCGAACTGGCTTGTGTGCCACTTGAGTCCTGCACAGGGTCCGATGTGGACTTGGAATCAACAGCTGTGGCTTCTTCTGAGGTCTGCTCTGCGTGAGATGCATTTTCTTCCGATACCTTGTCTTCTTCTTGCGGATAGAGTTCTGGATATAGTTGCATGCACTCTTGCATTGCTCGGAACTGATCCAGACACTCTGAGCCTTTCACCTCCTCTTTACTGTAGTGGAAACAGGAGAAGGCCTCCTTAAATTCAGTCCCACAGGGACCACTGGCCATCCCACCCAGGCAGGGGCAGTTCCAGTTAATCTCCCCATTGGGAAGAATCAAGCCTAATAAACAGAGATGCTCAGAATGAATTGCCCATTTTAGCAGTTTCAACTGTAAATATACCACACTCTACGATCTGTTTTAGTATAATTTCAAACATTAAAAAAGAGTCAAGATGACTTCATTTCAATATACTTCCTTGACACTAATTACTAGTTTCCTATTTTTCCGGGCTGGACGCCATCTTGTGGCATTGGCGACTGCTTTCAAAACTTTTGTGGTTCCTCACCTCGCTCCTCATAGGGATCATCGGGGTCTTCCTCAACAAGCTCGGCGCTGCTGGGTGTTGCATGATCCTCTTTGGTGACAAAGATAATTTTGTCTTTACCTGTGTGGAAACGATTACAAACCACGTGGTTCATTTCATGTTAGTTGAAAGGGAAGGAACGAATGACTTAACATTAACATGCTACCGAGTCAAGGTTAAGTAAACAACTGAAAATAAATACTAAAATTCTCATTTGATGTAGCGTATTTTCACAAGTCTCCATGCCATAAGACAAGAAAAGGACACCTTTAGTTACTGACTAAACTTGCGTCATAATTAAATAACTTCCATGTATAAACTGTATGAATGAGGTAGGCGAGCTAGCACGGCGTACAACTTACCCTCTTGCTTGACAGTCGTCATTTCTTCACAAAATGAAGATGTGAAACCCGTTTTTGTGCAGCAGCAGATCGCCGGTTACAATGGGTGTCATAGAAACATGTCACAGTCACACGACAAGGTCACAACGTGTCAAGCATCCTCAAGTGTTTCACAACTACGAGCGATGACCCGACTGGTGGACTCCAGGGAGCTAACCGATTTCCCATTGAAAGAAGAGGAGCTAATAACTAGCTTTAGCACAAGTCTTCTTCATCTTTTGGTTCGTTCTTGGACAACTTGAGCAAACACCTATTGGTGCATTACCGCCACCATGGGGTATGGAGTGTGGAGAACCTGTTTTCACTCGGACTAAGAGGAGAAAGGAAGAGAGAATAAAATTCATATCCTGCTAATATCTACTTCGCTCCCATGTTGCAATAATCTTATATTTCTTCTTTTCTGAACAGTCTCGACATTTCTAAACTATTTAGAACAAGAACATCATTTTTTTTTCAAAAGATGAATCGTTTCCTTTTTCCTAATTCTGCATTGATTCAATAAAAACATTCTGTAAATTTACAGACATAATACAACTGCTATAAAACTGAAAGTGTTCCCTATTGTCACCTGGATTTGATGTCATGTATTTTTCGAGTTTAAGCCTTCAGATTTATAAATTACAAATGATCACCGTGTGCAGCAAGGCAGACACAAATTGAAAACTGGGAGTTCTTCCAAAATTGCTTTTATTGAAAACGTGTTCTATAAGGTTATTCTGAAATGCTTTCATGTTTTATAAAGTATTCCAAAGACTTTATCTTACACTTAAAACAAATTCCAACACATGGTCTATGTACACAAAACAATAAATTATCTGTCGAGGGGCAGGTGATGAAATGTTTCTCGAAGCAGACAATAAAAACAAAAGAAAAATGAACATTAATATGACCACAAAGTTAAAACTGCAGCTCCCCATGATTGCCTTTTATTAAAAAGTAAGACTCCCATCCTTTTGTTCTTCACTTATATGATGTTCTATTAGAAATGGCCACAGGAGCACCATTTGAGAAAGGACAGTACTTGACTCCATCACGTCTGACACAGTTCAGCTTCTAGTCTGCACCTTCCTTCATGTTCGCAGCGCATTAGGGAAAAAAAAGTGAAGTGGAACAAGAATGTCTAAGAAATGTGACAAGGTTGTGTGCTTTTATGCACACAGCAGGCAATTGGGTCATCATCATCCCAGCCAAGTATGCCCGCATCCTGAAGTTCTATCATGTCAGTCAGGAGTGGAATAAAAAGGCTGAATGCTCCAGACAACGGCAGCCTTTAAGTGAATACTGGGGAGCTTCAAAATTGAATTAAAAAAAAAAAAATCCAACTGTCAAGTCTATTGCGTTTGTAGATGCGTGGCGGTAGCACAAGTTATCTCATCTCACGACACCTCATTTGATGTGAGAATCCTGGACGCTAAAATATCCTGAAGACGGGAAGCTGATGATGGGAGTGCTTCACAAAAGGTGTCAAAAATACACAGGATGGTGGCAGTTCCTAAAAGAAATATCCCCCCAGACTGCCTACTTCACTTTGCTCTTTGACAAAAATTTCAAAGTACTGATAAATGATGGTGACAGCCAGCAGGATTCCCGTGCCTGAGCCAATCGCGCCGAGGAAGTCAGCCATCACGGATAAGCCGCCGATACACAGTCCGCCGAATGCAGCTGCAGTAGGTATGTACCTGGAGTACAAGCGGGGGACACCAAGAGAAATCATTTTATCATCTTTTAAAAATACAGTACAGCAAAGTGCCACCTCTTTTAATGATTATCACAAAGCCGAATTTTAAACTATTATACTTTTACATTGTTATATTTTGTCCCCAATGTTTTTTTTTAACCCTCTATTTTCTTTTGTAAAGTGCATTAAACATTAAAAGTATTATTATTATGTTGTATCTGTTTGGGAAGAAAAACAAATATTTCACACTAGCTGATGATGTATATAAGATTCACCTGTTTAGTTCATGGACCATAGAAGTCTCTCTGTGTCCCCTCATCACCATCTGCTGCTCTTTCAGCTGTTTGGCCACCTGCACGACAAAGAAAAGTCATTATTGTTGTGAGTCAGGGTGAGACTACGACAACATGCTGGTGGAATTAACTTGAAATGGACAGAGAAGTTTGGTCTTACATCTTTTGCAGAGGAGCCCGAGACTTCGATCCAGGTTTTGGAGAAGAAGGCACATGATCCAAGCATGAAAGCAATATAGATAAGTGCGTGGACTGGATCCTCTAGAACTGATCCAAATGACTCAGGTGGGGAGAGGTAGTAACAAAGACCGCCGACAGGATACGCCCGAGCTGGACCACCACTTGAAGCGTCCTACGGACACAACAAACATCGCTGTAAACAAACATCCACTTATTTGGCATTTTCTCACTTCGGTGGTGTCAATATTATTTGTGCATTCATAAAAGTCAAACGCGACTACAGTACTGGACCGTTTCGTGCAGAATGCAAAAGCCAGAGATTTGGAAGCGTACTTACAGACCAGGTTCCGAGCAGATTGACCAAGAAGTTCCCACTGAAGCGTGTGGAAAGCATCTGGGATATGACGTACAAATTGGAGACCAGCGCAGACTGCAGGATGATGGGAATGTTGGAGGTGTAGAAGAGCTTGATGGGGTAGGTGTTGTACTGCCCACGGTAGCGAGCTGACTTGATTGGCAGATCCACTCGGAATCCCTGTGATAGGAGACGAGAGGTCAAGACATCTTTTGACAACGCTTCCTGTACGTGCACGTTAGGAGCTTTGGAATACGTGCGCACGTGGAAATGAACTCACTTGAAAATATATGACGACAGCAAAAACAAAGACTGTGGCAATGAGGTTCATGAGGTTAGGCAGGTTCTGTCTGTAGAAGGCCTCTCTCAGGGCGCGCACTTTGTCCGTCCTGGTTGCCAGCAGATGGAAAAGAGCGATGATTGCGCCCTCAAATTCGGTGCCTGCGGACGACATTGCCATAGCAAGGACCATTGGAGATACAATCAAAGAAAAACACATTTAATCTGCTTTTTTTTTTTTTGGGTGCGGTTTGTTTTTACCTCTGCCTGTATTCACAGTAGTCGGGCTGAAAGCCTTCCAGACGATTGTCTCGCAGATGTTGGTCGCGATGAACAATGAGATGCCCGAGCCAAGACCGTAGCCTTTTTGGAGCAACTCATCCAGCAACAGTACGATGAGCCCGGCCACAAACAGCTATGGAGGAAAGATGTGCGGCGTTAGCAGTCCACCTTTCCCCCAAAATCAAAACATATCTCGTTTGTTCAGAGGTCCAAAAACAAGTGCGAGACTGTATTGCGAATATGTCAAAAAGTGGGACTTGAACAATGTTGGGCATTTAAGTTGTGGCTTTCATTTCTGTCGAGATGAGCTGTTAATAGTTGGTTAGCTTATTTAGACAGACGAGAGAGCGAAAACAAAAGACAGCCCACGAACATTGCATTATGGCACAATCAGGACTTGCGGTCTGACTAGATGTTAAGATGGCAGTAAGAGGAAGTATCGCTAACGAGTGGGCAGATGAGCTCAGTCGGATGATGACAACATGTCAAAAGCAAAGTGAGTAAGTGTTGTGACTTTTCTCTATTTTTTTTTTTTTAATCCATGCAGGGGCAGCATTATTTAGGCATTTACATTACAGTTTCTAAATCTAGCATAAAGGCAAAGATCCACCTTCTGAAACTAGGGCCAATTTAACAATAGAGGATGGCTGAGAAACTTTTGTCAGGGGAAATAAAGTACTAATTTGTTTTGTTTACTGCAAAAAAACAAAAAAAACTGTCCAAAATATGTCTAAATATGATGAAGGCACAGCATATTCCTCTGAATTACATTTGAAACATCAGCTTGAATAAAGTAAAAGGGGGCCCTGTAAGCAAATGCAAGTGGATGAGAAATGCAAAAAAGAAAAATGGATTGCATCAACATGGATTTGAATTGCAAAACGTCTCTCCAGTCCTTTTGTCCTCATCTTTGAGTTGGCCATACCTGAATGATGATGAGCAGGCAAATTCCCGCTCCCATCTCTGAGGGGTCACCATACATGCCAGTCATCACGTAAACAATAGCTTGCCCAATGGTGATGATCATTCCAAACACTGAAAGACATTGAAACGCATCAGCCACCTGTCTTGAATTCAGTCACCCTGTGAAAATAAGAGTGTAGTCCTTTTTTTGTTTGTTTATTTACATTTCTGCGCTCCATTGAAGAGGGCTCTGTCTTTGGGCGTGTCTCCAACTTCGATGATTTTAGCCCCAGCAAGAAGTTGCATAATCAGGCCCGAAGTGACAATAGGGGAGATTCCCAGCTCCATCAATGTGCCTGAGAGGACATTCCCAAGTTAAACTGTGAAGCAGCCATGTGCCACGCTACAATATCACGTGTTTTATGAAATGCGCATTAAAGACACATACCTCGATTGGAGGCCAGAATAACCCTCATCCAGTAGAATGGATCTGCTGAGTCTGATGACATGATGCCAAAGAGGGGGATCTAGAAGATAAATTGTATACATTTCTGTTTATACATGCCTCGCTACTACATACAAACAAACAATCGTTGAAGACAGTTCAATTGTAGGTTCACAAAATGATGTCTAAGTTAGCGTGCTGCTAATCTATCGTGTGTGTTTTATTTGCTGCACAATTGCACTATTGCAACTTATTAGTGACAAAAAGTAATCCAGAGAGGGGATAACTGTTACAGTAGTGCAAGGTAAAACAGCACACCACTTACTAACTAACAACATTACAATCTTAGTGGCGTTAAAACTGTTGTCTATCTAAATAGGATGTTAGTGTATGTTGCACTTGAGAAGTTGTTTATGCTGCTGAACCAAAGTGATTCCTAGACGAGGCACCCAGGTGTCACTTTTTCAATTGCAATTTGTCTGAAAATTATTATTTAGTCATTACAAGAGTAACATATAGTGACAGACAGAACTATTAAATGTTCTTCAATTAGATGGCAGGAGCTATCATACAATCGTTCCCCAGTGTGGGACAAATAAAGGATATCTTATCTTATAAAACAACTGCCTTGGCTCTATAGTGGCTTAAATAAAAGTATTTCTCGTGTCGTGGGCTTTTTGCAACATGTGACAAAAGTGTCGAAAAGGCAGTGATCATGGTTAAATTACAAAAAAAAGTAAACTCACTTGGCAGCAGACGAGGAAGATGAAGAGAGTGATGGCTGTCCATAGAACTTTCTCTCTGAACTGGATCTGAACCGAGACCATCGTAACATGTTTTACAATACACAGTGTCAAAGTGAATTTGCATTTTATTGTCCTTTAGTCGTGAATTGAACACTCACCTTTCTTTCAGGTTTTTGGATTTCTGGCAAAACTGCGCAGAATGGCTTGATCACTTCCAAGAATTTGACTGGAATGAAGAAAAAGAGAACATTTCTCAGATGATTTCAGCTGCTCATCCGTGAGACGTGGCAATGAATGAGGGACGGACTTTACACAGCGAGAAGAATCGACGCTGATAAACGTGAAAATTAAAACAATAACGTCGTAATAAGATCGCTTTTATAGTTACACACATGACAAATGTTTGTTTACCGCAGCTAGCGGGTGATTAACATCAGAAATTGACAACGGAACGTCGGCGGTGTTATGCGTCGTCATCACTAACTTCCATGTTAAAGGATTTGAATGAGTGGCTAACAAGTTAGCACAAAACGATTGCAGTCTCCCAAACGACAGCACTCGGGTGTAAATATCCGTCATAAACAATAAATGTGTTGTTTTCCCAAACAGTTAAGCTTACTCACTATACAAATTCACAAGCTACATGTGGAAATGGGCAACACTTTTATGAAGCTAGATGGCAACGCCAGCTAACATGCTAACTTGCAGCGCTACTATCTGATAGTTTACGAAATCAACCATTCACTAACAAACCACGGACCAAAAAAATGGTGTTAAAAATCAAGCAACAAAAGGGACACTTACTGCCCATGGTGTCCCGATCGTCCAATTGATGTCTCCTGTGTTACGACAACCAGACAGCCAACCACAGTGCTCAATCTGGGGAAACGCCGGGAGCTTGCGTTCGTGCTTGTGCTTGCGTGTAGACAGTGGAGGAGTAGCCCAACAGACACGCTACCACTTGTCGGGAAAGTGTGTGTTGTCTCCTCTGAACCAGGAGACGGCAGCAGAGAACTGTACGAGAGATGTTCAGCGATGATTCTTGCACAGATTACAGTCACAACGACCCAAACCTTTATTGAACCAATGCACCCATTTTACGTGAGGCAAATGTCACCGCACACTGCAAGGCAAAACTCTTACAAAACGCATGATTATTGAAATATGATGATGTCATCCCAATTAATTGTCAAATTTAGTTTCTCAATGTGAAATCTAGGCCTGTTTAATTGAACACAAAGCTGAAAATCGCAGGAAGCCCTGATTTACTCCGTTGTATGGCTATACAAATTTACTGCAACCCCTGCCATCCAAAGGAAAAGGATTTAATTGTTCTGCATATCACTATACTTCACTGGCATAGTTAGAAGATTCATATGTCATTAATAAATACTAATCTTTGGACAAATTCAGAGAAATGTGCAACCCTGATGATCTTTCACGGCACACTGGAGTAGGACAAGTACAAAATTGGCGGTACACTGTATCAACTATTACACCTCCCCTTTTTTGCCATCTATCAACTTCCAACAGCAAAAATGCAAGAGTGCACACAAAGGCAAGTTCATACAACATTTTCTTAATAAAGCGATCATTATCACCGATCATTATCACCGTTTCTCCTCCACCAGTCAATACATGAATGTGTTCATTTACAATGACATCATCTCACTTCAAGTCCTCTCACACCCATTGAAATGAATACATTTTAAACTGAACATTTGTAAACCATGAAAACCTGTAAGCAACTGAACTACTAAAAAAAAAAAGCCGGTTAAGTGCGATTCTCATTATTCAGGAATACGATGGCAAAGGCCTGTCTTTTGGAGAACATCCTGGTATCAGAGTGTGGAGGACAAACTAAAAGTTAAAGATGAAACAGTTTTATCTAATAAACAGGAAACAGTTCTCCAAATGTTTGCCTACTTTCTTGATGGTCCTTACATCGAGATTTTGTGTTTCAGCCTGAATTTGAAGTTATAGTGCTGTATTTCATCGCAAATAGGCAGATGAAGACAGGTGTGAGCGCGTGAGAGTGGTTACATTCTAATGGATACACTTCCATGGGAGGCAGTTTGAGGGAGGATGGTAGTGGTAATGAAATGAAAAAGAAACTGAGTGGGAGCAAGTCACAAGACCATGATTTCGAGCTCTGTGAGTCACTTCCTGTCTGGCTCTCCTGTCTTTCTTCCATGCACGGCTATACACTGGGGCTAGGGGGAGCTATAGAAATCTATCTGGAAACCTCAGTCCCACAGCAATTGATTGATTGATTGATTTAGACATTTACTTAGGTTTACTGTATCATTATTATTTTTTAAAGTTCACAAATAAGTAGCGTTTTGTTCCAATACAATTCCTGTTTCCGTGTTTGTGCTGCAGCTGTAACGTGTGTGTTTGCGAGGGCAGGAAAGGACAGAGTGAATCTTTGAGTTACTTAGGCATGAGGGGCGCATTTGAAAATATTCTCAGAGCGTGCAGTGGTTCACTGTGACCGTTTCAAAATTTACAGCATTGCTCAAATTTATCATTTGGCTATTCAGAGTGCACTAAAATTTGCACGAGACATTTGGCGACTCGGACACGGTGCGCCAGTGCTGCTTACGTTCGGCAATTTTAGTTAAAAAAAGAGCCCGGTCCAACTCCTGAAGTAGCTAGCACCAGCTGCAACTCCTAAGTACGGAGCTTCAAAATAGTGTGCAACAAGCATTCCCCAATAAGAATAGGGGAAAGAGCAAGGTAATGCCATGAGAGCTCAAATGGTTTGCCACGGGAAATCCCCTCTATCTATGCCAACAACTTATAGTGAGACAAAAGAACAATTAAATAAACTTCTATTAGATAGAAAAATATGAAATTGACATATGTATCCTCTTTTTGTGACAATTTTGTTTGGTGGTGTGCCATGCTATTTTTCTAAATTTAAAATAGATGCCTTGGCTCAATAAATGTTGGGAAACACTGGCATGAAGTACCATCCAGTATGGAGGTCTTTAAATTCACAGGACTTGCCATCTTCTATGGTCATCACAGGCAGAACGGAGGCAGAATGTTTCCTTTGTGATTAATTCCCATGCCATTGTGTGGTGAATTCAATTGTTGCAGGTAAAGAGATGTTGCCAAGGATCTAATTATGTCAATGTGTGGCACTGTCATAATACAGGGAGTACTGTCACAAAGGGGCATGGAAGTAGCTGAAAACCCCAGCTCTTCCATGATGCCAATTTACCAGAAAGCTAGTGTGACAGAGGCTTTAGAAACGATAACCTCATTTTCCGATCCGCTTCATCCTCACAAGGGTCGCGGGGGGTGCCGGAGCCTATCCCAACAGTCTTCAGGCAGTAGGCGGGGGACACCCTGAACTGGTTGCCAACCAATCGCAGGGCACACAGAGCCGAAAAAAACCACCCACGCTCACACTCACACCTAGGGACAACTTCGAGTGTTCAATCAGCCTGCGATACTTGTTTTTTTTGGAATGTGGGAGGAAACCGGAGTACCCGGAGAAAACCCACGCAGAGCACGGGGAGAACATATAAACTCCACACAGGAAGACTAGAGCTGGAATTGAACCCACGACCTCTGCACTGTAAGACTAACGTGCTAACCAGCGCCGTGAAAGATTTACACCGTTCACAAAAACACAGCACTATAACGCTGCATGAGATGTACTGGCACCCATCCAGCCTTCAAGTAATTAAATAGGCTTGGTTTTTACTGAACCATCTTGCCAACAAAACTCACGTTGCACTTCACAGGAGGGAGTGTGGTATCACGGCATGCAGGAAGTAGAAAATGTGCGTGATGGTTTCGTGCAGCCATTTTTTACCAACCACAGAACCAAGAAAAAAAACAAAAAGAGATCACCAATTTCTGTGAGCAACAAGCTAAACATAACCACCCCCCCATATCAACTACCCTTAAATGGAATTTAGCCATAGATTTTAATCCAGATTACTACAGATGCTCTCTCATTCACACCCACCCTGTCTTGGCCTGGGTTATTTTTAACGCCTCCACACAGATGGATTCTGCGGGACAATTGAACGTGCTTGCATGGATTTCCCCTACAGCATTTTCTGTGGTTTCTGTTTCATAACACACATTTATCACCATCATCATCATCTCACATGCATACACACCCACATACACCTTTGTTTAGTGCACATTTCTACTGTGGCACCTGATAATGTAGGCCAGCAACTGGTGGGAAATGACGACACATTTAAGTGTATTATATTGTATTGTTCCTCTTATTTTTGTTCTGTCAAGACTGTGCAGATATTCCAGATATGGTTGAAGAGTGAAATCATGTTCATTCTCCTTTTATTTGGCTATGAAATCTGTCACGTTCTTTAGCATACAACAATGGGAAGTTGTACATTTGCAAGGAAAAAAAGGGAAATATGAAACTAAAGTCTTAATTTTGCAAAACAAATAAAATGTGAAAAAACTTATTTTATTTAAATGAATTTTGAATTTATGAAATTAAGTTTATGTTCATTGAGCAGTAATGTAGTGAAAAGGTCATTTTAAGAATTATAGCACATTATTGTGAGAATAAAATTGTAATATCACAATGTACACATGCTAAAATGGCGAATGTTGAGGACGCTGCCATTTGTGAGTCTTCAGAGTTGCTTAACTTTTATGCGTTTTTTTAATTACCAGACAGCTGTTTATGTATTTATTTTTAAGCAATCAATTAATTGTGTTGATTGACAAATACTTCGGCAGATCTCTATTAAGACATGCCGTTGTGTTGATTGACAAATACTTCGGCAGATCTCTATAAAAAGACATGCCTGTCTTAAACTGACGATGATAAACACCAACAGTGTGTATGCATGTGTCTGATATTAAAAAAAAAGTCACATTCTGGAAATGCTAAATTGCGTCTTTCACCATTTTGATCACTTTGTTGTGTGGGGATTGGAAAGCATTCGTTTGTTGATGCGGCTTCATCATCTGTTGGAATGTTGCTCGACATGCCATGACATCACTCCCTTTGGAGTATGTCACTTTGGAGTTGGGTCAGGCTCTGACAATTTCTGAGTGCACCTGATTAGATGTCCACCAGACCAACGTGGTTACGAGCCTCCAATAGCTAAGCAACAATTAGATAAGTATTTCCACAACCTTTGAACTGTCACGACTGCCATGGCGTTTACGCACACAATACTATGTGTGCACTGCCGGCCCGCCCATGGTACACATTTACATTGATAGTTATGCGTGTCCTTTGATCCTTGTGAAAACGTTGACATAATTTGTAGAGTAGACTTAACCTTCACGGAGAAAAAGCCTTTCGTGTTTGTGTTGAATCAATGCAAAGGTCTGTGGTCAACTCTTAGAGGTAAAAATCAATATGTATTGAAATTGGCTCCTCAACAGAGCGAGTAAGATATGTTTTTGTTTAGGCAGGTCAATGCAATCTTGTTTCTGCCTAAAAATAGGTTTGCTGCGACACCCTGATAAACAAAATAGATACACTGATATTAAACTTGACCCTCACTTGTACAATTTCATCAGTCAATGTGACAGCAGTAATGCAGCATGTTGCCTCGCGATATGAGTCAAATTCATTCCGTGACAATGCTTGTAAATCAAAACATTTGGATCTCAATTTATCATTTGCATAGAAATGAATGGATATGCCACTAATTCGTTCCAGCCTCCACCCAAATGTTCGTGTTTTTAATGAGGAAAATTGCACTCTACAAAATTGACTTGACATAACATTTACTTATAATCAAATAGAATGTATTAACCAATTTGTGCATCACGATTAATTAATTGCGACTCATTCTGGTGTACTTCACTATAGGGCAATGAGGGGCAGTACTGTAGAATACAGTCCTGAAGAAACAAAGAGGACTTCCACAAGTACTGTGACTCAGTAAATAGCAGTCATATTTGTGACATTTTGCAGCGGATAAAGAAATGGTGCCTGTGTTGTCGCGCCATCCGATGAGGCCTACAAATCACAACTCGCGGTGCCTCTTATGAAGAAGCCACTGTGCATACGTGTGTGCAAACTACCACGTTTAGATTCATGCGTCATAAACTCAGCGATATTACTGTAATCACAAAGTCACTTACGCCATGTTCCACACCATCCAGTGCTATTGAGGTCAGCCTGGGTTTATTTGTTCTTCCAGTGTGTTGCATAACAGTCAAGATCCAGAGGCTCCAAATCTGATCACATTCCAGGAAATCTGTCAGATTATACAGTTCATGTACTGTAGTTTTTGATTTAAGTAAATTTCCTAAACTAAAACAGCAGGATGCCACTTGGGTTTATGAGGCTGAACGTCTTGATAGCTGTTGCTATAAAGCTGCCTCATTCTCATAAACAAACATGCACTTCAGATGGCTCATGACAATCAAATACTAGTCGACAATGATCAAGCATACATTTGCGCCCATAATAGATATTGGTGTTATTCCGCCGGCTTTAAAATTCTAAGAGATGGTGACTCCCCCTTCCTCCAACATTTTGAAAACATACATGCTAGGTGAAATGAAGATTCCAAACTGTCCGTATGTGTTCATGTGACCCTGAAATTAATTGGCTGGTGACCAGTCCAGTAGGTACAGCTGCTAGCCCTTTGCTCAAAATCATCTTGAATAGACATTACATTATAACACAGAGCCCCTCCTATGACAGGTGAGGCTGGTGGTCTTAAGACCCAGAAGTGGACAATTATATCAAAGTAACAAATAAACTTTAGGAAATAAAGAAACAAAATAACAAACTAACCGAGGACCGGGTGTGGCAGTGGCAGAGCGCTCAACAGCCAAGGTTGTAAAAGAACAAGAAGGAAATGAGTCCAAACGTAAAGCACTGGGAGAACCCAGCTCTCAAAACGCTGTCAAAAACACAAAGCCAATAACAGAAATTCGCTAGTACATACGCTGAAACTTCTAGGAACTGACAAGACATTCTGCCGAAGAGTGAAAGTCTGGCCGGAAGCGAAATACTGGGTGTGATGAGTGATGGGGAACAGGTGTGCGAGGGGCTAGGCATACCGGACTATGCCCAGACATGAAAACAAAAAAAAAGACCAGCACAGGAAACAGAACTTCCACGATTTCAAAATAAGAGGGAACACCGAATGACTCACAGCAGGCTCCACTTTGACGACTAGTGCGCAGAAAATGGCGACTGGACAGGCAATGGTTTAAGTAAAAGTGGGCAGCTTCGTTGAAAAAAATAAAGAAAGAAATCAAAAAGTTAATTACAGCATATAAAAGCTGAATAAACATCAAAACATCAGTGCAAGTGATGACACTTGAGAGATGTGGAGGGGCGCATGCAGAGAGATATTAAACTGTACATTATGCAAATGACATTTTTCGTAGATTTTTTTCTGAATAACCGATGCAAATGACAGCATAATGTTCAAGTCATGAATCTTAAGAGATTCATTTGTACGTATTTGAACCAAGGATGGCGCTGCACCGGGGCTCTAGCCTCATCAAAAATCTGTGGAACCTCAGTTAAGCCTCTCCAGCATTTTATCCATCCATCGAAAATCTGAACCGCTTATCCTCACGAGTGTCGCAGGTGTGTGTCAAGTTACATTAGAACACAGAGCTCCTTCTTAGCAGCTTTTCAAATCTTGAATTCATTAAACTTGCAGAGTAGCCTGCCTACAAAGGTTCTCAACAGGGTTGGAGTCAAGAGGAGAATGGAGGGTTGGGGAGGCACATGATGAGCTTCTCTCCTTTTTGGCCCATGATGCAGAGGTATTCCCTGCAGCAAAAATGTCTACTTCCCGTTTTCTCAAAAGTGTTCGGTCTCACTGGATTTGTCCATCCCTCAGCGGCCTGTGGCAACTTGCTTTGTGTTTCCCTTTTGCAGTTATTTTGGTGTTTGTGCTTCTGGTTTTCACTTTTTTCTTCTTTCAGCTTTGCTTTGTGGTTTTGCAAGTTTTTGCTTCCACTTGGTTTCTATGGTTGCCACATTTTTCAGTTGGATTGTACACTTTTGGGTTTGCATCATTCCTGTTTTTTGCAGTGCATTTGCCTATCAGTTGCTGTATAAAACACCCGTGAAAAGCCAAGTTGTGATTGTATTCGGGTGAAAGGAGCGTAATGGAAAAGGGTTTAATGAGAATAGGTTTGTACCTGAAACAGACAATTGAAAGAACTCTAACAAATGACACCAGTGACAATGCATTCCCGTCCATCACGTCATTTATACGTCTTCCAGTGCTGAAAGACATAGTTCGGAAAGTGAAGACACCTGTCATTCAATTGCTGAGCATGTTGTTCCTCTAGGTTAAAAGTGTACTAATGGTGTGTGTGTGGGCTGCCGAACACTTTCTAATGCTTCCTGCTTGAGCTGCATGCAGCCATTCAGGTTTTCCACGTTATATAACGTGTAACCTTGCACAATCCGGTCTGCGACATCGCTGCAGGATGGAAGTTAATTATTGTGGGTGTAGTTCAGGCTGGTGTCGTGCACGGCGTCACACTGTGGGACATTTTTCCTCAAAGTACCACAAAAGAATTCTTACCACAAAAGAATGTCTTTATTTTCAAGACATCGCTAGCACACAGGTATACAAGCGAGCTTTTTCGGCTCTCTCAATAACAAAATAAATTCAGTATTAGAACATAGAAGAGTGGTTATTTGGAATGTGATTTTTTTTCCCCCCATTTTCAAGAACCCCTTCAAATAAATAGTCTCTTGGTAGCTAGTGATTTCAAATCAGTAAATGCTCTTGAAGTCCACATTTAAGGAATGAATAGGAGAAAGTCCAAGAAAAAAACCACATTGGTAACAAAATTAAAAAAAAACAAAAACTTTTTCTTACAATGTCTTTTGTTTGCAAGAAATTAAATACAGAGGGCAACTGGTGGAAAAAGGCAAACACCTTCTTCTTTCTCCAACTCGTCCATCCTGTATTAAGAGTCCATCATTTGTTTGCAAGAAATTAAATACAGAGGGCAACTGATGGAAAAAGGCAAACACCTTCTGTCTCCATCTCGTCCATCCTGTATTAAGTGTCCATCAAAGTGCCTGATTGGACACACAGAGCACGTTTCTTACAAACACCAACATAAACACAAAAAGTCCTTATCAGGAGCTTTCACTACTGATTGCTACAAGGCTGCTGACCTAGCCAGCCAAGGTCAGCCCTTAAAGTCCCGCCCCCACTATTAATGTGCTTTTCTCTTCGGGACTGGCAGTGGTAACTGCACTCCCCCGAAAACACCAAATGAACTCACGCCACAGGTAAAGCACCAGGTCAGACTCATTGAACTACAGTACACTTGAATTTCAACCATCTAGATCACCATTGCTCTCTCGGAGAGAATGCACAATAAAAGGAACCTGGGGAGTGTCCTCGGATGCTACAAGTCTTTTGTGGCTGTTGCCAGACCGCAATCTCGGTCCTCCGACTGTGCGCAAAAGAAAAGGAGCAGTCTCAAAGAGGGAAAAAGTGCGACTAAGGGCTCAGGCTGCGCCGTCCTCTGGCGGGTGAGGGCGAGCGGCAGGACACGCCGCGCGCTCACCCTCTTGACCCCGAGGTTCCCTCCAAGCAGGCGGGGAGGGTCGCACCTCCAGGACGGTGGACCTCGGAGTAGCGGGGTGTCGGCTTGTCGGGCTCATTACCCCAGGTTTGAAATTCAGAACATGCGGGTCTCCCGTTGCGAGCCTCAGTCGGTGCTGTGATCCTCCAGCTGGGAGATGATAGAGATCAGGTTCTGTAGCCCAAAGATGAACCCGCTATCCTGCCCTTCGTGCACGACGCTGTCCTCGCCGTAGTGGCGGCAAGTCGTGTGCGCAAAGTCGATCATGCGCACGTCCACGGCGGGGCTGCTGGAGTCCGCCGGGCTGTGGGAGGAGCGACCGCTGCTACTGTTGCCGCTCCCTGCGGCCCCGCCAGCGCTGCAGCCTGCCGAGGACGAACGAGGGAACCCGAAAGCCCCTTCTTCCTCCTCCTCCTCCTCGTCAGACAAGTCATCCTCTTCCCCTTCTTCCCCGCCACGGTGTCGAGGTCGAGAGGGCGTTCTGGGAGGGTCCCCGTCATAGATGATGAGCAAGGAGCTAGAGTAGAATCGGTACGACTCGCAGGACTCCAGGGCGGCTTGCATCTCGCGGAGGCGTTGCAGCACCGGGGATAGCAGCTCGCGCCGCAGGCGACGCCCATCGTGGAAAAACTGGTAGAGGGCCTCCTCGAAGCCTGCGAAGGTCAGCTTTCGGCCGTGGTACTTATTCATGAACATGAGCTGGCCAGAGTCTGACTGGTACACCTGCGAACGTCAAATCGAAAAATGAGCAAACCAGCATCAAATTCATGGTCCACTTGACTCATGCGATTAATTCATTACGTGATCATGTTCAAGAATCAATTTGGTCAGATCAAACACTAGGGACTAAGTCATACGATAAAATAGGCCTCCACAAAATTTTTGCCCCAAACTGGACAAACTGGTTTTCACCTGCATGCCACAGAGCCGCACTCCGATGGAGGCCGATGTGCTTTGTTGACACTTGCGGATCTGATTGGCTTTCTTCTCTTCTGATGCGTCATCGCCATGTTGGCGGGTCCCCATCTTCAAGTCCAGGACACACGGGACTGTGTAACGCCATGTTAGGTTCTCCAAAAGGATGAACTCTGGGGAAGCGGGTCAAGGAATGCACAGCGACACGAGACCAAGACGACACGTGCTTACTACGAACAAGGACAAGCGTCACGTGTTCTGTGATGACAGCAACATGGAAGGATACTGTATTGGTTGCGGTGCTTTGCATTGTCCTTCATCCTCTGTAAGTGCTGCTGGTGACATTTGAGACTCCAGGGATTGTGTTTGATCTGCGGCACCATGTTGCCCTTCTCTAGGCTTAAGTACAGGACCTCGGCCTGCTGCTGCGCCTGGACGTCATCACGGTAGCTAGCAAAGGACACACAGACAAGAAGGTCAGCGTTTTGTATCACAAAGTATGTTCCCCGTTAAATGCGCAGAAAGGCAACTTTACCTCATGATCTTGTCGTCTTTGCGGCTCTGCCGAGCTCTTTCTTTGCTGTAGTTGTCATTCTCTAAGTGCAAAGGGGCTTGCTTTTTGTTGCTCCACTTTAACATCTTGCTCTTGGGCTCGCAGTCGGTCGAGGGGTCCTTGTTTTCTAGGTCGCCCGATTCGCTATGAAGAGGGTAAGCAATGAGGCACAGGTTCCCTCCTTCGTCCTCTTCGAAACTGACCGACACGACACCTGTGAAAAAGGAAGACAGGATCGTTTTAAAATAAAAAGACCTCATTCAACAAGGAAAAAAAAAAAAACACGAAGAACAGTCACGGCAATGATCACACACCCTTGATGCAAAAGATTTATATTTGAATACACAAAAGGAAAACTGATATTCGGCTAATGAAAGACATGACAGACATGCCTGAAGTTTGTCATTTCAAGCACATTGATGAAAACACTCCGAATCAGACAAGATTTGCTGACGAAGAGTGAACACAACTCATGTATTTATTAGACAAGGCATTCTCAAAGTTTTACACAACCCCAATCGAGCAGAAAAGCCTTGATACTTGAAAAGAGTTGAAGCTGTGTGCAAACATTTGATCTGGGGTGAAGGTAACCCAAACAGAAGGGTTTCCTAACATTTGTGAATGTTTAGTCGCAGATGCATAAAGGGCTTTGCAGTAGCTGGCGGTACCTCGCACATCATACACATCATGGCTGTTGATGTAGAAGGAGCAGACAGGATGTGGTCAGTACACTGGCAGAAATACTGACGCAGTCGCCGATCTCAAAGGGCAAAACGCTTTCACAAGACAAGGCAGCCCTTTTGTCAGCGAGTGCGCTGCTTCTGAGAGCCTCTGCGCGTTAAAACTGCGGGCCTGAGGACCCAGCAGCCACGCCGCTTCCTGAGCTTAAGTCGTGTCTGACGTCATGTATGCTGACATCAGCATCCCGAGGCCCTTTCGCCTCCTCTCCACTGTGGCCTGATGGAGACTTGCACAGTCATCGCGCCACAACTGGCCAGTGTGGGAACTTGTGACACAACTGCTCGGTATTCTTATGAAATGAATATAAAGGCAGCAGAGGTGGGAACTTGATGACTGTCGGTTTGTCCTTGGGACCTTTATGTTGCCAAGTATACATTTGAAAACAATTGAGTTATACGTGATGAAGTACACCCAAATGTTTCAAAAGATTTACAAAAGTGTTCCATCATTCTAGAGTCTAATGTCAGCTCATCCTGGTAGTCTGCTGCGTAACTGTTCAGACATCACTCACACACATGATCTTTTTATAGGACCATGCTGCATTTTGGTGGAGTCAAATAACATGGATGTCTTACCTCCTTAACAGATTCCCTTGGACATGCGTATCCATAGGTACTAATGGGGTAATATGAGGTCTTATGTGGATAATAATAAGTAAACTACAATAAAAAGGATGTAAGGTAATGAACCAATTCTCGGTTAGTTTGCGGCAACATTTCATATTTACTTTTTGTTTAGAAGTGCTTTCAAATATTGCACTTTTAATGATGAGAATCATATTGATTTACATTGTGTATGTATTCCTCGATATAAATAAAGCTACCTTGCCTTACAGAGCCACAGCATCCTGTGGATCAGGGGTCAGCAACCCGAGGCTCGCATGCAGCTCTTTAATCCTTCTCTTGCAGCTCTCTATCTATCTATCTATCTCTCTCTCTCTCTCTCTCTCTCTCTCTCTCTCTCTATATATATATATATATATATACAGCTAGGCCTTTATGCGTTTCTAACTAAGCATTCATGTATATTTGGGAACAATTCATTTAAATTTTCAGTCAAGTTTATGTGATGCTTTTGACCCTGGGAACTCTTTTATGTATTTTACATCGCTACATGATACTGTATTAATTGCACAAGATTTAAGCCTGTGTGCTGCCTTGGAAGGGTAATCTGCTCTGGGCCTTCAGAAATTGTGCTGGGGGATGCATTGGATATGGAGTCTGAACTGCTCCAGATGATGTATGTGGCAGTTTTTTTTCTGCTTAATTAGATATCCCCCCCCCCCCTGTATTAATGGTTTCTACATTTGTGACTTGATAGTGGTGAGGTTGGTAATAAGACCACACCGAAGTCCCAGCTGCCAAATGCAAGGCCCGTCTCTGCTTTGCCATCTATTGAGAACACCACGGAGGTCTTATCATCTAGAGAACATTTTTTGGAATATTTGCTGGTTGCCACATTCTATTTTGGGCCTCTTCCGACGAATCCTACCGCAAACTATTCAAGCGAACGTCCATGTGTAATTGCAGCCCGCATACACCACGTTATGTAACGCTTAGCATCCAGATGAAAAACATGGTAGCTAGTTTGTCACCGCCATGTCAGACGTCTTCCGTTTTGAACACCCAGTTCCCGGAAACGGTCTTACCTTTATACTGAGGGGTGAATTTCCTCATTTCGGCAGGGAGGCTCTTGTAAAACTGATGCTCGCGGGGAATGAGAGGCTTGCAGATGGTCTGCTCCCCGAATCGCAGCACGCAGGAGTGTCCCCCAACCTGGTGCACGAAGGGTTCAAGCATCACCCCCTTCCCCGAGTAGGGAGTCCCATCCGCCTGCATGAGGGCTTCCAGAGCGGGACTCATCCTCACTGCGCATCGGACATCTGAGCGTGGTGGACCCACGTCGCGCGCGAGACGAGAGGCTCGGCCGCTCGCCTGGCTCCCTATCCTGGACTTCTTTGCTATTTAGCCCACAGGGGGCGCTGCCGGTGCCCTGCTCAAACGAGCTGGGGTTGGAGGAAAAAAAAAACAAAGGCTGAGCGGAAAGGACGGAGGCAAGAAAATCCTTTCTACCCTTCGAGTCACCTGTCCTGGGACAGTATATAGCCCTCTTCTGTAGAACTATATAGTCTCCGCGATTAATTTCGTGTCATCAAACGCTACGTGTGCGTCATTAAAGGCTGATAAAAACGTATGGGCTTGACGTGGACGTTTACTGTCGCGGTAGTGTGGCTCAACTGACGCACCAGTTAAAGTCCCTGCTTGGTAAAGATCAGGAATCCCCGCCCCAAGCCACGCCTTCCCAGCGAGGATCAGCCAATCAGGAAGGCGTTGTTGTCGCTGGGAGGAGACAAGGCGTCTCGGAGAGGATCACGCAAACAAAGGAGGGGAGAGAAAGAGAAAAATAACAGGGGGAGGGGAGAACAGGAAAAATACAAGACAAAAACACAACACTGTAGGTCTTTTTTTTTCTTTTTTGCTGTTTACTTAGGTTGCAGGTTCTCCGCTCTTATTGCCCCAGTGACAACCTGCAGCTTGCGTTATAAGGTTTGCATTTAGTCTTCAAATGTGAACGAGTAGTAAAACAAACCCAGGAAGAACATGTAAAGTGCCCAGTAATTTTCAAGGTTTGCATTAATTTAATACAGTACATATATATTCACAATCACAATATCAGTGGCCAGCTGTGCATTTGGTACCTAAGCCTTCACTGGGGATTTACCAGAATTGAGCCACTTATTACTTGCACTGGTGCTTGACAATTATAGAACTCATCAATAATATATTACTGTATACAAAAATGCAATTTAGAGCAAAACACCAATGTGGCACATGTATCATCTTGAGCTGTTCAGAACTAGTTTTCATCAACATAAAAACATGAAAAGAAACCATTCAAAAACCAACTGAAAAAGGATATAATGTTATTAATGTGCAGATCGCTACAGATGTGTTTTCGAGTTGGAGTTGGCTGTGTAACAAGTTTTGCTCTGACCAAACAATCAGAGGATGGTAAAATGCTCGCTGGCCCTTGGAGGACCAGAGGCAGGTACAGTAGCCATAAATTGTACTCAAGTAGGAGTACTGGTACTTTAGAATAATATTCAAGTAAAAGCAGTCCTTCCTCCAAATAATTACTTGAGTAAAAGTAAGTAAATATTCAGTGAAAGAAACTACTTAACTGGTGAGTAACTTCTTATTTACACGAAATACAAGACAGAAATGTGCAAAATCAGATGTTGTCTTACAATGTCACTTCAATGAAAACAATAATTTTAAATAAATTTCAGTGTCATTGTTTTCCCATTTTTAGGCAGAAGCTGATGACAGCATGACATACTATATATAGCTGCTTGTTTTCCAAGTCTGTGAAGTAAACATGGATTGAAGGTAAGAACCGGAATGTTCTGCCTCTTCTGACTACAAGTTTCATGCCATTGTCTCCTCCTTCGTGCCACTCTGAACGAAAATTAGTCACTTTGAAAACTTAGCTTCTCTGGGGCCGTGGAGAATTTGTGTGGTCATATGACTGTCTGGCTCCATTTGCTCGGTGAAATTGATGTGAAACATCATTACTGGTTATGGTGGATTGGTGAAACAGTCGTGTGACAGCACCAAGGCAGAATTTTCTCGGGCTAGCAAAAACAAATGGATCGGGCGAACAATAAACTCTAGACAAAAATAAAAGTGGTGAGCTGAATGTGGCTAAATGTCACAATCAAAGTAGTAGTTTCTCCGTTTACATTAAAACTACCCTGATGAGCACAATTTACACAAACTGCGACTAAGGTAAAAGTAACAGTAAATGAAGCACATTAGGACCCACCTCCGATTAGGAGGAATTTAAAATGACATACAATACAATACATCCTGATTTATATAGTGCTTTCACAACAGCTGCAGCTGTAACAAAGCGCTTAACAAAACAGTTAACATAAAGTAAAATAATAAACACAACACATAACATAAAACACAGATAGCCGTGCAACCCTAACCACTTTTCCCTCACATGCTGTGTTTGCTGTGTTGTTTAAAGCAGTTATAGATGAAAGAGGAGAGAATCAAAGTGTCCTTTCACCATTTGGCAGAACATAGAAGCTGAAATCTGATAGGACGAAAAAATCTTACATTCCATACACTACTGGAAATGCTACAAATTGAAGAGAATAGACTGTTGGGAATAAATTACCGGTAATACAATTTCAAATCTAAGAATTTAGGCTGTAAGTAGGTCAGTGCTTCTGATAATAATAACCATGAATGCCCACCAGTGCGGTAGGGATATTGGATCTAAAAATACATATTTTAATGGCAAATGGAGTGGCTTCTAAAAAAAAAACAAAAAACATCCTGACCACTTGACATATTTTCAGTAATTATGTTATCTTGGTTGCATGTTGCCCAGTGCATTGCACTTGAGCTCACCAGCAGGAAACATGACCAGCTGCCTCCCACAGAGCCCCCCCCTCCCTCACTTGTGGTGGACTAACAAGAGTAGAGCATGTACACATTGTAACACTCCCAACATCTCATGGGAATTGTATGTCCAAATTGACGACCCCGTTAGAGTGCCACCGTACCGGCTCACCACGTCAGCTGGTTTGACCGTTTCACCCGAGACATGCTGATCAAACGCTCTTGTGTGGACAAGCTGGTGGACTGTTGTTCAGTATGGAAACTCCCTCATAGGCCCTATGAGGAAGTGTCAAACACATGGCCGGTGGGCTAGATCTGCCGAAACCTTGCCACAACCCTACTTGACTTCTGTTCAAAACTAGCCATAAAATAATAAAAATGTAATGCAGGGACAATTATGTATTTTTATGGAGTAGTATTGAGGGCTACCCCTAAACACACAACATACAGCATGAGAAAAGGTTGATTATGGACCTTCCAAAAAAAAATTCAGCTGTCTTTTTCCGTCCCTGTTTACAGAAAATATTCAGTAGTTTTGTTTGCGTTTGCCTTTTTGACAAAAGGCAAACTTCTATTGTACCCAAGGGCAACCTTAATGACTATGTCCACGTTGAAAACAAGTTTGACACTCCTGTAAATAGGGGCTTTCGAATAACATCACATTGCCTTCTCCCAAGCAAGGGAATTTCTGCATCTGGGCGTGGGAATTGTTGACCAGTGCATTGGTGGATGACATTATTGTCAGCATATCGAGTCAGGTGTCAGTGGCTGTCAGGTGGTGGTGCGTGTAACAGTGGCTTTGTTTGAAATGCTTTTTTGTCTTTAGTCATAACATGGTTTCCATGGTTGATGTAGTCAGTCACTGAAGGTCACTTCAGTCTACTAAATACAGAATAAGACAATTCAAATGTGAATGTGTTAAACAACATGAATTGATTTGTCAGGTATTGAACATCTTCAGTGCACCTTGACTCTACTAGCCGCAAGCCACCAACAAATGATGGTTGCTGAAGGCAAACGCCTCAGTGGAAATCCATGTTATACATTTGAGTTCACTGTCATAGATGTAATGGTGGCTAAACACATACCACTTTTTCAAACATGAGAGACCCCACACATCACGAGGCGAAAAAACCTCCACCTGATGTCCAGCTTACTCCCCAAATTTTTGGACTGTGGACCAGTTCTAAAAAAAACCCATTTTATTTTCAAATGTGTGGTGTTTGTCATGCTAATATGTAGCCACTTAGCATCATGATGCTAAGATGTGAGGAACATTTTATTTTCAAATATGTGGTGTTCGCCATGCTAATATGAAGTCACTTAGCATCATGATGCTAAGATGTGGGGAACATTTTATTTTCAAATATGTGGTGTTCGACATGCTAATATGTAGCCACTTAGCATCATGATGCTAAGATGTGGGGAACATTTTATTTTCAAATATGTGGTGTTCGACATGCTAATATGTAGCCACTTAGCATCATGACGCTAAGATGTGGGGAGCCGATGTGATGTAACCAGGACATTTCCTGGAAGCGCTTCTGAACGCGTCAACCCCATGGGCTGGGTCTTCCCAAGAATTCCGCCGGCACTTGTCATCCTGTTTCCATTAGTATCACACATGTGACAAATTTCAAATCAATTTGTCACATAACAAGCATTCCTGTTAAACATCACTCAACTTTATTTATAGAGCGTTTTAAAACAGCCACAGCTGTATACGAAGTGCTGTACATGGAGCAAAAATAAATCATACAAAAAAAAAAAAAAAAAAACGATAAAAAAATACATTAATAATGAAGACAATGGTTGTACCCACATTCCTGGTATAGTAACATTAGGATATGTACTGCTTCACTTGTGGAAAGTAAAATGGCATTAATTCCCACCGCGCTTCAGGAATACGAATCAAATTGAACTGCTGTTTTTGAGCGATAGTCAATCTAATAGGTCAGAATAGTGTGTCACTGGTTACAGTCTAATCACACTAATCTCTGGTGTTCCAGTTCAGGACTGGGATTACGAATGGAAAGAAAGAATCCCAGAGCCAGACAGAGAAGGGATTAAATGATCAGCCCCTTAAACAGGACGCCAAGTCTTTACTCTCTTGCTTTGCCTGGGAAGGACTTTCCGGCAGTCTGAGTTTGATGTCGTTGAGGCTATCATGTTCTTCCACTCCAAACACAAGCGTGCATCTCTGGAGCTTGTGGGCCAGAGAAAATGGTCTTCCCCAAACTCTAACTACAAAATTGTCTGCATAGAAATGTCCACTGATGTCTTTTTTGCCTCATGGGTCCCTGCACATGGGCAATAAGCGCGAGTGATACAACCAAGTCCTCAGTCTAGCAGTGATGCAATCTCAGACAGTCTTTTTCCCACACATTGTACATTTTGGAATTCCAAGCACGGTAGGTCTTGGAAGAAGATTTCAGGATTTTCATCTTCATCGTAACATAAGTCCATAAAGTACAAGGAGAACAACGCGAGCATTCCAATGCTATCTATTTACAGACATGTGAATATGATCATCAATATTTATCAGAATGAAATCACGGTGAAGCAAAATGGAACCTTGTCGGCATAATCTGTCGGTGTTGACCAATGTTCAATGCTGTAAGACAGGTGTCGAAGTCCGGTCCTCGAGGGCCGGTGTCCTGCATGTTTTCCATCCCTCCCTGCTGCAACACACCTGATTCAAATGATCAGGATCACTATCAGGCTCCGATAGAGCTTGCTGATGAGCTGTTCATTTGGATCAGGTGTGTTGCAGCAGGGAGGGATGGAAAACATGCAGGACACCGGCCCTCGAGGACCGGACTTCGACACCTGTGCTAAGAGATCCGTCATGCAAGTGTAAATGTAATTTAACCAAGTTAATAGGTTGAACCAGTAATAGAGTGTGTGTTCAATCATGTCTGATGACATCAATGTTTTTGTGCGATATTTCAGGCATACTTTTCTAAAAAATATATAAATAAATAAAGTTGGTTGAATTCTAAATTTAATGACAACTGAGGCCTTTGGATTTGGACTTTTTCCTTTCACTTTCTTTTTCCACTAACACTGACAACTTACGACAATTTTGCAGTTCCCCGAAGTATTTGTTTAGAAAGTCAACAGATACGTTTAATTGTTTGCTTTTTAAAGATACATTTGATGTATGCTGTGACTTAAATCTTCACTTATTGAAATGGGTCATAATGGACTGATTTTCATCTTTCACAACTTTATCTTGAAGCTTTTGTTGTTGTCCTCTGTTCCTCCAAAGAAACAGTACACTTATTGGACAGAGTTTAGAGGCGAAACTGTGCAAGTTACGCAAACAACGGATTGAATTTCAAGGGTGGGGGAGTCACAGCTTTGTAGCATTTAGTGGACATCCCATTTTTCTGTGATCTATGCTCACTCCCTCTCACTCCCCAACACGTGAGCAAGCGAAACATGGCCCGGGGTGATGATAGCTTGCTCGAGAAAAGGGATTGTTCCATATGCTATTCCAATGAGGCCAGGTGCCACTGTAGCACGCTCGTCACGTTAAAAGTGAATGTCAAAGGAGCGGTGACACAAAATGCCATGCCAAGGACGGCTTTGTTTACTCCCACGTTCTCCAACACCCACACTCTTATCATTCCTTTAGTCTATGACGGAAATAAGACTCATTTGATTCATCGAAGATAATGAGTACGAGCGGCAATAGTACAATCAAAGCGCCAGCTTGTCTGTGTATATCTCTGCCAGCATCATCAACACCCTAATCACACGCAGACTTCCTTACAACTTTGAATTTGCGTTTTTTACTCGAGAATGCTTTTATTTTGCTCTCACCAAACTACCCACATGAGCCTTTTGTTAATCAAATATACTTTCAAGCAAGATCCCAAGAATTGGACTGGTGCTCTTGTATCAAAATGGGTCGGTTAGTAGTCAATTCAGTGTTTTGACAATAGTTGTGCGCACCCTGTCCAACAACATAGTGAGCTGTCATCTGCCAGATAAGAATGAGGATGTTTGAAGAGTAAATATTGCGAATCATAAAACGTGAGTAAGGTCATATACAGTTTCGCCACAACAAGACAATGGGTATTCCCGAGAAACATAAAACTTGCCTGAAAATGCAGCAAGCACGTGAAGCAGCATTGAGCTGTTATGCCGCACTCAAATTGAATAAGCGGGTTAAAATCGATGCCTTTCCTCCCAATACCTATGATGAAGGTCTTTTCAAGCCCTTTTAAAATACAATTCTCCAAAATCTTGTTCTTGCACCGTATGTTCTTTTAGTAATTTTAGTAAGCTACTTTTTATCTCTTTACTTTGCTTTTAAATGTCTTTTGTGTGTGCGTTACATAAATAAAGCTGCCTTGCCAATAACTATAAATCAATGAATATGATGATTCGTCCACTTTGCTGCGTCTAAGTAACGAGAAGACACACGCCGCGACGTCTTTATAATTCTATGCCCAAGTTAGCCAGTTAGCCCATAGGCTAGCCAGGTTAGCGTGCCAGTATCTCTACAGAATTGCGGAACTTACTGTCACATGACAAAGTTCATGTCAACATGTTCATTGGTCTCAAACAACACAAAACAAAACAAAAACAAAAACAAGCTGTTTCAAACTGTTTCATTCCATGTACATTTTTGGGCTAGATGGATGGATGTGTTGGGGCATTGCAAACAGATTATTTCACACTAGGTAGGCACCCCGTGTGCCCTACAGAGTAACAAATTAATAGATGATTGTTCATTTTCTCCATATGTGATCAATGAAATTCAATCAAATGCCCGTCCGTAGTTGTCAGGGTAAATAAATAACCCACCCTTATCCTCACAATGCAATCACAGCGTCGGACAATCTAGTAAAGGTGCATACTTTGCAAGAAACGTCACAGTGCTTTTAAATTTAGTACACTCAAGTCACATTCCAAGGTCGCACTCAGCCTACACGTGCCATCATTGGTGGGTGAGGTGGAAAGCACCTGACCAGCCTCACACATTGAGATTACATTCTTGAAGTCCACTGACACATTCCACACATGCATTCCGGAAGCTTGGCGTTAGCCCATTACCCACTAAGTCATGTCTTTGCACAGTGATGATGCATGGAAACAGAAACTGCTGCCTGATGTGGTCAGATATTGACACGTTGTACATGTGTTCATTTCCGTGAGTTGAAAATATTGTATGAGTGACGTGCAACACCCTTTTTGTAATCAGTAACAGCGCAGAAAGAAACAACATAGACGACTTTAATACAAGCGCAGCAGATCACGTGAGATGAAAGCCGAGAGCATGCAACAGCCCTTGGCATAGAGCCAACATAAACTCGCCCCCCCCATGACCAAAAAAAGCCCCTTCCGAGAGCCACAGATGACTGTAGTTGATGTCTTGTCAACAAATGATTGCGATGTTGAGAGATAATGCTATGCTATCAGCAACTACCAACAAGACCCTGACCCATTTTAGCTCAGATCAAGGAGGACCCCCCCACTCCCCAGTTGTGTTTGTAAACACATGTCACACTCCAGACATGTAATAATTTTCAACAGGATTAGCTGCATAGAAGAAAAAAAAACCCAAAAAGTCATACAGGGAGTGGAACAGTTTGCTTTTGTGTGGAACATCACTCACGTGCTGGTATTAAAGTAAAAAAGACGTGTAACGACTTGTAAACAGTGACTCCCTTAGTGTGATGGCCCACTTTCCTCACATCGTGGATCAATGCAGGATCTTCACGGGCACGTCACCATGGGAACTGTCTCGAGAGGACAGCATGTAGCTATGAGAGCAGCGTGGTACGATTTAGTCAATATTTGAACGGCTGTGTAAAGTAAGGACAAGATGCGGGCCGGTTGGGGAAATTAAGCACCGTTTCTCCTTTGCCTTCATGTGCATGAATTGATACTTTGTGTCGTGAAATGAAAGCAAAAGTGAAGTCTGAACGGGAGTACAAAGTCTAAACACTTCATTTCATCTGACCTTTCCCTTCTGCGGGTGCTGAGAGAGTCAAGCGTTCACACAAAAAGGCCATATTCCATTGCGCGGCGAAGGTTCTCTAAGCTAGCCAATGTTGATTTTTCACCGGGGTTCGCTCACAAGGTCGCAAAGATATTCGCTAGACATTCTCAAAGAGTTTTTAACGGTCAAGAAATTTTGAACATGTCTGAACATTTTGAACAGGAAATACTTAGTTGCATTTAATTAACCCTTTCAGGGACAGCGGTTACTACAGCGGACAGCTTATCGTGTTAATCAGGTTACAGGGTGCATGAAAGGGTTAATATTGTATTCTACAAAGCAGTAGAATAACATTCGATGATACAGGGTTTGACAACAAACAAGATAAATAAATAATCACACATCGGCTAAGGTTGACGCTGCGGTATGAAGTGCAAAACCGACTCCCCCAAACTGATACGAGTGAGTAGAGTTGAAAAGAGGCACGAAAGATGAGTTCCAACGGCTCACTATCTGCTGATTGTTACAGTATGATGTGCGGCCAGATTCCGCTTCTTCAAGCTCTTGGTGGTTACATTCTGTTCGCACCTCTTGGCCCAAGTCATATTTAACTTGGACAGCGGTGGCCCCCCACCATCCCCTGCCTCTGCCCCACATCCTGTCTGGCTCACCATCCCATCTACACATCCTGTCACAATCAAAGGCCAGAGTGTGTGGCAGAAGGAACTGTTGTTGTCATGTGACAACCAAACATACTGAATACAAGTGCACGATTACACATGTTCCATTCATTGACTAAATGCCTGAATCTGTTTAAGGCTCTCAAATCCTTATTCCTCACAATTTTGCCAACGGGAAGCTTGGTTAAGTTGAAACATTTGTTTTAACAGGGCAGTTTTCCGCTCATGTGCTTTCACGATGAAAACATTCAACATCAATTTTCAGCATTCCGTAAAAATGCAGGCTGGTTTAAATCAAGACTATATTGTCCATAGGTGTGAATGTGAATGTGGATATTTTTAAGTGTATGCCCTGCAGTTAAGTGGCAAGCAACCCAGAGTGTGCACTGCCAAGTTAGACAGGATAGACTGCAGTTTATTTTCTCAGCTGAGACGTATGCAAAAAGGTCACACTTACATGAACATGTCTACTTCCAACTGCTCATGACAACATTGCAGAAAAACACAAACTTAGAAAGACAAGCGGAAACATGAGCAAAATATGGACTGTATGTCAACTTCTCATAAATCACATAAGCGGCCTCGTAACCTCAGTTCCACTAAATGAAAACAAATGTCAGTATGTTAGAACCAGTTACTTCACTCTTTTTTTCCCTGCAAATAGCACATGTGCAAAAAAGCTGTAAATACTAAAGACCCCATCTTACTGCACATAGCACAATCCAAAATATTAGTCCTGCAATGACTGGATATTCCGGAAACAGACTGAATCACCATCTTATTTTGCACGTCAAAAATATGCAAGGACATTCAGTACTCTGGATAATCATCCAATGACGGGCCGTCATTGTGAGCCACCACGCTGCACAACTACACAGCTGAAAAGAAAAAAAAAAAACATCCTCCAGCATCCAACCCATCCCACTTGACTGGAGTTGTTTGCATAGTGTGCCACTTTAAGGCTGAAGTTGGACCCTGTCCAATTCTGGCACGATATACACAAGAATCCTGCATGTCTGGAAAGTTTGGTGGGTGGAGATGAGGATAGGAAAAGAAAAACAAACTTTATGACCTACTTAATTTTCTTTCAAAGGGATAAAGTGTTAAAAGGACTTCTTGCTGGCCCCAGTCGATTTCATGAGGTTGTTCTCATGACTGTAGTCCTGCCATGGATTTAAAGCTGTGATTTGAGATGCGTTTGCAAAAGAACAGTCAAGTCAAGTCACATTTAAGGTTGCAATGTGAAGCAATCCTGATCGTCTGTAAGCGCTGCATTTCCGTCCTGAGGCTAAATGTGCTGTCTATGATATAAGGTAGTTGCATATGACAAGCAGACAGACTAGGCACAAAAAAAAAAGAAAAGAAAAAAACAAAACAAGCCACTCTTCTTCGTTCCGCCTCCACGTGCTGCACAGGACATCACGTGGCGCCTCGGCTTGCCAGCAGCTAGAACCATAATATTGTGATTCTCATGCACACCCAAACACACATACATACACACAAGCTGGGACACATGCATGCTAAGGATTCCGAAACAAACAGGAAGGTATTTACAATTGAAAGGCATCCAAGAAGTTAACAGGTCATATGGAAACACTCAGCTTCTACAAAGCTGCAGGAACTTGTCAGTCCACCTCACTGCGTTTTTTTTTTTTTGTTTTTTTTTGCAATTCCTCACACGAGAACTATTAAATATTCATTACAAACAATATGCTGACTCAGGCAAGCTAAAAAATGCAAACATTATCTTTATTTATGTACAAAGGTCATGGCCATGAATGCCTTAACCACCGTTGGCTGACTGTCAAATTCATTTTTGTCTTATCAGGGGAAAAAAAAAGAAAAAAAGGGTAAACATGGCCTGCAGTTAAGAGTGCAGACTCCTCCCTCCACATGGCTTTGTGTTGTTGTGTCCAGCTTTTCAGAATTTCCCAATTGTGTGGCTTTCAGTGTGTGACTGTGTGGTCTTGTGCTTGCATACTTTTTGTGTGCGCGAATAAGAGAGCAGTATATGTTCACGCACTTACGTAACAAGAGCATGCACATAACAGATGTATGCTGACACAGAGTACAGACTGTTCTCAAATGAAAGACCCAATTACACTGGCAAAAACATAGACGATCACTCCAAGTTTTCTAAATGTTACTTAACAGCAGATAGGCACAAAAACAATTCATCTATGAAGAAAAGGTCTTTTGACTGGTAACAAACTTGTACATGAACATAAAAGCCTGATAGATCAGAGGGCACGGCACTTGTGTGAATAGATTTTAGCTACAATTATTATCATAACTATTGTTAAAAACAAAACAAAAAACAACCGCAAAATTATATTCCTGGTAATTGCCATATTGTTTTGTTGAGTTTTGAGGCTCTTAGAAAAGAAAAAGAACATTTTCAAAATGGCTGCGTTTTCTGGTCAAGTCGTAAGAGTGTCCTGCATCATGCAAAATCAACTGTTTTGAGCTTTTAGGAATGTTAAAATGCTAATTCCTGACCAAAAACACTTCCCAAATTTGGTGTTTTTGGAGTGTTGTTCTGCACTCAACCAACTCAGAGCATTCCTGCTCTCAAAACATCAGCCCCGCCCAATCCAAGAGGCCAGAGCTGCAAGTAAACCAAACCGCTAGCTAGATGGTGACATAATATTCACACAAATGCACGAACGTTAGCCCCGTTATCAAGCACGATATGACAGATGTATTTTGTTGTTTAAAAAACAAACTTACTTGTGACACACATTACCGTGCGCGGGGATGAATAGTACAGTACATCAATGCTGTACAAAGATTGCCACTTGACTCTGGATCGAGGACATAAGGCTCCTCAATATAACTTTATTACTATTTACGGTTTGGTGAGCGGTTCGCGCAGCTGCCGGTTTTAGGACGACGTCATGAAAGGGGTGCGGTAACCACACGGTGAGAGGCGGGGTTTTGGCGAAACAGGCGCCGCCGTACTTCCGGGTTTTAAAAGTAGCTAGCAAAATAACGCATATTTCAAAAGAAATTGGATTGTTATTGTGCCAAAAGTAACATGTATTCAAATATCTATACATTTACATTTATTTTAATAAACGCAATTATTTAATGAGATAAATGAAGAAATACATTTTAGTTAATCCAGTAAACATGTCAACTGTTCCGAATGTAAATGCTTGGTGGGCTGGATGACAGAACATGGGAGACGGCTGTGCCGTCTCACGGCAGGTGTTTATGCGACTGTGAATGATGATTTATCCATACGTGCACCGAGATTTGCTGCAGAAGAGTTCAGGGCCTCTCACCCCAAGTTAGAATACACGGTACAGAAAATGAAAGGGTGGATGTTGTTGTGTTGGAGAAAATAGAAATTGCTTCACTGGTGTTGCTGACAGTTAAAGAGTTATGATGGTGGGCTGGGAGTGATAAACTGTTCCCCAAATGTCTATTTCTGATCCAAAAACTGAGGTGGAGTTCCTGGAAGTACTTTACAAAGAATTCCGAACTGCATGTTTATTAGTTACACATTTCAAGTCACAGAGTTTGTGAGGGATCAGAGCTTTTGTTGAAGTAGCTGAGTGTAAACACTAATCCACGTTGCTGGATCAGTGTACTTCTCTCTTTGTATTCGAAACAGAAGGGAACAGTGAGAAACCCTACACGTTACACTGCAGGTAATAGGAACACACAATGCCGCTAATTGTGTAGCAAGCATTATGGTTTCCTTTCGCGGTTTAGCACGGTATAGAGAATGACACGTGTAAAGTTGCATTGTAAGAAGAGCTTGGCTGTTGACATTTCAGACCGTGACCCAAGAGTAAATAATTCACTAGCCAGTTCAGCAGTATTTCCAATAAGATAATAGCACAGAGGCAGACAAAGGCAAATGGATGGGCGATAAAATGCAATGCAAAATGCAATGATATAATGTGCACAATGTTGGAGAATGAGGAAACTGAACGATGTTGCTGATTGTTTTTAAAAATGCTGATTGTTGTCAGCGCTATTTCCTGTCAGATGTCAGCAGCCCTATTCCTTCCATTCATCCATCCATCCATCTATCTATCCATTCATGGGCATGGGCTCGATTCCCACTGAGTGACGGAGTTTGTCCCTCTATGTTCCCTGCGACTGATTGGCGACCAGTTCAGGGTGCAGTCTGCCTTCCGCCCAAAGTCAGCTTGGATAGGCACCAGCAACCATTCCCGTAACATCATTCAGTATAAGTGGTGTTGAAAATGGATGGATGGATTTTTTTTTGGAGCAGTGGTTAGCACGTTGACCTCACAGTGTAGAGGTTGTGGGTTCGATCCCGGCTACGGCCTTCCTGTGTGGAGTTTGCATGTTCTCCCCGGGCCTATGTGGGTTTTCTCCGGGTATTCCAGTTTCCTCCCACATTCCAAAAAAACATGCATGGCAGGCTGATTGAACACTCTAGATTGACCCTAGGTGTGAGTGTGAGCGCGGATGGTTGTTCGTCTCTGTGTGCCCTGCAATTGGCTGGCCTACTGCCTGGAGACGGCTGGGATAGGCTCCAGCACCCCCCGCGACCCTTGTGAGGAGAAGCGGATCGGAAAATGGATGGATGGATTTTATTTCTGAAGGAGGTGAAAAAAAACTTTTCAAAGCTGCTTGGTTATATTTGAAAATAGTTGCCCCACCTGCTCAATCAAGAATTCACCACGGCTAATAAAATTTTTAGGAAGGCTTAATTTAATTCATTTCCACTGACCAGAGCCATACCCGATTACCTCCAGTCCTGTTCAATCAAGAAGTCATATAACTATAACCTGTCTGACAAACTGAAGTCCACCAAAAGATCGAAAAAACCTGCAACAAAATGCCACAATCCAAAAATATTCAAATATAGGTGCGGAATACAGTAAAGTAGTGTGATTGATGTTCTGGGGCTGCCTTTTCATTCAAGACCTGGACGACCTGCTGTGAGTCATCAATTTTGTTTGATCATCTCCAAAAAGCACCACTATTATCTACAATAACCTTAACCTCATCATGAAAAGAACAGGTCTTAGAAAGTAAACATGAATATAATGGAGAGGATGAGTGTTGGTCGCACACGTCTCTCAAATCACCTGGCCAGCTCCAGTCGTCCGCTTGCAAAGGACAGCACACGCTCACACACAATAACATATTAGTACAGCCCGTTATTTTAATCAATGTGTGTGGAAAATGACCTGCAGGCAGGCTGATTGATTTTAGTTGTGACGTCCGATGTTATCCATGCTTGGTGTAAATAGGTCATATACTGTACATACAGTGGATAATAAAAAGTCTACACATCCCTGCTCAAATGCCAAATTTTAGATCATTTGAAAATATTTTATGTGGTTGCACAAGTGTGCACACCCTCATAAATGGGGATGGGGATTTTTTAATTTTTTTAAATATTTTTTAAGCATTAACCAATCACAATTAAAATCATGTTAAAATACATTTCCAGTGCCTCTGATTAACCACAAATAAATTTCAGGTGAAAAATGCTAAATGTGTTAGGTACGAACCGAGGAAACCAAGGTCGAACTTTTTGGCCGTAATTGCAAAATGTATTTTTTGGCGCAAACACAACCAAATGCCCACCAGACCTAAAATGAAGAATGTTGGTGGCAGCATCATGCTCTGGAATTGTTTTTCATTCAGCTGGAACTGTGGCCCTCGTAACAAGTAACGAAAAGCCTGCTCGAACATCTGACATTTATTTGGGGTTAATCAGAAGCCTCTTAAATGGTGACAGTTGTTGACTCCCATTTAACTTGAGTCTTAATGTGGTTGGTTGATTCTGAACACAGCCACATCCAAGTTACATGAGGGTGTGTACACCCGCCTCATTTCAGTTGTTTATTTTTCCACTCTTGAAAGATTAAAAGCCATGTTATTCAGCTTATTTGACATGTCACAGTTTGGTGGGAAACGTTTTGAAATGATCTTGGTGTCATTTGTTTATATTACAAAAAACATGGCAGTTGAACAAGGGTGTGGAGACTTTTTATATCCACTTTATATTTATACAGTGGACAGTTATACGGTCACAATCTGTTACATTTACATTGCATCGGGATAGAACACTACAGATGCACTCAGGTGTTTCCAATATTTTGTGTGAGCGGCACAAGTGAGCATGTTGTTTTGAACTGTGCAGGTGCACACTACCTGATGCTGTGGTCGCTATGGCATGATTCACAGTGCGGATGAGGCTGTAGCGTCGCGAGTTGCGTTTGTGGGGGTGCAGCAGTATTGGGGCACTGCAGTGCTTTTCTGTTCAATCTCAACGCACGTGATGATTGATGCACGTTTCTGCAGAGCTTAAGTGCGTCCAGAGAGCCGCATCACTCCACCCTCCCTCACTCTCGGTCTCCCCCTCCATCCCATTTTGTGCAAATTCAAAATGCAGCTCACCCTCTGCCCATTGTGTTCTGGGCACTTTATTTCCTGCAGCAATTTGCCGTCCTACTTTTTGTGCCTGTTTTTGCACATGGCTGTGGGCTATTTAAATGAATTTTATGGTGAAATATAATCAAGGGTCGTATTTGGCTTAAGTTTTACTTTGTCCTCATCATCTTTATATGGTCGTATTCAGCACCGCACAAGCACCGCACTAGTTCTCTCTTTACATCTTGCCGATACATTCACATCATCGTTTACCATTTTCAAAAATTCTCATCTTGTCCCTCCCACCCCCATCCTACCTGCATCTCTCTGTCTCTCTTTTCGCTCTTGCTCTCTCTCTCTCTCTCTCTCTCTCTCTCTCTCTCTCTCTCTCTCTCTCTCTCTCTCCTCTGCCACCCGTCTCTTTGCTGCAGTGTGGAATTTTCCAAGCTGCGGTATTAGGGCTCATGGTGATGAAGAAAGGTGACGAGGATGGGAGAAGCTGGTAAGATGAAGGCTGAAAAAAAGAAAAGAAAAACAAATAGAGTTATGAATGGACTCTCATCTTTCTCCTTACATCTAGTGGAAAAATACCAGCACATATGTAGGGAGTGGATGTCGAAAGGCCCAGCTGCACATTTATGTGTTCAATCTTGACCGCCCCCCCACCAAAAAAAAACAGCACATTTAACATTGCTTTTCAACATGTCCAGGCAGGATAAATTAACATCCTGCCAGGAGCAAATTGCTTTGATATTTTACTTTTGTTCTGCTTTCACAGTAAATAATGCATGAATCCTAATGACAAAAAGGTGCACTTTGAAGGTATACAATTCGTTTGTCTTGGCAAAGATCTCGTTTAAATGTCATCATTGACTTACAGGAGCAATGATACAGGTGTGGATGCAAAAGTAGGCTGTATCTGATGTCCAAAATAAAAATATGGAGCAAATCTACCCTTAAACCTTCCTCTATAATCCCCCCTTTATCATGTTTTAAGAGGATGCTTGTTCATTACAAGTAGGAGGTTGAGAAGTACTGTTTATTGGTTGTCTAGTGGCTGCAATGTCTTCACAGAAAAAAAAAGCACTGCAACATTTGTGGTGGGAAAGTGGAGGAGGTGAGAGGAAAAGTGTTAATGACAATCTGTGAGTGTGACAACTGTGTTCCAATGGCCTTCTGTTGCTGAGTGGTTGCGGATGCAGTAGAGGTCATTTAGGTGAGGATGTGACTAGGACATTTGCTGCAGTTCACTTCACTCACTATGCAATGTAATGCAACGCGACTGACTATTTCCAAAATGGCAGTGATACTTTCCACAGGAACCTCACGATACAGAGGCACCTTCAGGTACGAGTTCAATTCATTCAGTGACACAGCAAAAAAAACAAAAAAAAAAAACATCTCAGATCATCTTTCCCCATTCAGATAAATGGAAATGCCATTAATCCGTTCCAGTTTACCAAGAAAAAAAACTCAAATGATAGTAATGTGTTTTAATACAACAAATTGCACTCTTTAATATTGTACTTTGTGCAAACATACAATAATTACATAATAAAATAGAATGTTTAGAAATGTAACATTTTTTGCTTCAGTTCAATAGACTGTGTGCTGCTTCTTTTGGTGAGTTGACCATTTGGAGCAGTATATGTGCATACTGTACATGCAGTCTCATACCCTCAATAAACTGCAGTAATATCAAGGAGGATAATACCGTATATATACAGGCTGAAACTGATCAAGGCTCCCACAGGCCTACATTCTAAACATGGCATCAATTCATCATGTAGTGTGTATTTAACTAATGACAGAGCAGTGCAGTTATTATAAACAGTATCAAGACTTTCCTTAGCCCTGCTTAGCACTAGACTGATCGCCAGTCATTTGCAGGGTACAAATAGCTAAACAACCATTCAAAGTCACCTTCACACCAACAGAGAACTGAGAGTGTTTGATAACCCATTCATCTATCCATCTAGTTTCTCCACTTTTCTCCTCATTAGGGTTGCAAGTGAGCTGGAAGGGACATTGGGTGAAAAGTGGGGTACACCCTGGACCGGTTGCCAGCCATTTGTCGGCCACCCTTTGAACAAACCAACCATTCACACTCACATTTGCACCGAGGGACAATTTCCACTGAAGCTACCATCCATGTTTTTGAAATGTGGACAGAAGCTGGGGAAAAAAAGCAGGTAGATATACTCAACACCATGCTACCCTTCACTGCAATTAGTCAACATAAAAATACTGAATTTGTTGGGCAAAGTTTATGAATAAAAAGATGAGGTATTTTCAATGCTATTTATTTAGCGACTGGATATTTGAGTTTTATTTCATTGTAATCTGCTGTCTACCGTGATCGATATAAAATATGCTTTTGTCAGTAAAAAGGGAAAAGATCCCGGAAAGTTGCCGTTGATTGGATGCAATTTTAAGGAAAAATACTACAGCGGGATATATATTTTGGTCCATATTACACACCTCTAGCACCATGTTTGTGGCACCATCTTAAATGTTTTCAGCAGTCTGTTTGTGTGTGACTCTTTGGAGTCTCTTGGCAACACACAGACACATGACATCCAATCATCTCAACTTTTTTTTTTACATGATTTCATGCCTACAATGATAAAAGGCAGCAAAACACTACATCACAAACAGATGGGCGTAAACCAAGCGCTCATAAGATGACGTGATTTTGACAAGAAACAATATGGCATATTAACTTAGAGGATGCATTTCTTGTGCAATGAATGCGTGTGTGCAAATGCGAGAAAACTTAGTCACTCATCACTAGCCAATCCCCTCCCGTCATTTGTTGCTCTCATTCGGTCACATTATGCTGCCAAGAGAAACTAGACCCGGCAGTCCTTCGTGACAGAGGGGCTTTATTGGGAATCTGAGGGGCTTGGGATCTGGGCCAGAGGGGGGAGCGGGCCGGTGCCAGTCATCTGTGCCTCGACTATGAGCAGTGTGAAAGCAGGGTGAAACTGCGGAAGAATATGCTCGTTTGCAAATCAGCTCCCAAGCAATTGAGTGTACACTGTTCTTACAAGAGTTTTCTCGAAAAGCAGTTTCTCTATGGCTTTTTCTGTTCAAGGGCATGGCCGGGGTCAAAGCTGGGCAACACCATGATCTGTGCCAGTCAATCACTGAGTGATGATAAAAACGCATGAGTGAGAATTGATCCCACGCCAGCTGTATAAAACTCAGCTATGGTATTTGGACTACTACGCTTGCTACCAATGGCTAAGCACCATGATATGGTCATACATGGTCAAAACTGGAGCGACACTGCCGGTACACTACAGTACACAAGAAGTGCAAAATCCTTCAACAAGGCACTTCAAAACATGGAGCACACTTAAGTTTGGAGTAAAATTGTGATAGTTCCCACAACAGAAAAGGAGGAAAGAAGTTTGGGTATATTATTAAAAAAAAAAAAAAAAAAGCTCACTCTCTGCCATTGAAAGCTATAGATACCAAATATGCATTGTACCTGTGAGAGTTGGCAGATTAAAAAAAAAAAAAACGGTTCAAAGATGTGGACGTGAGAATCTTCTTTTACCCTTTCAGGGACAGCGGTTACAACAGTGGACAGCCTGTCATGTTATCAGGTTACAGGGTGCATGAAAGGGTTAAAATTCACAAATCTGGAGATGATAATGTTAGCGTCCAACAGCTACTGGACACATCCTCCGTCTTTCAGCTGCTGCCGCAACAACGAACCGTGTGATCTCTTCTAACCGACTGTGTGGGAATGCGTTTGAACCGCGCCTATGTTCTTTGGTTTCAGCCTGTCTGACTCAATTTGTCCAGTGAAATAATCCTGGAGTTGCATAACCTTGACCCTCCTGCCCAACACGACGACAAGCGGCGGAAAATCCCAGAGATCAAGAAAGGGATCAGACATAAAGGAGGGCAGTAAGAACAATGCAAAGGTGGGATAAAATGGAACAGGTTGTGGGTGGGACGCCGCTGGGCTGGCTGGCGGAAGAGGACATCGGGACCTTGTTTCGGAGAACACGGGCTCGCTGAGAACGCTGAGGCGGCAGACGGAGGCCTTGCCAGTAATAGAGTGAGCTTTACACTGTGAAAAGTCATTTCAGCACATGTCCAGTTGGTTTGTGCTGTCGGGAAGAGGAAGGAAGCGTGTGAAGAGAAAAGCTGTGATATGAGATAATACAAAGTGGCAGATGAAACAATGGAAGCGTTCAAATCTCTATTCCGCCGTATCCTCAATTTTAGAAGGAAAATCTTGCCCTCAAAAAGTCTTGGAACCGGGACATCCCATCCCTGTTAGCGTGAGGTGAACCATTTAATAAAGACAGGGGTCGGGGGGGGGGGGGGGGGGGGGGGGGGGGGGGAGGGAATAGTTTTAACAGAGCAAACCATAACATTCCCCCTGGGTCATTTGAGACAAATTGAAGAAGCAACCTACAGAGACTTTTCGAAGGACTTGGGAATAAAAAAAAAAAAAAACGAATTAGAGCCCGAGCCAAACCTTAATAGGATACGTTTGCTCTTAATAAGAACAAGTTTAAATATAGCAAGATGGGAGGGGGGGGGGGTGCAGAGACAGAAAAAGTTGGCAATCACTTCTCACCACAAACAACCTGCTATATTTTCCAACAACTGCTGACAAAAACATCTTAAAATGCCCCTTGTGAGCAAATATGCACCAGTGGATCACAACAACAGACTTGTTGCTCATGAGACAAAGGGCTTCCCCGAGTATAAATAAAGTCCCGTTGCATCGACTATAACAGTCAAGGCTATATTGATCCCATATCTGAAGGATTAAGGTTGGCAGCCGCCATGTCCTTCATGGCCTCCACGCCTCAACACTCCTCCGTTCACACCTCTGAGTCACCTATACGAAATGTGCCATATGTATTGGTGTGAAAGCCGCAGTGAGGACACTACAAGGGTGACCTGAGACATGTTCAAGGTCCTCCCATAATCCACTGCCACCCTAGAATATGAAGACGCATGCTCATTTGCAATCTGAATTCATGCTGACGCAGAGCGTTTCTGCTCAGTGATTGTTTTTGTTTTCCAGATTTTTTTTTTCTCACACTGCAGGGTTTGTTGTGAACAAGAGTCCCTCATCCTCATCCAGAGGGGCACAGATATTGGAAAACACAGGCCACAGCCACAGATTCCAAATCTAATAGAGCACAGATTTGCTCCATTGTTCTCAGTTCATAGAGCAGTGTGATACTTGCGATGATACAATATCGCGGTGATCCGATTAGAACGATTTGACTCCGGAAGGGCATTGCTGCTCCCTTACAGGAGGACATCACCATAAGAGCAACAAGGAAAGGTCGAAAACAAATCTGTCTCACTCAAACTGCCATACACGCTGATAATGTTCCACTCCAGTCCTATAGATGGCAGTCATGAGTTGGTTGCCACCTGCCACACACAGCAAGCGTTTTACTTCACATGTGGGAATTGAGAGGTCAAAATGTGTGCACACGGCAGATGCGAGCCCACCAATTTCAGAATGTCCACTACTTGTAGCCCCATCACCCACAGAAAACTACCCTTACGCCGTCGTTCGTCAGATAACCTATCACTACCCGCCAAAGGCAACACTAAACTCATCCCTGCTCGGAAAATGTGTGTGTGGTTATGTGTGGCATGCGCGAGTAGGGCTTTCTCAGACATTTATCTCTTGCGGCAAGCGCAGAGTCAGCAGATTTTTAGTCGACCGGGAACCCCTGCGAGCACCACCTCAAAGGGTGAAAGGAAGCCAAGGCAAAGGGTCATCGACACTGCTGACGTCCCGAACGGGAACATTCGGCTTACATAAGCTTCAGCGAAACCGATCTAATGCCGGCACATTTTCAGCTGCGCAGAACCAAGTCAACTCGGCTGGTGTTTCCTTGGGTCCACGAATGAGACATGATGATGTTTCTATAAAGGAAGACGGAAATGATCGCTTGGAAATGTTCCACCTGATGTTTTGGTGATTAAGTCAAACGAAGCCACTTCAAATGTTTTATATAACAAATGCTTGGATGGATGGAAAACATTGGGCGCTCTTAACTTTTTATTTACCCAGTTACTTATTTTTTGATGACACATCTGACCCATTTGCAAAAATATTCTGAGAAACAATTAGAATGATACAATTCATGTTATTGATACAAACCTCTCAATCAATTTGTCAGTTAAGAGTGTGTTAGATAAGACAAGACTTGATTGATCCCAGAGGGGGATCCCAAGTGTTATAGCAAAACAATGTCAAGGAGCAAACAGCGGTCACGCTATCGCTCGTGGCTGTATGAGCCCTCATCTTGTAAACATAACCACACAGAGGCAAGTGTTCTCATGCCATCACACCGGCCGTACGAGCATGTAAACACACCCGACGTCACCCTCCTTAGATGATGTGCACGGGGCACAGCTGACTGGACTGGACTACTTGTGTTTTCCGTCGTGGAACAGAACAGCAGGTCAACACAGGTACAAAAGGAGCACTCCAATCTCCTTGGAAGTCAGCGCTCAGTCAGGGTTAATTCCCAGGCTATAATAAGAACCAAAAGATGCACTGGTCAATGACATTCTCAGCCTAATAAAGAAGGCCTAGTACTTTGAGTCCTGCTCTGGATCACATTACGCTGGGGTCTATCACCAACTGGAGTGAGGCGAGACATGACGCATGGTCATACAAGGGGCAATGAGACGACCTTGTAGAGTTCCAATTACAAACCTGGAAGAGAAGCTATTGATTTACTAGATACTGTAATCGCTCTAGACAAACATCGTCAAAGATTAAACCTCCACGTTTGCTTGTTTAGTGGATCTTTTGGGGCGATTTGCTGGAAAAAAAATACAATTATCCCAAGTTCAAAAATATGCTTTAAGCAAAAGAAAATACCCACTAACACATCCTTTATCACTGCTCTGAGGGTTGATATTGACGTTTTTCCCCCCATTTCATGGTCTGTTACATAATGGAATGTAGCTAGAGGCCTGGAGGTCACAGAGAGAGCAAGTCCTGTCTTTCAATATATGCCCACTTTTGTCTTTATTGTAGACCACATCCTCTATCTGTAACAACCTGTGTGTTCCTTGACTGCCACCATGCAGTGTGCGGCTGCCCAAAAGAGGAAAGCGGATATTTTGAAAGATGGGGCTTGTTCTCATTCAATCCATTCATTGTAATGAATCCAGCAACATACGCATGGCTCGTTAAATTTTTTACCACGAGCTTCACATTTCATCCACATGCACATTTAAAATAATAAATATGGTTAGGTATTGTTGTAAAACACATTACACCATATTTTTCTGACTATAAGTCACACCAGTCAAAAAGAATGCATCATGAAGAAGAGTATTTTGGAGGGGAATATTGAATTTATTTAATATTTAAATGTTTTAAATTTGTTTTATAAAAATCCAATACCAAGAACAGTGGCGCTTGGACACCTGAAATCTCCGTTCACTAATAGTGGTTGCATTCGCAAATGTATTAGGAGTACATGCTGGAGTAATACCCACTTCTAATTACCGAACTGTTTTTCTTTTTAGTTTAAAATGGCTTACCTTAACGAGAATCCCACATCGCAGTGGGGTCAGTGGTACAATACTGGTCACTTATTGGTCCTCTTGGTGCTGTAAATCCTTTTGTGGCATAAATCAGTTGTATTCTTAAATTACAACATGTCTCACATTAGTTGCCTTGACAACTACTACTTCTATTTATGCTTCAGTTTCTTACGCCGGTTGACAATTAGGGAACAGGCATTTTGGGGGCCAGTCTGGGCATGTGCAATTTAGCTCCTTGCCACATCACTTAAAGGAACTTTTTCATCTGTCTCGCGATCAAATGACAGTGACGTCACGACCCTCTTCGGCCTGCATTCTAGAACCAGGTTGCAATAGATTCTGACGACTGTTTCGATTGTAACCGCCTGGCCCCAAAAAAGTAGAATAGAAAAGCGACTACACAGGGCGGAACAAAACTGTTTGGGGTCGTAGCTAGTATCATTGAAAAGATTCTTCAAAGGTAAGTCTTGGTACCACAACAGAGATCCTGTTTGAGACAGAAGACCGGGATTGTCTCATCATAAAAGTGATCTCTGAGTAAAACTGAAGAGTTAGCCTTATTCTTCTTCCTCCTCTTTTCTGCCTTCATTCTAAGATTCACGTGACATGTTGGGGCCAGTGAGGAAGTGGACTGGTGAGAGGAAATAAGTGAGAGAGCAGGCCTCAAAAGCAGCACGTGCCACAAGCATCATAATCTCAAGTTTACATTCGGTCACACTTGCATCTGAATAGAGGAAGTCGATTCAGGAGGGTCTGGCTAAATACAGGAAGTGCGAATATCGTACGTGTGCGCACTGCAAAACAAACCGCTTACCCTATGCTCTGTTGCTTGCTGACATACAAACTTAGCTGCAGGGGGCGGGGGGCAAACAGCTGACAGAAAGACAAAGACAATATGTCTTTTGCATAGCAAAGCTTCAACGAGAGAAAAGAACAGGTGCTATGAATGACATCAAATGTAGGCTGCTATTTGGCTGACAACCAAAGATGCCGCAATGGAAAATTGTGGCAGTGAGAAATGATAGCCAATTGGCATTGTAGCGTGATTATTTATCTGTCACAGATGAACACATGACATATACTGTTTCATTGTCTACATGGTGTGGCGTCACATTCTATAAATTGCTCCAATGACTAATGTGTAGAGGGTGTCCCTGTTGAGATGAAGCCGCCGGCTTCGCGTGGTGCTTTTGCCACAACGTCAGGTAAACCTGCACAATCCAATGAGATACATACAATACAATATCTGTTCATAAATTCTACAAAGCACAAAGATCACTCTGCTTGCAATTCAGCATCACTGCACACCACAATCACACTCATAAACATTAATAAATGGATACCGAAAAGAATCTTTGACAGTGTCACCTAACAACTAAGCAGGTATGTATCTATGTTATGTTTTTGGCTGTAATCCTCAAATGTAAAGGAGCACCTATTAATATGACCTAGTTGCTTACGATGCATTATCATTCAAAATGAATTGGGCTTGAGAGTCAGAAACAATTCCTAAAAGCAGCGGTCCCCAACCTTTTTTTGCCCCACGCACTGGTTTAATATCAGGCAGTATTTTCAAGGACCGGCCTTTAAGGTGTGACGGATAAATACAACAAAATAACACCGCAAATACAAAGTGCACGAAAAATATGACTCACCACTGCCGCATATTACGCAGAGTGGGCTTGCTGATCGGGAATCTCCTGTCGAGATAAATCCGTATTTTAAGTAGGACTCCTGATACTGTCTCTTAAATGTACCGGTAGCCTTTTTCTTGAAAGTCGTAGGCTCCTCTGTCTCCTGGCTGGGCCTTTTCCCCTTCCCAAAGAAACATTTCTTTTTTTACTCATTTTGCTATCTCCCGGGTTTCATTTTAGCGGTAACCTATCACGTGACCAAGAAGCGCGCCTTAACTTGCATGAAGAGTGACACACTGTTGACGGATGTAACAGAGAATCCTTTAATTTTTCCAAATAAAACATCTTTCAGATTCCGAAATGAATAAAACGGAAGTAATGTAAGTTATTTATTCTTTCTGTGCGGCCCGGTACCAAATGACGCACGGACCGGTACAGGTCCGCGGCCCAGGGGTTGGGGACCACTGCCTAAAAGCGATAAAGAGAAGTCATGATTTGGGATGATGCCAGACATTCTGTGATGACTGGCTTGCAATAACAAACCACAGTCATAGGCTTATCTCCTGTATATAAACTCAAAGTGATAAGAAACCTCTTAAAACCGAATACCGGTACTTTTTTTTTTTTTTAGATTGCCACACCCACTTTTTTTATAACCCTGATGATTCCACAGAATATCTGTATTGAATGTGTGAACAGATCCTCAGTCACTGTTGAAATAAGCTATTAACAACACAGGCCCAAGTTATAAAATACATTTTCATCTTGTATTTGACTGAGTCCCATCAAGTATTGATACAAAGTAACTGTACTCTCGATCCATGTGTTAATCAACACCTTGTTGGGGCAACTTGACAAACAGACATAAACATAAAATAAACTCCTCACGCGTCATATTCAGGGTGCAGCGGGTTCAATCTGCCTTGAGAAAGGTGTGTATAAATAAACTAAGGAGTGGCGACTTTATTGGCAGACGTTCATGAAGAAAAAAAGGAGAAGTGAGAGCAGCCGGAGGCAAAGGTGAAGACATTAAAGATACTTTATAGAACACCGTATAGCTTAACATACCACAGGTGGTGATAAGAGTAAAGACAAGGCCACTCACGCAAACTGGGTATTCAAGAAGTTCGGAGTTTTACCACTGTGCTTCCCTATGTAAAACATTTACAGTAGTACCGAACAATAATAAGATCGGTTTTGATAGAAACCATCCACTAATGTTGAACACCCCTGAGATTACCTACAGTTCTGTATATGCAGTACCAGCAATACTTCCTCTGAGGTTGTACATTGCATGACTCGGGGTGTATCAAAGGACTCATTCTGGGTGCGCAGTTTGCTTTGTTGTGCAGAGAGAGCAAGAAAAGACCCACGCAAGATCACTGCTTACCTCACGGGATCAAGCTCAACCAGCATCGTGGAATTATAACTGCAAATTTTGGTTTTTCCTTGGCTTTTTGTAACCAGTCACTAGGAAAAGGAGGTACATTGAAAGTGAAATTAGTAATGTGGATTCACATGTGTAGACAAGTTAAGGTGGAAAGGTTTCCAGTTTTACTATTGACACTGGTAAATGTATTTTCACACTTTTATGATTTTTCAAGTAAGAATGAAAAAGTCACTAATGACCGTTTCACTTTACTCTTAACAGTGCCTGTCAAGTGAAATCATAGGTTTGTTTCTAAATATATTCTACATGTTTGAAGATCATTTCTGAAAATCTGCAGAAACTGAGCACGACTGAATTGTGGAGATATTGTCAGGTTCAGGACCAAACCGAATAATGTTTTGGATTCCAAAAATAAAATGCAGGCTCAGACAAAATGCAATAACAAAAATATTTATTACAGAAAATCGTACCTACAAAATACAAACTGAAATCGCTGGTCACAAGGAGCCAGGAAAAAGCAATGAATAAGCAAAAAGCGCTTGCAAAGGCAAAGTAAAATACAACACCGACAATAAACAAATGAAATATCAAAAAGTCCAATAATGCTAGACCAAGGATCAAGCTCAAATGAAGGAATAATGAAAATACTTACAAAAGGTCTATGAGAAAACAAGCGTGACTATGAAAGGTATCGAAAGGTCTAGAATGCAACACTTGACGCACAACAGCAAGAACGGTCAATAATCCGACGATGACCAGGCAGCAGGACAGTCCTTAAATACACAGCAACGCTTGATGGGGAAACGCGGCACAGGTGCGCCTGCTGGAGGGAAACGCCCCTCACTTATGTTATGCCTGGCAAGTATCTACATGTAGAGAGCGACACAGGTGTAAAATCTCGGCGCAGTGTCTGTAAGGAGATACTTGAGGTTCATGATATGCATTGTTGGCATGTGATGCAAAGCTGTTATATAACCACAAGATAGGGCTTATGGATATCAAATTATAAGCATACCTTTCCAAGGCACATATTTTACATTCAAAAGAGCTGACAGCACCAAACCTAAAGGTCACAAAAAGACCGGTATATAAATACATATTGAAATACTGATGATCTTGTCTCAATTTACTCATATTTTGATTAGCAAGTGCAAAAACTGGCCTGTTTAGCGGAACACAAACCTGATGTAAATGCAAGAATCCATGACTTCTGTTGTACAAATGGCAACAGGTGGAGGATCCACTCGTTAATTGTACTTACTGCCATCTAGTGGAAGTGCATTTAATTGTTCTACCTGTCACAATTGGTCACTGACATACAGTCCAACATCGTTACAACGTACCTCGAGGGACATAACGGATCTGTACGTTATAACGGTAGTTCGTTGTGACCATTTCCAGTAAAATGGCCATCAACTATGCTGTACAGTATAATACAGTATGAACATTTATAGATGTAACATCGATGTAATATAGATGAACATGTAATACAGTATAAATATGTCAATTACGATCATCTTTCAATCTGTTGCCCTCAAAACCATGATTTTGTTGCCATTACGAATGATTGTCAAAATCGTCAACTTTGCCAATTCGTAGTCTCGGCTGAGCTTCGTCTGGGAGACTCCCTTAGAAAGTGCGAGACAATTCACAGACAGCGAGATTTGCTTCTGTTTACCTGATATGTTTTCAGACCATGTGCTCAGAACCGTGTAGTGCCACCGGAAGTACAACAATGTACGAGTCGATCAGTAGTGTCGCTCAGCAATGGAGGCAATTCCCGCGCTGTACATTTTGTTCATAAGCAAGGTCGCTTTAACGCTGTCTCCTCTTTTTAACTAATGTTGACCTAGCATCAGGAACAACTGGGGATTCGGTATCTTAATCAAGGACACTTTTTTGAATTTGTAGTTTTTAAGCGAGATTTTTCTAATGTAAAATGGGTGCATTGGTGGAACAGAGGTTGGGAAACATTGCATGACAAGAATACTTCCATGACGCCATTGGTGAACACAAAACCCTTGACTGGAAGTAACGTGTGTCAATTGCTGCGTACACTATTCGAGAAAATTAACTTAGATTTGTGCTTTGGATTTCTGATCCTTATATTAAACTGACATGAACGTAAACATGCTGCCCTAACTTGAACTGCCTGTTTACAAACTCAGGAGGGAGACTCTTCACTGGTTTATTGGACAAGGTCGCCCCCTGGAGATGACTATTGACTATTTGGGCACCAATGGTGTTTTTCTTTTACACACGTCGCTTAAAAACGACGGAATATTTATATATAGAAGAAATTACTTTATGTATATTTATGTATAGAAGAAACAACTTAATAACATAAAACAAAAAAAATACAGTTATCCATGCATTAATTTCAGGAAAGAAATTTGTTGTGCGTACGATATTCCGACGTAACTACATTAATTTGTCCTGGAATTAAAATGCTTTTCAATTTTACAAATGGTGTCATCGATGTCTGTTTCAGGTAGAAGACCCAATAAAAGTTATTTTTAAGTTCCCTATGCCGAAACCCGGGATCGAACCAGGGACCTTTAGATCTTCAGTCTAACGCTCTCCCAACTGAGCTATTTCGGCATGCATGCTGCTGCTACATTACACATTTTAAACTAATCTGAACGGTGAACTACGTTACATCTAAAACATAGCCCCAATTTAGAGAAAACGTAGCATAAAGGAAGACTAATCGCCTTACCTTGGCCGTAGGTCGTAATTCTTTGCGTTTCTCCACCACTTCAGGTTTGTCGCGTCGTGGGTTTCCGCCACTGGGTCAGGTGACGTTCTAATGTTTGAACACAAGGAGACGCTAGAGCAGCACATTCAGCCATAACAACGGCGTGAAGGTACTGCTGTGCAATGTATAATGTAATCGCATCGAACGTTGTCTGCAGTGCAGCAAAAGAGAGAGAGAGAGAGAGAGAGAGAGAGAGAGAGAGAGAGAGAGAGAGAGAGAGAGAGAGAGAGAGAGATGTTATAATCTATCGACCCTCTTGTGTAGCTAAATAAGGTCTTATTAGAAACAGCTTCAGTCTGTTGTAACCAAACTACAAAAACGACCCGAAACAATGTGAGATTGTTAATTATTTTGACAATGCAAATAGAAACTCGGCCTTGTCATCTTTTTAGATCAATTGTACGTTGACAAAATTCTACGAGATAATTTGTCGAAATGAGCCCGCTATTGGATAAAGTGTCCACAACAGATGGGCCATTTAATGTAGGCAGAGCATGGCTCAAATTTGATGTTCGTTTTGAGCGTCCATGAAAAAGGGCGGTTGAGGGCCTGCTCATTGTTGCTTTCATTTGGAGTACAGTACAACAATCCCTTGCTTATCACAGGGGTCATGTTCCAGAATCCCCCTCAATAGAAAATATCTGTGAATTAGAGACCATTATTTGATCATTTACACACGTTTTAAAGCTTTATGCATAATACCAATACAAAATAGAGACGTGAGGTGCAGGTATTATTTTTGTCCGCTAAGGGTCACCATCCAAATATTCTCAACTATAATATGTGTGACTTTGCTTATTGAATGACGGTGAAGTCAGTGAATGGAAATTCAGAATTGATTGTTATTGGCAAGCTGTCGAGTGGCTCATCGTTCGTCATTCCGCATGTTTCAGTGTCTCTGAGAGTCAGTTGTGTGCTGCAGCTAGCGTAGGTATGCCCTTATTATATGTAATTTGTTACTGGCTGTGCTCCCCCCTTGATTGACCACTTGTGGAAGGATTACAATTTGTTGTAACTGTAGCATTCTTAGGCCATCCTAAATCAGCTAACAGCAGACGTGCTCTTTTGTTCAAGTGTCAAATGATCCCAAACTTCTGACATTCTTTGATTTTTAGGCACTCTTTCCTCCTGGGTCGAGCTTATTCCTATGGTAGACTGCAGTACCGAAAAAATGTAGAAGTAGAAAAATGACATGAAAAATGAAATCCGCAATATGAAATTCGTTATTCATAGTTTAAAAATACGCGATACAGTGACACCACAGAGAAATCACAATATGGCCACCAAGGACTCGATTTCCCTTTCTGGAGCAGCCTGTTTTCATGTCCAAAACATGCGCTATCTGTTTTTATCATGAGGTATTTCTCACTTCAGTGGTAGCCGGGGGACTCAGAACACGACTAATAATAGTTCTAGCCGATTCTCAAGTATTCAACAAAAACCGTTGTTATAAGGTGGCGAGAGTATGTGACACTATAGTGGACTGAGAGCAGTGGCTAATCTGCAGCAATGCAGCGCTTGTCCCTTTATTTGTCATATAATGTTCTGATGTCATCTTGCACGGGAGCCTCTCCCTCCTCTCTCTGTCTCTCTCTCTCTCTCTCTCTCAACCTCGCTCGCTCGTGTTTTTTTTTTTTCTGTTCCTCTTTCATCGCTCAAGGTGACTTTCCTTCCTTCCAAGACACTGCAGCTGTTCCCTACTTTGTTTTGAAAGGCCCGAATTTGGATAAGAGATGAGAGAGACGCAGAACGGGTGCGCCGGGGAAGCAGGAGGAGACGCACGAGAGGAAAGTGGGGATGAGAAGAAGGGCATGGATGGTGTGATCCCGGCAAATCAGCGAACAGACAAAAGCTCACAGAGAGATTTGTTTCGTTTGGTACGGCGGAAGGAAAAAAAAAAGTCAACATAAAGAAGTGCATCTGAACTTTACAAGCTCAGCTACTAGTGAGGGTTCGTGACAGTCATCGTTAAATACCACAAGTATCTGGGACGGAGATTCTAAATTTAGGGATCATATACATGTGGAGAGCAAAGAGAAGACACTGACAGGGTGGGACAGCTAAGGTTGAGGGACTCACCCCCCACTAGGATGAATCCAAGTGACCCATTGTTGTTTTCCCAAGAAATTGTACAGTCACAAAAGCGCTTCTTGAAAACAAAACAAAACACGTAAACGCAAGAGTATCACTTGGGTTACACCAGAAATGTGCGTTAATTATACTCATTCATTTGAGATTGTTGTATTTGTATTTTTAAAATTGGGACCAATAATTACAAATGTCGAAAGGAGTTTTCTGCTTTTAAATAGTTAGAATAATATAATTTCGATTTGTGAGGCACATCTGCAGCGTGAATCACTTTCGCATTACACCTTTGTTGTTCATTTTCAAGTTTCGTATTTTATTATTTTTATGTTTTCCGACTAGCAGTGGGTTGCTTATTTTTACCGTGTGATAGTTACGAATGTTAAATTTATTTTAAACAATTGAAAGGGCTTAGCCAGAGTCCTGGAATATATTTTGTTCAACCTTGCAGGTTGTACCATAATGAATAAAATGATTAAAATGTTGACAAGTCAATGTGACAAAGTCGAGATAGATCAACTCATAGATTACATTTTAATACAGATTCTGTTCTATACAATAACACAGTCATATAAATTTTTATACAATACTAATATTTCTCTATACACAGGGTCATGAATGTACAATACTGTTTACACACATAGAGTATGAACACAAATACGATTGAGTACATGGAGCCTCTCTCTTTACAGTAACTCACTTCATCACAATGCATGGCTCTCTTTCTGTCCGGCAGATGATTTTTTTGACCAAAAAGAAGAGGGGAAGAAAAAAAAAATCTCTTTGACTAAAACCCAGATCTGACACTTCAAATATTTACATCCCTGAAAAAATGTACACGAGCACACAAGTATTATTGACTTCGGTTTGGTTCACCATTTATGTAAAAGGTGTGAGAGTATGACGATAGCCCAAAACCTGAGGTGGTTTCCAAGCCTTCAGGAGTTTGTACAAAGTTTGATGTCTTCTCTACCTTAAGGAGGGACATAAATCTTTACTTACGGTAACACACACACACAATAGAATAGCTGATTGAGGGCTGGTTTTGGCATTTCATGTCCAGCACGTTCGTAAATGTGAGCCCTGAGGAAATAGAGAAACACAGGTACAGTGTAAATACGTCAAGGACTCAGTGCTGTCGATGGCAAAGACCCATCCGTCTCAAAGTTCAGTCCAAATCGAGAGTTTCAAAATGGAACAGAATGTGATTTTCTCCTATTTCAGCAGTTCTCCGTTTTCCAAGTACGAGAGACGGATTTCACAAAAATATTGCCCTTTTGATTCCCACTGAAAATCTGATGTGATGCAGTGGTTGTACAGTGGCCCGTCATTTACACATACTACAAACGCAATTAATGAGCCACATAATTAAAGTCAACCCCAGCGCCCCCTGCTTTTAAGCCCCTTTGCTTAACTGTGCTATCTCGACGGTCAATCGAAAAGCAACAACTGTATGTTCACATTCCTTTTGTTCACATCTTAGCGAGTCAATACTTTGCTCATTTCAGCACACGCTTGCAATCGCAACAGTATCACGCAACCTGGACCAAATCTCCAATGCTGCTTTTAAAACTACTTGAGATTATTATTATTATTTTTTTTTTTAAGTAATGCCTTTCAAATTATTTCTGTTCGACTCTGCTTTTTAATTGTACTTTCTTTTATTTGACCAGTTTGCTGGTAATTTCACAATGTAAACTTCTGAACCTTTGCATTTACTCACCAGAATGTTGCGCCAACGTGAAGTCTCACCACGACCACTACTCTGTAAACGTACAACAGGACATTCAGCACCACACGCATATTTCATGAACTCAATTAAGGCATGAAAAGACGAGGGTGGGTTGAAGGGAAAAGATAGACCTCAAGATTTGTTCTCATTGAGAATATGTGTGCGGGTAGATATTATAAATGTTTGTGTGCTTTTTAATGACTAAGCGCAGAGCAGTGTGCAGTGTAAGTTTGTGTGGGGAAGTGTTGTGGGGTCTGTCGGTGCACATGCTTGGAAGAGCAATTTTCAACTGATTATCCAAGCCTTATGCTGGATTGTGGGATATATTCAGGTGTGGCGTCACCATCATGTGTTCACTGGAGTTCATATGCTGCCACGGAGAGAGTGAAATGTGATCATCTAGCTTACGTTGGGAGTGCAGTGGCTCATGTTTCGAACCCTCTGACTCCGGGCTCCTTATCTTCCAGAGGTCCTGGGATCTGTCCTTTGTAAACTAACAGCTTCTCACACACATGCAAGGATATACGCAGCATTCCTCAACAGACACTGTCATACGATCCCTCAAATCGCAAACGCACACTTGACACGCGCGACGGGCGCACACCGAAAACCAGCCTCATTCCCTCACTGCCTCGGTGAGGCATCGATCAGTGCCGTCGCTGGCCTCCACTCGGGGCTTGCGACTCTTCCTCTGGCCACCCCCCTCCACCCAGGAGTTATGAATGACTGTCCCCCCAATGGGAGCCGGGTCCACCTGCAGAAGAGACACGACCCTTTTCTTGACTCGTGTTTTCAGGGCCCGGCGCAGCTTCTGCCTTGTGAAAGCATAGAGCAGAGGATGAAAGATTGTTGTTCCATAAGCCATTGCCAGGAAGCAAAGACGGATCCGCACCAAACCGTCGCTGGGGCCCATACACAGGATCAGAATGTTGACTGCGGACAATGGAGCCCAGCAGCCCAAGAAGGTGGATATAATGATTAGAGACATTTTAAGGACACGACGTTGGCGCTCCCGACGGTCCCTATGTCTACGAACGGCCCGTCTCAAGGCAATGATCGCAGAAACCGAGGCCTGGACACCCATGGAGGAAGCCGGTAGCGGGGTGTTGGCGTGGGTCTGCAAGGATCCTGAAGCGGGAGTCGGAGAAGCCGGGGTGGCGGGTGTGGTGGCGATGGGGGTGGTGGCGGCCGTACTGACGGTAGTGACCGTCGCGCCGCTGTCAGATATGCCCTGGGGCATGGAGGAGAGCGGGGGTGGGGATGTCGGTGTCGGGGTGGGAGACGGGATGAGGGGAGGATGAGAGCGATTCTGGTTCTGATTGGAGGACACGACCTCTGTTGGCAAGGTGAGGTCCTTCTTCTTCGTCCTCCTGCAGCGTATCCTGCAGGTCGAGTCCTTCGTTCGGTTACTCCTCATCATGTGGGAACCGATCCGAATGTTGAGCGCCTGGAGGATGCGGGAGTAGGTGAACAGCATGACAACCACAGCGATGAAGAAGCAGGGCACTTGTAGTAGCAAGTGGTAATACATCGCCATTCCTGTGTAGTAGCCTTGCCCCCCAATGCACAGCAGTGTTCTGTTCTGCCATTTTGGAGAAAGGTGGTGCGAGGGGGAGGAAGGGTGCGTTGAGGGTAAAACCGAAGGTGCGAGAGAAGAAAAAATGGTTGTGGTTCCTGTAATGGACTCAAAGTCGTTGTTCAGGCCCCCTGGCTCCGCATCCTCACTGTCCTCGGCTGTTGAGGAGAAGAAGTCACCTTCGAGGAAAGGCAGGAAGAAGACGGCCAGAGAGACGACCCACACGGCTGCCAGGAGCAGTCCGGCACGGCGAGGGTTCAGGAGGCGACTCGCTGGACGCACAGAGATGTCGTAGCGGTCTAAACTGATCACCAGGACATTCACAGCTGTGGCCACACTCGTGAACGTGACGCAGGCTTCGTGAAAACAGCACAATGTGGCCAAGCTCCCGACGCCGCTTCCATTGGCTGGCAGCAAGATGACAGCAACCGTCAGCGGCAGACACAGCACACACACCAGTATGTCCAGAACGTGGAGGTTGACGGTGACCAGGTTACTGACTGAGTCCACCAGGTTGGACTGGGCGCAGTATAGCACGAGTACAGTCAAGTTGCTGCTGAAGCCCAGTACCAGCTCCAGGATCAGGACTGTGGTCAAAGACACCTGGAAGCCAAGAGGATATGGGGTGCTCCAGTCCTCCTCTGCCCCACCCCCACCCTGTCCATCCAGGAGGCCTACCCCGTGACCATCGCTGGTCTCCGGGAGGTCACGATAGCCTTCGGTCTCCATTGGTGCCACGGTACTCCTTCACACATAGCAACAGCTGCTACCACGCCAATTCATCGTCGTCGATGAAGATTGGGAGGTGGGGGGTGGTGAGGGGTCAGGACGGTCTTCTGCGAACAAAGAGGAGAAAGATAAGTGGTGTTAAATTTGTCTCGTATTTCCAGTTCAAGTCAAACTTGTCAAGTGGAGAGAGTCTCTGAGGTGATGTAGTGAGGTGAAAGTGATCGCATCGGTTGATTGGAGTCACGGGGCGCACTCAAGCTGTTTTTGAGGAGCTGTGAAACCTGACCAGAGGCTGCAGATGCACAAATGGGGGTAGCGAAGGAAGTCTCTCTCGAGAGAGCAATGATTCCCAATCATTGGGTGGGGTGAGAGGTGCGCTATGAGGAATGATCAAATTTCGCTTATTTGGCATGAAATGTATATTTCTTAAATTCTGTGTATTTTTGTGCAGTAATGTATGTTGAAAGGTAGAAAAAAAATCTCATACTCTTCCATTAGAAAGCAGACTGCAGAATTATAAATACTTGATGTGACATTTTTGTTTGGTGAGGTGCCGTGAAATTTTCCTCATGCAAAAAAAAATATATATATATATATATATATATATATATATATATATATATATACACACCATGGCTCACTAAAGGTTAGGAAACACTGCTCAGAGAATCTTGATTTTAGTATGGGGAAGGGGGGGAGTTATTGAGCATTTACAAGTGACACACAAGTTTGAAATTCTCTTCTGAAAATACTTCCAATCGCTTGCTGAATATAATGTAACATTCTGCTGAACCCGAGTAGGCGGATGCTTGATTATGCAATATACATGATATGGGTCAGAAAGCGTGTGTGTGGTCCGCAGATTGTACAAAGACCCACAGTATCACTAGCTTGGCAACCTTCGGTTCAGATACCGCACACAACTCAGCCTGTGATGAGGATGAAAGCTGATTGGAACCCCGAATATGCCAAATATAAAACTACCATTTTAAATCCTGTCCAACACCACCAGCAGAAGAAAACTGTCAGCTTCAACCTTCCTTCGAAGAGGTTGCAGGGTCGACTGTGAGACTGTGCATTGAATGTCAACATCGCAGACACCCGACTGAGGGTGGCAGCAGTTAATAGTTCTCACTGGGGGTCGTAATGAAGACGAATGGATCAATGATCCACAGACAGTGGCACATAAACAAGCCTATCAGAAAAAGAAAAGCAGCCCTTCACACACACCTTCTTTCCCCCTCCTTCACTTTCCTGCGTCCCTCAAAGCCCATCTCGCTCTGCTCCCATTTTGGGGTACTAGAAGAGCACGTCTGTTTTGTGTCAAGAATATGGCATTCATGCTGGCTTAAGACCACCTGTCATGAAGAGACCATCTTGCGTTATAAAATCCTTTTAAGGTAGACTCTTTAAACTTTAGTGCAACGTTACAACAGTGATGAATACATTTCAAAGTGAAAGTCCACCCCCCCCTTTTTTTTTTTTTTTTTTGGTAAAATGCTCAATTTAAAAATCCATGGCTAACAATAAAAATTGGATTTTTTTTTTCATGTAACTTTGTATTTTTGATTTTGGCGTTATATTTTATTTTATGATTTTAGCACTAATATTTTAGCATTAAAATGTAATTGGGGTGAAAGAACTTGCATACTGCATACATAATTCTTCTACAGTCTATACTACAGGTTTCAAACTCAAGGCCCGGGGGCCAGATGTGGCCCGCCACATCATTTTAAGTGGCCCGCGACAGCAAATCAAAGATGACAACTTCCATGACACTTGCTAAAATGTGTCAAATTTCAAATGTTCATAGGTAATAAATCAGTGACATATTGTATAAAATTAAAATACCGTACTATGTTACCGGTTCTTAGAATTGTCATAAACCCGACAAATACATTGACTTTGTGTAAGGTGTTGATTTGGGTTAAGAGAGCCTTTTGGCCACACCTGACGTGCCTCTGCTCTGTAAATGAAGAGTCGCAGATGTGTTGTTGAGCCTTGCCCCGCTGTTGACCTTTTCTCTGGCACAATTGCCGTTCTCACCCTCGTGTGTGCGTTCCGTCCCATTTGTCAAGAGGGACCTACAGGCATAAAGGGGGGAATTCCGAGTGGAACTGTAGTCCATCTTAATCCGCTAATGGGTTCCACGGGGTTTGCAGTGTTGCTGGAACATTGATTTAAAGCGTCATCGATTTGACGAGCTTGGGCAAGAGTGCGTGTAAGCACACTCCCTATCGTCCTCTCACAGCAACCTGTGATCTCATTTGGAGTGTTGCCTACCAACACTTGTAAGTGTTGTTAATTTAGTGTGACGTGGGTCACAATATCATTTATTGTAAGAGGAAAAGATGCCAGTTTTTTTTTTTTCATCTGGATGGCTCGGATGGCTTTTTTTTTATCGGTACGTGTATGCAGACACATTCTGCGGACTTTCGACTCATCTTCCAACTGGGGTGTTTTGCATACAATTGCACAACAATTGAGCTTTCAAATAAGCACCAACCTTCTATCAGCCTGTAAAGCTTCTTCTGCAACATTTGATTAAAGCTAAATGAGATCATACAGTAAAAGCTAGGCAAACATGCTAATCAAAATTAGCATCAATGTTACGGGAAATTATAAACTTTCAAAAAGCGTACAGGCAGCAGCCCAGGTTGTTGTATATTTACCTTCTTGTAACGAGGACACGGGAAACAACAGCACATCTTTTATGTGGAGCTCTCTCCAGAATGTTAACTGACGGCGACGTTTGTGGCTTGCAGCCATAGCAACATCTTAGCTTACGGTGAAAAGGAGGGGTGGACAGCCAAAGTCTCTTCATCATTTGTTTTTCTTTTTGGTGAGCGTCAAACCCCCGGTTGGTAATGATTTTCGGCAGTCTAAAGAACCTTTATCTTCCCTTTCACCCCCTGACTATTACAGCCAACAATAAGCCATGAACAAGGCATGACCAATGACAAATGACACTTTGTTAGCGAGGCTAGCTCACCAAAACGGCTACCAGCAATGCGTTGCGGCAAATTCAGAAAAGTCCCAAACCTCTCTTTTTGTAGTCATTCCAGAATCATGTAAGTCCTACGCAAGACGTAATTCATCCATCCATTTTCTGCTAATATTCGTGAAGATTTTTCATGGTCATGTGTGTTGGAGGCAATTTTGGACTTACACCTTGGACTGACCACTTGTCAACAACAAGGATGACACATACACAACTGTAGATTCAGATCATTCTTGCTGTCAGGAAAAACACTCCACAAATGAAAATTAAGACAGATATTCAGCCATTTTCCGTCTGTACTGTACTTCGTATGTATTTTTTGCTTCGGGTCATGGGGAAATGGAGCCTAACCACTACACCATCAATGATTCCAACTCAAGAATGTTTAACTTTGAAACAGTGTTTGCGGCTGTGAAGTTTACCGCTCTGTTTCAGTTTAACCGTCATAAAAAGAAAAAAAAAATGCTGACCAAACCTGCAAAAAATAGCTTTGAAAGGTCATACATCTTGACACCAAGATAAACATAAACACAATCAATCTCTCAGGAGGCAGCGAAGTTAATGACATCGGACAAAACTGTCATTTATCCGACTTCACTTGTGAGCCGCTAACAAGCTCTCACATCACGCCGCTCCCACTTGTAACTGACTTGTTTGAACTGTTCATGTTCGCAAATGGACTACCTGTTTTGTAAAAGCAACACAATGTTCTCAAGAAGAAGCTTAGGCCTGGCATTCCGCAGTCGTATCGCGCATCAGGCCGTCATCGGGTTCTCATTAGATGCAGTTTGTACGTACAAGGGGTTAATAGAGAAGTGTTTAAATGAGCAGGCAAGGAAGCTTTCAACAAGTGTAATTGATGCCATTCTCTGACTAAGTGCAACAATGACGACGCCGGTTTTGTGGTAATGGACGCTGGATAGTGTGTGATGAGCTGGGAAGAGACTCAAAGGGACACAGACAAAAGAAAATGTCAAAGCCCTCACTGGAATAGATGAAGATCTAACCTGCAGATGGGAAAATACAGTACAACGTTCTCATAGAGGCTGTGACGACGGTGAAAGTCTTTTCTGCACCATTTACTCTGATATACATTTTTTTGGGGGCCAATCAGTGGTTAGCGTGTCGACCTCACAGTGCAGAGGTACCGGGTTCAATTCCAGCTCCGGCCTCCCTGTGTGGAGTTTGCATGTTCTCCCCGTGCCTGCGTGGGTTTTCTCCGGGTACACCGGTTTCCTCCCACAAAAACATGCATGGCAGGTTATGGAACACTCGAAATTGTCCCGAGCTGTGAGTGTGAGCGTGGATGGTTGTTCGTCTGTGTGCCCTGCGATTGGCTGGCGACCGGTTTAGGGTGTCCCCCACCTACTGCCTGAAGACGGCTGGGATAGGCTCCAGCACACCCTGCTCATCCATCCATCCATTAGAAAATGGATGGATGGATTGTCAGAGAGATCAACTCATTTTATTTAAACTGCTGAATGCAACGATTGACATGTGGGCTAGCTCATATCATTGCTGCATAGCGCAGTGGTTCTCAAACTTTTTACACCAAGTACCACCTAAAAAAAATACTTATAGCTCTTTAAGTACAACCATAATGACCAACATTAATTCCACACAGGGAGGCCGGTGCCGGAATTGAACCCTGCACCTGTGGATGTGAGGCGGACTTGCTAACCAGTCGACCACTGCTGAAATATAGGAGAGTATAAAAAAAAAAATTGTACTTAAATCATGATTCAATTTAAATATATTCATCGTCGGCAACTAACTTCGGGCAAAAGACGGACGCAGGGCACAAAGTGATGGACAATTTTTCACATTCACATTCACGCTGGTATTCTTCCATTGTGCTTTGCAAGCCACTACATGGCAACTAATGATTATAAAGATCCTCAAAAAGGAAAGGCTGTCTGTTTGCTCACCTTGTTATATCCACTCTGCCGACCGAGCGTGTGGACACTGAATATTACGTGCAGCTTCCTGGGCCCTACTGACAGGTTCGTTATTGGTGTCAGCTTGTTAAGGGCTGTCAAGGCCTACCCCATGCTGTCCTCATGCAAACCTCCGTGCAGCATATGCGGCATGTGCGCACGATCCACGGCGTTGCGAGCTGTTTGGTGCCAGAGATACAATTGCTTCTGCACAGATGAAGACAAAATGTTGCGGTTTCTGTTCTTGGCACAGAGAACAAAGTAAGGAACCATGTATGTTGACAACCGTGGATGGGCATTGAGCAATCATGTGTGTTGTGAAGCCAAACAAAATGGTGTGCACGGCTGCAACCGATCGATACTACGGATTCAGTCTGAACCATTTTGCTGTCAAAATAAAGAAGAGCAACGTGATATCAGACATGCGAAGTCGAGGCAATCACAGGGCACATATAGATATTTGGGCATGAGTCAAAAAAAATATGAGAAAAGGTCTTCCTTCTTTTGAACTGCTTCTTCAAGGTGGATTGCAGTCAGCTCAATTGAACCGTGTGCACTTGGACACATGAATACAACTGAAAGAGGACGTACACACGCGCAATTCTTCAAAGTGCATCTCAATCTTGGTCCCGGGGGACTAGAGCCTGCATGCATACTCAGTGTTTCTGTTTAGACTGAAATTAAAGGGTCCTCAGCAAACTCTGCCGATGCCTGATGAGGACCTAATTATTCACTCCGGAGCGGAGGAGTAAAAAGTGTGATGAAAGGTCAAAATTAAAACAGATTCATCAAAGCAATCATCGAGTGGTTGATAAGAAGATTGTTATCAACACATCCGCAATTTTGGTCTTCTCTTGTGTTCACTTGACTTCATATCAGTGTTTGCATCGTATTTCTCAAAGGAAATTGTCTTTGCCTTTTTAACATAATGGGGTGTGCAATAAACTGCACGCTGCTTAATGAATTGCACTCCAACTCCTCCCGCATTCCAAAAACATGCGTGCGATGGTCATTGAAGATGTGAATGTGCCCTGTAATTGGCTGACGACCAGTCTAGGGTGAACCTCACTTCTTGCCCCGAGATCAACTGGGAGAGGCTCCGCATCTCCCACGACCACGAACAGAAAAAGCAATCTAGAAAACAGATGGATGCATGGTTTCATTGTTGTCTACCGTATTACAGAAGTTGTGATGCCAACATGGGTCGAAGACGGGATAGTGGTACTCAAAGTCACCACACCAATTGAAAAGATCCCAATTTAAAGTCGACTGCTGTCACAGCACACCAAAAATAAGACCAGTAACAGTCCTAAATGTGGCTTGACACAAGCTACACTTCTGCTCACTTCTTCCGCATGGCAACTTGCCATTATCTCCAATTACCTTAACACTGAAACACTCGCTAAAGCTGGACAAAAATATGTGGACACAGGAGTTTTTGGGGGGTTTTTTTTGTTTGTTTTTACTTTCAGAAAAAGTGTCATACAGAGACATGTAAGTTAACCCTTTCATGGCGGTTGAAATCAGGTTTACTGAGGTGCCCTAATAGCTTTTCCCGCTGATCTTGGATTTAGGGCTAGCAAAACACAATAGAGGACAAACCTAAATTAATATACATGTTAAGTCGTTTGGCAAATGAGTTCAAGTACTTTTGCTAGACTTTGCGCTGGTAAAATTGGGCCTAACGGGGCTTTAATGCCTTTGTGAGCCGTTGTGGGAGTGAAGTAGTCTTTCCGCGGACATTCCGACTGGCATTTCTCATTTGTATCAAAATAAGGGGCGGTCCGGGTGCATTACGCCCAAATGTGCTGTTCTTGACAGTGCGGGAACAGAAATAGACTCGATGGGGTCGGTACATGACATTGACGGGTAAACGGCAAGCTCTCCCCTGGCAAATGATGAAATCGGCCGTGCATGTGACATGGGCAATTGGAAACTGCCTTGCACCCCCAATCGTGCGTCTGCATGTATTTTTATGACAAGCGCAGACTACTTTTTGTGACCAAATTGTCGGACGACTTGTCGGAGATGCAACTTCGTGCGTCGAAAGGCCCAGGGAGGCGCAACACGGTCTCTAGGCTTGATCCATCTGAGATAAAAAAAAAAAAAGTGCACTTCCAATCTGGTGCACCTACTTGAGAAAATTTTGAAGGCTTGCTGTTCATCATGCTGCTTGCATGCCGGGGTCTCAATCTGCTGCTCCTCAGCTCTTATTTTGAACCTCCCGTCAGTTGTCAGTGTAAGAACCGTTAAGAGTGTATCGCACTCCATCACCATGCATCTTATCTCCCTGAGGTTACATTTGAATATGTCATTTGCACTTTGTGGTAAAGGGGTCCTGTTACTATTTTCCTTTTTTTTTTTTTTTTTACTGCTGAAGTGTATATTCAACTCTCGAAAGAAATACTCAGTATTCAATATGAAATCCTGGTTGCAACCAGTGATGGGGATAATTGTCACATCGTCAGCGTGCCAACCGACTACACCCTCACAAAGATGGAAGGCATTGTCGTGTGTAATACGGTTTACTGAGGCTCGAGAAACATGTCATCTGTTCCTTCTATTATGGATTTTTTTCATTGTTAAACTGTGAAATGTCACCACAAACGGGGAGGCGAGGAGAAAGCTTTGATTCCGCGCGACACCAGAAGTTGACATTTCGGCAAGATGGGGAAAGGGGAGGCATTAACAAAAGGAAGGAAAGGAAGCCAACGGGATGATAGCGCATGCAGTACGCTGACTCACGGCTGTCTTAGGCATTCCCGATGTCCGCAGTGAGACAATCGATCAGGGCCTTCATTATCTCACTCAATTCTTCTCGGAGCGCAAACGGCACGCAGCCAGCAGGTGGGCAGCAGCATCCCTGACAGGCCCCCTAACGCGGTGATTGCTACTGCTCCACTGCAGTTGCGATGATACCTTCGGCACCACAGGAGATCCAACATTTCTTTTTCACTCAATGTCATGTAGCCGACAAATAAACGTACATTCTTTGAACAAAAGACAAGCCTGCCCACCCCCATGAAGAGTGAATTTAAATCACCAAGTCAAGGGTTAAGCCTAACCTAAGATTCGGCGTTCCGAGCGTGGGCAACCCTTACCTCATCACGCTAACAAAATCCATACTTGCCAGTGACCGAGCAGTATACGGGACGGCATGAGAACAGGCTCACTTGCCAATGGGGTAGTTTTAGCAAGTTATTAAATGTAAATATATAAATTTTATCTTTGATTAATACACCTGGGAAAATGTATTGTCTGCTGTGTTGTTTAGACTGGTGTATATTTAGAATTTTTTAAAATGTTGGTGCACGTTGCACTTAGCTAAGTCAGAAATTCAAGCGAGAATCTGTTCTCAAATGCCTTAATGGTATAAATAAAGCGAAATAAATAGATAAATAAATAAACAAACTTACTGTGGGTAAGCTACATATACCGTACCGAATGACAGACAATAAAATTAACAGCAGTTAAAAAAAACAACCAATACATTTCAAATGTTTGTTTAGTCACTTGTTGCTAGGCAGAATCAAAAAGGAGAAGGAAAAATAAAGAGGGATTGAAGAAAGTGATTGCTTCTGTGAACGTTGGCTCAATGCTAAATGCTCCATAAATGGATACAAAATATTCTCATATGCCAGAAGGACGCACTCTACTTACTGTTAGCATGGCAAACTCGGGGTTGATTACATCGTGCCCCTGCATAGAGAGCTGACGGGAACGAAAAGCGTCATGCTGACTCACATGGACATTTCAAGAAAAACATTGAATGGGATGCACTGTATTCGATACAAAATACGGGTAGTCCTTGGTTCTCTTGCCCATGGTGGCAGAAGTCAAGTCAATAATCGTGAACAGTTTTATGAAAAACTCAGTCAGGAAAATCAAAATCAAAAATGGTAGGCCTGTGCGCGCCATGACATGTTCTTACCCCACTGCACAAACTAGTTCATAACCTCGAAACCTTGTACGTCATGACTGACGATCACCCAGTACATATCAATGGGAAAGAACAGCACCACCTGCTGGATATTGTGGGGCACCGCACCTCACGTCCCCAAAATAGACTTGCTTCTGGTGGTTTACATCGGTGTTGTCATATTAGAAGAGAAAAAAAAACAAAGAGAGAGAAGAGTAGTTTTCCTGCCATGTACCCTTCCGAGGTTGTTTCATGTGCCGCATTTTTCCCCTACAAAAACAATGATGTCTCTATGTGAGCTTCGGCAGCAAGCAGCATACTCCGAGTGTACTCGTGCAAAGCGGTTTCTCGCCGCCACCTACACCGCACACCCACAGGCGCCCACACGGCTCCCTGCACATGCTCCCCTGCCAGCACGCTCGCTGCGGATGTGGCACAAGACGGATCGCGATACGAGGCGCACGACACGCTGTGTGCTTAAAGAAAAATGCTGAATCTCAACCGCACGTGAGAGAAGTTGGGAAGGGGGGAGGGAACTGGACTAGAGATAAAAACGGGAGGTGAGGTGCGTAGAATGGATGATGGATGGAGGGTCGTGAGGGGTACGCAGATGGATGTGGACTTGCGTGATTGCTGGAGGGGAATGTTTGCTCCTTGCTTGCCACCTCCATCCATCTCCCAGTCGGGCCACCTTGCCCCCCCCCGTTCCTACTTGACACCATCCGTCTTAGGCTTTACACATGCCTGCTTTTCTGCTTGTTGCACGCCACCGTGTTTCCCCACGTTTCAGCCGGGGAAGTTGCCAGTGACCCTGCTCACGTGTTATTATGATTAACAGTGCCAGCCATTTTCAGCCGCTTCTTTCCTGTAGCATTTGGAAAAAAAATAAAAATACAGAAAGGCGTACCAGAGACTGAATGCCTGGATTCTTAAAAAAAAAACAAAACATGAAAAAAATGGCCTTGGCATTGAATAAGGTAAGGGGCCGGCTTCAGATGCTGTTTTGCCCATATCAGTGACACAATAGAAGACGGAGCCCGAATATTTACAAGGGGATGTCAAAGTGGAAGTTGTTGAAAGTGATGGCGTTTACCCTGACCTCTAACTGCTACAATCAGCATGAGCATGCAGGCGGGAGGAATTTCAACAGCCTCCCCACGGGGTAAAGCAATTACACAATAATTATGATGTCCTCCACTTGCTTTTTGGAACGAGGGAAAAACAAAACATGACCCGCTAGGGTTTAAACTGATTAGTAGACATATTGACTTGACTACTTTAACCCTTTCATGCACCCTGTAACCTGATAACATGATAAGCTGTCCGCTGTAGTCGCCGCTGTGCCTGAAAGGGTTAAAGCTTGAAGTCGACTAATCGCTATCCGATCGTTGCGATACTTGGAAGATTCTTACAAGCAGCACCGCTGGCCTGTGGCAAGGAATGGGGGAAGCGGCGCGACATGAAGCTCAATCGTTGTCGAAATATTTTGTCCAATAATAGGTGGACAACAACTGTGTGAGTTTCAATGTTGGCAAACATTGCCTCCGAGATGCGTGCGCGTCTTAATGACCTCACTGGTGTTGACAAAGACGAGCATTCTTAATTGCCTCCTCAGTCCTCAGCGCATGTGTAAACCAGTGTGGTGGTTGCTGTTGCCGTTTCCGAACGAAGCAGCAGAGGTCGCTGTGGCATGCTGAGATTGGATTAGACTTTTGCGGATGGCTTGTTTTCATTGTAGTGAACGTCATTGCGAGGCAAGGGTGGAGAAAAAGATTTCGTATTATGCAACAGGGGTGATTTTCGTTATGGGGGGGGGAGCAGAAAAGAGAGAATGGCTTAATGCATGAAGATTTTTTTCACACTAGGGGGTATTTTCGCACATGTAGGTTTCGTTGTAGAGGAGTTTCACTGTATTACGACTCACAAGCGTGTGTTTCCTGCCTCCAAGATGCGCGTGCAGTCAGACTTAATGTATGCATACGTCACATGAAACTGATCGATAACGATTCATCTCGATGGATGGTAGGTAAGACCCAGTATTGGTCATTTCGCAGACGAGTACAGGGCCGGTGGATCTGAGGGAGGTGTATTCCGCAATAGGATCGACCACAAGTTGTTTTCATTTTCTGGTTACTTTATACGTAGTTTTTTTGAGCTGATGTAACACAAATCATTTAGGGCGGGTGGGGGTTTAAGAATATTCTAGGGAGGCTTGAGCCCAACTAAAATAGGCCGAATGGCGCCACTGGTAGCAATGAGGATTACAATTGCCTGAGATATCCCAGTGGAAAAATGAGCAAATGTGTCAATTAGGATAGCGATCCTTACTCACTGCATTTAGGCCAAAGAAAGGACGGGGTGCGGGGGGCTGTGGGGGGGGGGGCATCCTGCCACATTAAATCCTAAAAGTCTGACAGCATCTACCATAACATCGATAAAGAAGCAATAGAAGTCCGGTTAATTATCACAGCCAGTAATCCATAAAGTGAGCTGTGTGTAAAGAAAAGACCTTGGTCTCAAGACAGCCGGTCCACAGGGTGTGAGGCATCATTACCACTTGACAGCTTGTTCGACGGATTTCATTTAGTTGCGCCATTCATTAGCAGCGGCGCTCCGCAACGCTCTATGCGGGCGATGACGCCCCGAGCCTGTAATTTTGACATTACACGTGCCGCCCATCAATAAGCTCTAATCAAAGCCGCCGTGCAATCACGCGTCTTTAAAACTGGAGGAAATCAAGAGAAAGGGGCAAAGATGCTGAAATCAGAGTCAGCCCGAGCATCCCCCCCCACCCCCCCGAGCCAACGACGGCCGTGATGATGATGACACTTACTTAGACAATAAGACCATGATCAAGAGGAAGCGTGCGTTATACATCTCTCATGCTGGCGACGACGCCTACATTCCTTCTGCTCACTTAGGGAATAGATTGCAGCGGGGCCATTTACTGCTCCATTACGGCAACATTTGAGACGTGGACGCGGACGCGGCGGGAATGTTCAATGCAACTCTGTTGAGCTGCTCCGTTGTGAATAAATGGAGAATTTTTCACGCGAGGTCATCTGTCACTTTCGGTGCTGCTCTTGAGCTATTGGTGTGATAACGAGCCTCGACGCTGCTCTTTTCTAAGGCCTCGTCAATAAGCTTGTGTGCACAGGACGGCTGCGGTGTAAAAGTCGCAGGTGGCCATGTGTGAATGTTTCTATTTTTCGATGTTGTTTCTATTATTTACTGGGGTGGATATAAAAAGTCGACACGTTCCTGTTCAAATGGCAGGTTTTGGGACATGAAAAATAAATGAGACCAAGATAAATCCATTTTAAACTTTGAGAAAAAAAAAAGTTTTTTAAAATCTTTTTTTGAGAAGGGAAGTAAAGTCAAACAACTGAAATATTGAGGTTGCCCAAATGTGCAGAGTTCAGAATTACTTTCAAACTTATGTTCATGAGAGCCAGCACACACCTTGCATCAGTTACAGAGCCTCGAAATAACCCTCAATAAATTTCAGCTGTTCTAGTTGGCTTTTACTGACATTTGTTTTGCTTTCCAGCAGAAGGCTGAGAATAAACTTTTAGGTTTCTGCTAGAAAGCAACAACAACAAAGTGAGCAACGCTCCCTATAACATTATTTATATAACCTATAACAATTTCTCCATTGTGAGACAAATAAAGGTTTTCTTATCTTATTAACAAATAGCCACAAATGATGGCATGTGTATGCTGGCTCCTATTTAATTCGAATTTGAATGTGATTGGTTCATTCTGATCACAACCACATCCTATTATGTTGTGCATACTTCTGTGAACTCGTAATTTCTGTTCATGAAAAAAAACATTTGACATGTACAGTTTATAATTCACAGTAATGGTTGATTTTTTTTTTTTGTTTGTTTGTTTTGTGAAATGGCTTATATTGGTCTCCTTTTTCATATCACAAAAAAAAGGCATTTAAACAGGTATGTTTAAACTTCTCATATATCGTAGAAAAGTAATCAACAGCAGCATTTGCGCAAAATAAATGTGTCCAAACTTTTGAAAGACAGTTTGCGCGGGAAAACGTTCAAGGGCCACATTTGTGTTTTACACCTTTGAGGGACAGCGGTTACTACAGTGGACAGCTTATCGTGTTGCCAGGTTACAGGGTGCATGAAAGGGTTAAAATGGGCAGATGGGCCACGCTATTTGTAGATCAACCGAACACATAACTACAGTAAAATGTCCTAAAGAGTTTATATTGACCCGTAATCTCCAAACTCAAGGTGACTTGGTTCATCATCAAAATCAACTTTGCAATTTCGTGCAAACTTTTTATCAGTGCACGACCGAGGGATCGTTTGCGTATAAGTGCAGCTGCCTCCGCTTTCTTTTTCACGCTCGTTTCAACATCGCGTTCTTGATGCAGCTTTAAGTTTTGATCCGTAGCAGAGTGCACTGCCCACCAACATCCAGTGCCAGAAGCGCTCCCTATTTCTGCATCTAAAATTGATTTTTGGAGCCGTTATATTTAGGCACGATGTTATATAACGCTGCTAAGAATATGAAGGGAGGAGGAGAAGAACAAGAAGTCAGAAAAGCTCACGACGAGAAAAGATGTGACAACAAAGGAGTGAGTGGAATTGATGAGGCAGGTTAAAACGATTCATTTGTTTCGCTGGGCGAGGCAATTAGCACTCAATTACTGACATTTATCTGCTGCAGACAGGACATTGCCGGGGTGAGGGGTGAGCGCACGCTGCAGGTGTTCCTTTCCTACCATTGCCCCTTCATGACAGATGGACGTTTAACGCGGCATAACGCTGCTTCGTTCCATATAAGATAAGATTATTATCCATAAATGCTACAAATTGCCCCTTCATGACAGATGGACGTTTAACGCGGCAAAACGCTGCTTCGTTCCATGTATGAAAAGATAAGATTATTATCCATAAATGCTACAATAACGTCGTCATGGCGGTGATTCTATCAGAGTGAGCATGAGAGAGCTTTCTGATGAAAATCTCACGTCTCCACTTGCTGACAAATTTGACTTTTGAAAAGAGTGGGATGCTCCCTCAAATTCTTCCGAAACGTTGACAAGCATTAAGAACGAGTTCCCCGTTGAAAACAGGAATGAAATTGGGGGGTGGGGAGTGTAAAACTAGAAAGAAAAAAATTGTGAATTTGCAAATCTGTGGGTGCCAAGACGCGAGTATGCAGGGGTCGATTGTAATTTTAAATTATAATAAAATTAAAATGCCTTATTTGGTCCTCACTACGACTTGAGTAGTAAGCCCAATCTTTTTTTTTTTTGCAGATTTGCAATGACATGAAGGACAAAGACAGTACCTCGCTTTAAAATTTCGAGTTTTTGTGAAAACATGCACAAAATGAATTGGTTTGCTGTTCGGTAGTCTTGTGCCTTCCTTCAATGGTGTTTTTATTGTGGCCCCTTTCAGCATTAAAGTCGCCCATCCTGATGGAGATTCTCTTTCAACCAAAATTCCGCCGTTCACAGGAGGAAGCCAGTTGCAGCCATTTTGTGTTCATGAATCAAGTTTCAACAACCTTGTACGGCGAGTGCGATGGTTTGAGCCGACTACTGACAATACATACACGAGTGTAATAAGTCACTGATTGCCCACCCACCAGTGCCAGAGTCATCCATGCAAGGAGCCAAGAATCGAACCCAGAGCCCCTCACCCATTTTTCCATCAGTGTTTGAAAATCTAAACCCATCCCCGACAAAAAAAATAAAATAAATAAATAATCTTTTGAAGCAAAGAACAGGAATGACAATAAGCAGCATGCACCAAGTCAGTCATTGTGTACTCAGAGAGTGCCGGTGTTTTTAGATGCACATTTTGAGTGAAAATCACTCCTGATTTTGGAAAATAAGCCAATTACTTTCAGCCTTCAAGAAAAAAAAAAGTAACAATAATTACGGTAAAATCGAGGATGATTGTCTTCAGACAACATTTCGATGCTCACTCAGAGTAGCAGGAAAATAGGATGACGTTAATTTTTTTTGTGTTTAAGTAAACGTGGCACCTTGATGAAACATTGTTCCTACTCACGGTCAGTTTCCATCAAGAAACTGTCAAAAGTAAAAATAACACACATTGGTATTCTGAAATACAATTTGTCAAGAAGACACGCAGCCGCACTGTGTGCAGCAAATGGGTCATGCTCAGTCCATATAGTGTTCATACGAGTGCCCTGTAGCCCGTACGAGCACACTTTCCGTGCTCTTGATAGTCAGTTTCAGTCAGCTTACCACACGGTGCTCGTCTGATTTATCGCTCTGCCTCCTCTATAGATTGCCTCTTCGGGTGTTTTTTCTTCCACAACCATCCACCTGTTTCTGTCCCACTGCGCTAAGATCTCTTTCACCTTCTCATTTGCACACATAGGCACTCTTCAGAGAGCCCTGCTGTTTACTAAACAGGTGATAAAAGTGCTGTTAATTGGACATTGCAAACACAAGGGGATAGGTGGGCTTTTTGGCTTTTGTTTGTTTTGCAACAAGAAGCTTGATTGTGTTTGCAAGGAAACTATTTTGTTCAGTTGCGGAAATGAGAAGGGCGAAGTAATCTTTTTAATGGCATTTTGAAACGCAAAAATGTAAACAGTATCAAAGTGGACATTTTAGCAATGACAGAATATAAATCCCTTATGCTACTGCGTGTAGATCGAACACGCATCAGGAATTACAGTTAAATTTCCACCCATCCATGCAGTTTTATTGCCATTGTTTGGGCCACAGGTGATATACTGGATAAAGTATATGGGCGGTTTTCAGAATTTATGTCCCAGCCGGATGTTGAAATGCTGACCCACTTCAAGAGTCAATATTTTCTTCCCTTCCCAATCAATCACCAGATTTCACGATTTACAATGCCGCAGACAAATAAATAACATGACTGCGATTTGTGCAGTGCGAATGTATTTTGAGTGGTGAAAAATAGCTATCGCGACAACTTCCTCTTCATGACGTGACAACACGCCCATGGAATTAAAAGCTCTTTAAACCCTCAAATTGCAACGGTTTCCAAAACTGTTGTTATTAATAAACTGGCAGAATGCAAATGCAACAGGATGCTGTTTAATCGCGTCCCACGCTGTCCCTGATACGATAATACGTTACCAGAAAAAAAACCAAAAACGTTACGTGGTTTCCTTCCGTGTCAACAAGGTGCCACCGACGATCTACGATGTACTGTATTATTCCACCAGAAATTATTTCATTCTTTACCTGCGAAATACAATGTTAAAATGTTTTAAATGCTAAAAAAAATGTTTTTTTAACCCTGCAACGATCGATGTGTCAAGTGTGGGGTCCAATTTTCTTGGTAACGCACGTACGATAAAACAGATGAACTATTTCGCGCTGGATCCAGGCACTATTTCCTTCGGGTATTCTTCCGCGCGAGTCAGATTTGAAAGGTGTACGGTTCAACCGCAGGCAGTGACGTACTTTATTTCGCAAACGCTGATCAGTTATTGGTGTCCACCATGACTCCAAAGTAACAGTGTAACACGACGGCCATTGTTCACCATCCAGGGTTAACTTTCTATTGGTCATTTATGTCAGTTTTTCACAGATTTTTTAGCATGAAGGTGGTGAATCTGTGCCTGGTGGCCAGCTACCAAGTGCTCCAATATGACACGGCATTCAACAATTTCTTACAAACACAAAGGGCTGCGTTAACTACATTTATTTATTCATAGCATACCGCAAGAAGGATTGATTTAAGCAATATATCGTGTTTACCTGGTTTTGTGGAAGCTACAAACAAAACAAATTACCTTCCGCCACCCCCACTGACTGAACAGATGACCAAGTAGGACTTTTTTTCCCCCTCCAGGAAATCTGAATGATTTTATACACATTCATTGCATTGCGTTTGGAGATTCCTTAAATTCGCCACCATTTACAAAACGCTCCACTTTAATGATTGTTTTCAGATATTTGTATTTTCCGCATGCAATTAAACAACATTGTTCCTTTCCCAAAATTGCCCTTCATCTGAATAATTAAAAGCCCAACCAATTAGACGAAATGCTCCACGATTAAAGTAAAACCTAAATTGAATCCAATGCAGTCAGGAGGCTTTATGAGGACTTCTTTGTACGACAGCGGAGCAGCTCTTACATAAATCTTGCACACTAGGGACGACCCTTTAATCGGCTCAGAAAGAGTCTGGCCATCCACTCAGCAATGTCATGCGTGAAAGGTAGAAAAGGCGCACAAGTGGACAAATCATATCACTTTGCTCAGTGCTGAGAAAGTAAAGACGACAGCGGCCTTCAACGGCAATGCACCGTCTGGCTGCCGAGTGACTGGTGGTGGAATATTTCCCTCATAAGCAGCATCAAAGCAGCTCTATAAATACACGCACGCAAGACAAACTCTCAATGACCCACATGCAATGCAAACACATCAGCGGAGAGCTAATGGGAAATGCTTTCTAATCATTTTGGAGTTTAAAAAAAATACACAAAACATGCCGCAGAAGTAAACAGCGCAGGAAAAATGGGCTTTAGTTGACATTTGAAATCACTGGATATTTGAATCACTCTGATTTACTAAAAAGTTCAATTAGTGGTGACTGGTCTTAAGAGATGAGATCGGTTGTTCATGAACCCGAAAGAGCAAACTAAGGTGGAGCAATTAAAAAAAAGAAAAAAAAGCAACAAAAGGAAGATTGTGGTAAATTTTAATTCGTCCATTGTTTCAGACCACATTAGCATGAGCCACACCATCATTTTTTTCATTTATTAACTCCTTACTATTTATTATGAAGTATTAATATAGATATGACTGAATTAACAATATAATTTGATAAAACAGACACATTAAGGCACATTTAATAAAATGCCAACTACATGAAAGAGAAGTTTTAAATTTTTGACAAATATTTTGTAATATTTGTTAAATCTGTCTGTGTGACCTAATCGTGCTTGAGTAAAAAGAACAGAGAGCGGAAAAAAAAAAATCATCCCTCTCTGGCCCCAATTAACCACCGAGCCCGAGGAAAAACAAAACCGACACAGAAGGCATGATTGATGAGGTGTCAGTCATTTCTTGTGCAGTTGCGGGCATAGCAGGCACACCTCCAAAGGTTGTTTTTCATCCGGCGCGGTGGTTTCTTGGTCTCATCATGAACTGGTTATAATGATAGTAAAATTCAATTTGTAATATAGTTTTAAATGAGCAACCTCTTCGCTGTCAGAGGGATGCAATGCATTTTTACACCACTGCAAACTTCATCCATTCATTTTCGATCCCAATTATCCTGATTAGAGTCGCAGGTAATTGGAGCGGATCGCGGCTGACTGAGTACGAGGTGGAGTGTCTCCTGGATTGGCCCGCCAATCAATCGCAGGGCACATATCGATAAATGAACACTGATTGAGCCTTTCGAGTTTTCCCCGAACGTAACATCCACGTTTTTTTTTTTAATTTGAAAACGTAGTCGAGTACTAAGAGACAACACACACAAGCACAGAGAGAACATGCTAAGTCCACACAAAGATGTCAAAATGGAGATTTGAGCCCAGATCTTCTGACTGTGATGCAGACATGCTAAACACTAGCTCACCATGCTCTTCCACGGCAAACTGCGGCCATTCTATGAAGCAAACCACCATAAAAATGGGCTTCGGATCATTATGTATAGAACGTCGTTGACTGTGCCGGTGTCCTGTGAGTGCATGCGAAAATAATGAGAGCAAAAAGTCCTTATAAGAAATGAATGTAAAGTTGAACAGAGGTTCTGTGAGGTCAACATTTGTGCAGTTGACAGCTGAGAAAAGCGAAACCTGCCGTCCCGGGCTGGCGGTGCGGTGATCAGCGATTGCGTGACACTTGCTATGTATGCGGCTAATTGGGACCTCGAGCATACGCGTCATCCTAATGAGATGAGATGCTACTTTGCACCAGCCTCCGTTGGGCTAAAAAATCCACCGCGCTGGTGTCACCGTGCACACATGGGCCAATTTCACCAATCTCATCAACACATAGGTGACACACTGGTGGCATGCTTTGGAAATCACGTCACAGCGAGATCACATTTCAAATTCAAATATGCCAATTAGGAATCCGATGTCATGTGCAAAGGTACCTGACTGTCCCCGGGAGGGTTAACGCCATTTAAGAGCGATTTGCGGAAGACAATGCAGTTGCAGACGTCCGTTGGGGAAGTAACGCGTGTGGCCCTCAAAATGAGCACCACATTAAGAGTGGCCCGTCCATGTGACTGAAGCCCATCATCAACAACAACCACCGCCGCCACCACCACCACTACTGTATGCCCCTGCAAAATAATACGCTCACACACTTCAGGTTACAAAGTGCATGCTTGCTTTTAAGACGATTCTTCTACTACAGAATAGAACACACGCACACTCAATTGGAATTAGGACGATTATTTCACGGTCCCTATTTTTTTGCCTTTGGTCAAATGTCACCGTGGTGTCATTTCACAACATTTTTCAGTTGCAATTGAGAAGAAGAAGGAAAAAAAAAATCCTTCATGTGTTGTCTTTCCCTCTATATTTATTTTTAATTTGAATGGAAGTCAACTCACCCGTGTGAAGAGCGGCAACTCCGTTTACATCCTACTGCAGGCGTCCGTCTCTGATACTGGACCAGGTTCCACTCCGGTGCTCTTCAGGACAGCCGGCTGACAGCCCCAAAACGTGACCAGAATATTTCGCCTCTCTTTTGTCATAAATATTACATGGGCAGGAGGTGCGCTTCTGAGGAGGCTTGTTGGTGGTGGTGGTGGTGGGGGGGAAACTTCCACCACTGCAGCACGCAGGTATCACCTCGCCGTCTCCGGGTTTAATTTCCACGCTCCGTACTCCACTTCTCCACTGCGCCGCAGCACACTTTCCACAGCATCCCACACACGGACCCGCCGAACACATCTGCTCGCAAGCAGCCTCTCGGATACGTTGATCTGCAGGAGGATGGAGGGAGGAGAGGGAAGGAGGGAGGGAGGATGGAGGATGTTTGTTGGAAAGGGGGAGGAGTCAGGGATGCGGGAGCACGGGGATGAGGGACAGGAGTGTGCGCACAAGACAGGGAGAGAGGCAGAGATGCTTTTCACAAGGACGACATGAGATTCCTCAAGGGTGAACACTCTCAATTCAAGCAGATTTCCCCAATTACGTGCACCCCCGCATTCCCCTTCACACACACAGAACGAGTAGACGGACAACATGGGAAAGGAGGAGGATGCCGAGCACCTCAAAGTGCAGGGAAGCCATATTTCGGAGAGGGCTGTGGTGATGGGAGCATCCCCCTCAACTGTGAGCCGCCACTTTGTCACAATGAGCTCTGAGCAAGGTCACACTCTGTTTAAACAGTGACCTTGGTCACGCCATAGATACGAGGTCCGCGTCCCCTGCCGGTGATGTGCACATAATTGTTAGCGGACCGACAGCAGGCATAAAGCGGTGTGAGAAAAAGGATGAGGACTGGGATGGGGTTAAATGTAAGGTGAGAACACCTGCATAGGGCGAGGAAAGCTGATGTCAGCAGTTCATCCTCCACACGTCTTAAGGAGAAAAGCCTCATGCTGGAACCAATCTGTTCTGTCACTGGGGAAGAATAAATACCGTTTGATTATTTTACGGTTATTAAATATGCATGCGCGTGTGCAAAATTGCAAATAAGAATGACAAATAGCAGGGCTTAATGCAGTAAATGCACCCCACACATCCCTATTTTGGAACATTCGTAATCGTCACACAAGTGAGAAAAGAAATTTGAAAGCACAAAATCATAATGGACCCGGACGAATTTCCATTCACAATCACATTCTCTACCTCAGGAGAATTTTGAGTGAACGCTCAGGACCAGGGTTCAAAATCCCACCTTCAGAACCGGGAGGCGGATTTGCTAACTACCGATTTACTGCTAACTTTATTGCTATTACTTGCTATTTTACTGCTAACTTTATTGCTAACTACCGATTTACTGTGCCGCCCTTTTCAATCATATTTAATTATTGGGTTTGAGGAAAGGAGCCATACAGGGTCGAATTCAAAGACCGAATCGCTTATGTGTGTAAATATGGTTCCTTGCTGTTTGAGAAGGTCAAATGATGGTCTTAATTTCCATGTTTGGCCCAAGTATGATTACACAGCATGACATAAATCTCTCATGCTCTCAGCTGAAAGGTGTTAGGACCGCAAAGTCGCACCTCACCAGGTTTTCTCGAGAGACCACCTTTCCCCTTTCACACCACATTTACCAAACAAGACACCCCCCATGAGCCTGCAAAGACAAGGTTATTTATTCATTTTTCTTTTTTTTCCTTTTTTTTTTGTGGGCAGGGGAGCAGAAACAGATGTGCGCTTGCCACCATTCGGAATCTCTTGTGAAAACAGTCACAACGTTGGCCAGCAATTAGGAGCATGTGCCAAACACCCACATGCCGTATGCTTGTGCCTCTCAGCCACACGCACACACACACACACACACACACACACACACACGAACCTATACGAATCTACATTTTGAAGTTCCTCCACCTTTCTGATTGGATGTTTCCGACATGGCATCACCGCATAGAGTAGATAGTGAATACAGTCATTTACAAAAGAGGCTTCAAGCTGTTTAAAGCCACTCCTAATTGAAGTTTCCTGTCAAACTAAACATCAAACAAAGAGAATTACATATTGTGCATTTAAGACCGTTGCATCGCTTTGCCTTTGGAAAGTGCGCTTAGCTTGATCCCAACAAACAATGCAAAACCATATTGACGAACATCACATGAACATGAATATCATCACTCCTTGTTACAACCCACAATACCTTAATCGACAGTTAATTGAACACAAACAGTGGAGAAACACATGTAAACAGACAATTAGCATATATTCTTGATCCTCTGTGAAAATTACTGCAACTTATTCAGTTGTGATTGTTTTACTGCCTCCAGGTGGCCAAGGCATGCACGCATATCAGAAGGAGTTGCACAGTCACAATCAACTATAATTTTTTTACATTCTATGTAATTACGTTATTATTGCATGGTTCCAAAGTTCAATATTGTAAACGGGATTTTTTTTGGAGGTTAAAAACACAGTGGAGACATTTTTGTTGTTTTGTTTTTTTTTTTTCGGGAGGCTGAAATGGATTAATGGCATTTCTATTTAATTCAATGGGAAATGATGACACGTATTCAGATGCATTCATGTTTCTTTCGCATTTGATATTTCCTGCATCAGGAAACAACATGACACGACATTCACGGAGCTTCAGAGCAAGGAGCAGCTTAACATTTGATTTTATCAAGACTGTCATGCCTCTGTAGAATCTTCAATGTCTCTTTTTTTCCAAAGGAACAAAAAAAACAAAAACATCTGTCTTTATCGTTCTTAAAAGTCCAGAAAGATAAGAAAAAAATACCCTTGCTCTTCGATCCAGGAATACACAAAGGTCCGTTTTGTTTTTCTCCTGATATTCGAAGATTTACTGTGTGGAGTTATCTACATTTTGCATTCATAAGAGTAAATAGCAAGCATTGAAGCATGATGCCATTTGGCTCCCTGCGGTTTACACAAGAGTGTCCACGGCCACATTTTCAAATCAATGTCGAGATGAAGCGTTCACTGAAGTGATAATGCATGCGGGATTGCGGATTTTTCCCATACGGCTTTGGTATGGATCGTACGCTCGTGTGTCTGTGGCAGCATCAGAGAACCCCGCCGAGCCTCTGGTCAACCTGGACCACAGACAAGCCCTGCGGCTCAGCCCGCCTTCAACCTCGCAGCATGCCCAAAACTGAGATTAGATCACACCACAGCATGCACACTTTGCTCAAATGCATGCGACACTGTACACAGCACGTACAGTAGAAAATGATGTAGTTCTGCAGCAAACATTTTGGCTTTTTTCAGCATCACCGAAGCCAATATGGCACTGTCAAAATCTCCCATTACAAATACAGTATAATCATGTTTATTTTTTTGGTTGACTGGCAGTGACATGCATGTTGATACTCAGAATCTAACCTTTGATGTATGTTATTATCGTTCCTCTCTTTTTTTTTTTATTTTTTAAATTAAATAGCAGTCATGTGGCAACAAAACCCTGGTATTGCACAAACTTACTAAGTGTGCAATTAGGTTGTTCGGATGTCATCATGATACTTCTAGGGGGCATAGCTGCATGGTAAAATAGAACCTGAAAGGTCAAATGCAATCTGATCCAGGATGCTGAGCGACCTCTATGAAGTTCCCCCAAGGGAAATACTGGGAATAGGGAAAAAAAAAATCCACTGTCATCAAATCTTATTTAAAGTGTCCAGGCAATGTAACATTTTAAGGTTCTTAATGGAAAGATGAAAGCAGCGATGAAAAGGCCCTGTCACCCGCCTTTCACAGCAGATCCTCCAAACGATTAAAGAATTCGGGGATCGATATTTTTCGTAAACAGCGTACATTTTTGTGTGAGCACAAAGCATGCTGTGCCTGCTTGCCAAAAAGAAAATTTTGGAATCAACATGCCAATGGTAGTTTTAATCAGCATAAAAATCTGACAACAGTTTTTTTTTTTTTAATTGTTCCCCAGTGTAATATACTCTGATGTATATTATTGTTTTGGTATTGCTCATTGTTATTATATGGCAAATAATGACACAGCTTGTGCAGCATGACGAATTCATGAGTGACTGCGTAACTCCTGCTGGCGTGCGTGCCTCGGTCACCTGGAGGCAGTAAAATACAGACATACAAACAGAGGAGACAGCTACAACTCTTCATTTAAATTAAATAGCAGTCATGTGGCAACAAAACCCTGGTATTGCACAAACTTACTAAGTGTGCAATTAGGTTGTTCGGATGTCATCATGATACTTCTAGGGGGCATAGCTGCATGGTAAAATAGAACCTGAAAGGTCAAATGCAATCTGATCCAGGATGCTGAGCGACCTCTATGAAGTTCCCCCAAGGGAAATACTGGGAATAGGGAAAAAAAAAATCCACTGTCATCAAATCTTATTTAAAGTGTCCAGGCAATGTAACATTTTAAGGTTCTTAATGGAAAGATGAAAGCAGCGATGAAAAGGCCCTGTCACCCGCCTTTCACAGCAGATCCTCCAAACGATTAAAGAATTCGGGGATCGATATTTTTCGTAAACAGCGCACATTTTTGTGTGAGCACAAAGCATGCTGTGCCCGCTTGCCAAAATGAAAAAAAAAAAAACTGACTGCAATTTTGGAATCAACATGCCAATTGTAGTTTTAATCAGCATAAAAATCTGACAACAGTTTCTTTTTTTTTTAATTGCTCCCCAGTGTAATATACTCTGATGTATATTCTTGTTTTGGTATTGCTCGTTGTTATTATATGGTAAATAATGACACAGCTTGTGCAGCATGACGAATTCACGAGTGACTGCGTAACTCCTGCTGGCGTGTGTGCCTCAGTCACCTGGAGGCAGTAAAATACAGACATACAAATATTCATGGAAACAGAGGAGAGAGCTACAACTCTTCGGTAAGCTTCAGAAAATATCAGTTTATATCAAAGAGTATATGCCTGTGAGTATTATTTTGTCAATCAACATATGTTGCTCCACCGTTTGTGTGCAAATAGACATTGCTTGAAGGGTGGCAAAATGACAACCACTGATGCTATTCGTTAGCCCATCTATGGCATTTTGCACTGTTTATTAGCATTAAGCTAACCCCATTTTCCTAAGTGAGTAATGATATTCGGTTGTTTGACACACACAGCTCTTTGTTTTGCGTTTAGTTTGAGAGTAGACTTCATAAGGGAGTGCAAATAAATAGCTTGAAGTCTATTTTGCCAAACTGCTTCTTGTTAAGAAGTGACTTGAAGTGACTGTCAGCATACAGTGTGACCTATCTGTTTTTGCTCGCAAGTCAAACCCCAAAATACGCCGAATGCCTGCTCGTGTCTCGAAGAAACTCGGCTCTCGAGGCACCTCTGTATTTGGGATACGTTTTGGGACTGATGTATAGCCAGCATCATTTATGAATGCCCTTGAAAGCAGCGTCCTGTAGACGCAGCCTCACAGCTGACCTCATTACAGTCACGGCAACGAAAGACCGCCGGCTGGAGTATCCTATTAAAGAGAGACGGCGCAAATGAAAATGTCACGATGCCTCCCGTGTCAGCCACTGACTCAGCGACACTCTCTGCTCCAACTGGGAAGCACTTGACTGTATGAGGAGAGATTGATCACATAGACCCGAGAGCAAGTCCGATGAGAGGAGAGTTTTAGACTGCCAATAAATAATACAGAATCGTGTCTGTACACAGAGAACATCGTTTTACCAAGGTGATGGTGGCGAGAAAGGTGGCCATTCGTGGCCTCACAAAATGACGTTGGGCAGATGTTTGAAAGACGCTCAGCCAGGAACAGAGGGCAGGCGGAGAGCATTGCGGGTAAGTTTGATGGCCAGCAAAACCTGGAGCCAAATAGATTAAGAGGGTGACGGTATAAGCGGGAGACACAAAAGACAAGAACATCCGCAGTGCATGATTAAAATGGTTCCGAGCCAATTAAAATGCGGCAACATAAATGAGCTCACATTTACCTTTTGCCAGCCTCAAGACGGCAATGAAGGGCATCGGCAGACATTTGACTAAAGCGCCTCTCTGAAAGGGTTTCTAAAAAGGTTGGCAGCTGCCTTCACCCTCTCATTAGTGCACCAAGGAAACCTTCCTCCCTCACAGGCACTTCAATGTGGACTTTATCCATATGATCGCACGACCCGCTGAGGCCCACCTATGCACTATTAGCGTCTGTTCGGGTGCAACCGGAAGCCATAATTGTCCTGCAGATGTGCATGCGACATCTGCAAATTTACTGGCTCCTGATCCTTTAAAAACTACGCGGCTACTTGATCAACTGAGGAGAAAGTAGTGTCTCTGTATTGCAGGCTTAGGCAAATTGCCTGTGTGTTCAAATTGCTTGTGTGCTCAAGAGCCGGATTTATTTTTTGAAACAAACTGAAATGGGGTTTTTGTTTTATATAATACAGTTCCAAATAGCAGTTGATGTTGGTACAAAACCTCCAGGCCTCTGCTAGAAAGCAAAATAAATAAATAAATAAATAAATAAAGGGCAGGAAAAGCCGACTAGAACATCTGATCTACTTAGAGCTGCGTTTTAAGATGGTGTGCACACTTGTACAACCACATTATCTAAGTTGGCTATTTTTGAGTTGTACAAGTTTAAGGTCAGTAATGGTTGAAAAAATTATTTAAAATTATTTCTTCTCGCAGTGATGTTTATATTATGTACATGTGACTGGACAGACATGCGGACGTCGTATGCGAGTGAATTGACGGACAGATATTTGCGACTGTGTTCACCAAACTCGAAGGAGCTGTGGATCAAAGATGAGACGTTCACTGACCTGTCACTTCAATGTTGCCCGTTTCCATTTCCGGCAAGTTCTTCCTGACCCTTGTCTTGGGTTCTCGGCTTTCTCTCTGGGTGCACTCCCTCCTCCAACCATTCAACCTGTCATCACTTTGCCTTGTCCACTCAACCATATGCAACTGGCGCAGCAGCTTCTGCTGCCTCCATGTTCTCCAACCTGCATGGAAGCTTTCCAACGGTATGTGGTCATCATCTCCCCAAACATGTGTAGAAGGGTGTTCGCATTTTCTTTCGCGAGACCAGTGCCGGGGTGTCCTTTGATGCTGAGGACGCACATTTGGGTGAGGCCTGTTGGGGATGATATGCTGAATAATTAAGATGATGCCCCGAGGTGGCGTGACGCCAAGCGATCCATCCAAAAGAGATAACCCTGCTCACAACTCATTAACTGTCACTCTGAGAGCACTTCTCGTGTCACATTACCTCAAAATATGTGATTTTTGGAAAATCTCTCTCCCTATTAATATGCATATCTGTTGGATTTTGACCCCCCCCCCATTGATGGAATACCTGCAGCAAGACTGGTAAAGGAGGATTTTGAAAGAGAAAGAAGAAAAAGAGGTGACAAACCTCCAACGAGTTCATGTCAAGGTCATGAGTGAAGAAGAGGCGAGATGAAGGGAGCAAGTGTGAGAAGAGAAGGTTGTTTGCATCTGTCACAGCCTGGATCACAGAGACAGCCACAAACATGCACGACACAACTGTGTAAAGACAAAGATTAATGGACATTTTGTGTTGATGATGACAAGTGTCATCAAAAACGACAACAAAACAAATGACTCATTACGAAAACAAATGTGAGTTACACACTTAGCCAAAACTGGGCTAATTTGGGGCATTTTCCCTTTCTCGTTTTATGACGAATTTGTAAAATGAACCCAATGAGTTCAAAAAATAACTAGTTTTGACCCAGCAGTTTATTGTTCGCGGCTGACAATCATAAAAGATAAACCCAATACATATTTAGGATTGTGAATCCGTATGTGTGGTCAACACTGAGTTCACCCAACCCATGTACTCTGTGATAGTGATGATGTGAAACGAAACGAAAACTTAGCTTTCATGTGTCCTGAAAGCTAAGAAAAGTACAAATGCTGTCTATACACATCCTCCTGAAAAGGCGAACGCTAATGTTACATGACTAGCGGCCTCGTCAGCAAATTCTATAAAAGTCTACAGGTAGAAAATGTACTTTTAAAGCGTCTGCTTACACAGTGAAACACAGACAAGCCATGGTAGATCAATAATGTTTTTATTTTAAAAATAAACAGTAAATGTGAGTAAAAGAACCAGTCAATTGGCGTTTCTCTAGCCGTCTGCGAACTAGCATTAGCACTAAGACACGTAGCCCTGACTCACAGACACTTTCAGGGTCTCAAAGACACTCAGATGTTTTAAAACTCTTACAACAATCCATGTAACACAACTGGAGGTTTGCTACAATTAAATGACGGAAAATCATTCCCTTTTTCTTGATTAATATTGTTTTTTTTGAACAATTTACTTTTCCTATCCACCGTAGCAAGTGTAGTTACATGAATTGGTGTTTAAAGTTCTGAATTCCAACTGGACATCACCCTCAAGGTTTAAAATGGAAAACATTTAAATCTTGCTTTCTACTAATGTAGCAGCGTAGGAGGATGATATCATTAGAATTAATGCATTTTTGGACAATTCTGTGCAGAGCGTTGAGGGAAAGTCTCTTTTTCCATGAGGGCAAGCTTGGCAAGTTTGATGTGGAAGAACTTGAGACAAATCGATGGGGGTTGACACAAAATCCCTTTGGGATGAACTACAGCAGCAATCGTGGGCATGTGTGACTGCACATAAATGTTGCGGATGAATGAACAATGATTTCCCAATAGTGGCACACCAACCTCTTGTGGAGCTGTCTACCCAGAAGGGTGAAAGGAAGGAAGCTGCTTATTTCCATTCATCTGCACATTCTGTGGGTTTGCTGACCAGGTGCCCCAGTACTTTTGCCCTAGCATAATCACATAGTGACCCTGCACTGAACTAAGATTTATTATTATTTTTTTTTTTGTATTCTTCATAAAACGTGTGCTTTTGAGAGATTTGTTTGCGTGCTGTACTTCCATTGCACTCGCTTTGCTTTTATGTTCTGCTGGGTTCTGCCAAAACACTTGAGGTTGCCTCTGGGTGTGATATGTGCTACTTAAATCAGCCTTGCCTCCTTTCCTGCACTAAAAGACTTTGGACTATGAGTCGCTATATATTTTCACCTGGGAAACATTGCGGGACTCCGATTTGAATAGCCAATCACTTATGGCAGGCTAACAGGTGCTAGGAGCAGGGCGTGCAGAGGATTGGGGCCAATGGGGCGGGGGCCCCAGGCATCCACCTGAGGCGGGGCATCCACAGCACATCCATTGTATATTTGGGTGGGGTGTTTGCGGATGACAGCGCTTTTTTTTTTTTTTTTTTTTTTTAATGTCTCCTTGATCAATAGTGGATACCCTGCCGTGACAGTTTGCATGGAGCAGGAGCAGTGTGGATGCCCCCGAGGAGGATACCCATTGGCCCCGCCTTCTGCAGACCCCTGCCGTACTCTGATTGACGGGCAGGAATTTAGAAAAACTTCCAGGCCCAAACAAGGAGGTGAAATGGGAGATTCTCAAAAGGGCATATTCTTGTAAGTGTTGACCCACTTATTGAAAATGCTTAATTTCAGATTACTTGAACTCACTTCTTTTTTTATGGCTTCAATATCTATGGAAAAAATCGAAGGTACAGTTAAAATAGCTGTTTTAAAGATAACAGATGCACTTTTGATTTCCCGATGTACTTCACTCAAGTTTCTTTCATTGCCAAATGACAATCATCGTTGAGGTATTTGTGTGTGAATGGCTGTTCCTTTCCCATTTGATGCTTCAAGTGGTTGATATGAAAAGTTATCAGAAGGGTCAAACTGGAGCCGACATCAAGGTCTTGCATCTGTTCCCGACAAGCGTGACGTTCCAGCCTCCGCTCCTTCCAATAACGATTTATTTCCAGCAATCTCTGCTTCCTAGCCAGCTGCTAAATTACAGATTACAGATTTGCTTATAGGCGGCAGAGAGGGGGGGATGGAAGGAGCGCAGACCGGAGAGGAATGCGTTGGGCCAAAAGAAGAAAAACATCTCAAAATGGAAATACAGTTTAAGAGGGCAGATGAGAAATGACATATGCTAATTTTGCTTGACGTACTTAAAATATCCCATGAGAGCTTTTTAATAATACTGAAGCATTGTGACAGCCATCTCATCACCGCCATAATGAAGATAATATGCTAATAGCTGACTCATTCCGGGGAGGGGAAAAAAAAAAACACACAAAGCAAACAACACATCGGCTAAATGCCTATCTTGATGCGGGGGAGGGGAAAAAAAAAAACACACAAAGCAAACAACACATCGGCTACTTGCCTATCTTGAAGGGGAGATGGACAACAGATGAGGTTGAATGAGAACACGGATGGAGAAGTTGGCCGGGTGGGAAAAGGGAGGGAGGAAAGGGGTGTGGGGGTAATGCTCGTCTACATATAAATAAAGAATTCTTTTCAATGCAGAACTGAACAAATGCAAAGTTTTTTTTCGCTCAATGCATTGGAGTCCCTGGGAGGCAATTACTGACTTGCAGTGAGCAAAAAGCTGACAAAAAAAAATAAAATGATACACACAACAACATTCTGGTTGAGCAAAAATAGGAAAATAAGTGATACGAAGATGAAGGAAGATCCTGTTTACATTCGGAGAAAGATTCATGTTTAAAACTGGGCTTGGCAAAGCAATCACCATCGTGCAAAAGTAGCAATAAAGATACTGCATGTAGCCTATTTTATGATGTCCACACTAGAAAGGCAGAAGGCAAAAATTAAGAATGACACGAAAATGGCTGCCAAAAAATAACACTGGTGTTGTACCATGAAAAGCTCGAACACGAATGTTGAAAACAATGTGAGCGTCGTAGCGGCGTGTGTATACGTGTCATGACGCTCAGCAGGGTGGAGTGACCTGTGTCAACTACTTCTACACTTTGGTTTGTCAGCCTTTCATCCACAGCTGATGCAGAACCCTGGAGTGACCTGTGTCAATTATTTCTACACTTTGGTTCGTCAGCCTTTCATCCACAGCTGATGCAGAACCTGGCACCTTTAATTTAGTGATAACACAGCAAGATTTTGTTCACATTACAGGAAGGATCGGTGCAAACTAAGCATACAAATCGGTTAATTTAGTGATAACACAGCAAGATTTTGTTCACATCGGTGCAAACTAACCATACAAATCGGCACTGATTGCTGGGGATAACACAGAGCTGCCAACCCGTATGCATTTTAAGTAGCAGGTACATATTTTTACCTCAAAGCATGCCATATGATTTGTCAAAAAAAAAAAAAAAATCTCATGAGACCTTTCATTTCAATTGCACATGTGCACTATTTAAATCCCGTATCCTGCCGAACACAAAAGATGAAATCACTGGAGAATAGGCATGAATATTTGGTGAGGTTTTTTTTCTTCTTTCCACTCCTGCATCTTACAATTTGAGTGGCTAGATAAGACGTTTTCTTTTTTGCTACTTTCTGAAACAGCACACCTGCCCACCTTAGATAAATATGAAGTACTAATAACCTAATATGACATCTGCTGCTTTCCTATTCTAACATGAAATTCCATTGGTCTCATGGTAAATTTTTTAACCTCCGCTGCAATGCATATTTTGAAGCACTAGTTTAAAAAAAATGTCTTTACAGACTAAAGGAAATAATTTATAGTTACACACATTGAGTAGTACAATGTTCTGTTGCAACATGCCGGGCAACACTGAAGTCTATTAGAAAACATTCAGTGTATTAAAAGATATGGAGAGGCAGAGATGGTCCCAAACTAAACTCCTTATTCCCACAAACCAGAGAAAATATACTTTGAGAAGTTGTGTGCTTTGTTTTGCTGCTCCTTCTGTGTTTTAAGTAGCCGATGTTTACGATGACCGAAACATCAATGTTAATGTGGGCACAGTATAATACAGACAGACATGGAGACGGTCAAAACTCCTCAGCAAGCCAAAGTGATATTGGTGAGTTTTTACTGAGGATAAAGAATATATGCCCGAGAGTGTTGTTTTTGCCTACATGCTCCTTCTGTTTGTGTTGAAATATTATTTGAAAGGGAACAACACCCCTACACAAATGCTATTAGCCTGTTTTGGGCTTTTTGTATTGTTTGTTAGCCAACTTGGACTTATCGACAGTAAAGCTATGCGGTTGTTTTAAATACACATTGTGTAATTGTTTTTGCTTTGTTCACTGACAATAAAGTGGAACTGGGAGACACATTAAACCGTTTGAAGCCTTCTGTTTTGAAGAATTATTCACTCTCCGCCAAATGGTCTCTCTCGAGTACGGATTTTGTATTACATGATAGAAGCATGCCGGGAAAGTCTTTTCCGAGAGTGAATAGTAAATATAAGTACGTAAGAGTATCATTATCTACCCAAAGTGCTCTTGTTCTCCTCATCCAAATTAGGTTTGTTTAGCCTTTGCGGAGGTCTGGTCCCTCTCGAGTGCCTCGTAAACACTTCTATAGTACAACTCGGACGTGCACTCGCTGCGCTTGCGTTACAGTAGCAAATAACAGCGTGGGGAGCCTGTTAAAAGTTCCTCCAGGAGCGACAGAGGTTAGCGCAGCTGCTGGGATCAATAGGATGTATAAATGCTGAGCTTGGCGCACGAGTGAAGGACTCACACACACATCCACAAATGCTATATGGGAGATCAAACATAACATGGGGGGGCCCCTTCGGACAATGTGCTGCCAGCACAGATGAGCTTTATAATAATCCCATCTCTCCCGAGATATACCCGCATGCAGGATGTAGCCATGAGCGCGTACGAGTGTCGACAAGACGCCCAAGTGACTTGACGAGCGGGATGGCAAGAAAGATGGAATTGAGGCGGATCGTATGCTAATAGAAGTGAGAGGCTAAAAGTGAAACAGAGCACATTTCATCGCTATAGCAACAGCCTTTATACTTGTGCAAGGCAAGTGGGTAGCGTGTGGGAGGAAAAAAATCTGGGGAGGGAAAGAGAGCGGAGAGAGAGAGAGAGAGAAAGAGACTTTGGCTGGCCTCTTGGTGAGCGTTCTCGTCATGTAGCTTCTGCCAACTAATCACCTTGAGGCGTTCGAAGTCAAGGTCAGCGAGGAGGAAAAATGAGCAACTCTTGCACAAGAGCACGCGCAACAATACAAGATCTCTCTTTACACATCCAGAGGATGCCACCAGCTTATGTCGCGCATGCTCCTCGTAGACAAGATCCACTAACCTTGGAGACCTGCAAAAGTGCATTTCGTAATAATTGGGTCAGGTTGCATAAAAGGGTCTTGTTATTATTTTTGCCTTAAACTCAAATGCGATTCATAATAATATCTTAACTCCTCTCCGAGGTCATCAGTACAGCACTAAAATCAATTGTTTCTAGTTGACATGTTGTTGCTGAACCATTTGTGTTTCACCCCTGCTTTAAAAACTGCAATTCTCTTTGTTTGATTAGTTTGATTAGGCCCGCCATATCATTTTAAGTGGCCCGCAAAAGCAAATCAAAGATGACAACTTCCATGATACTTGCTACAATGTGTACCAACATTTTTCACATGTAATAAATAAGTGACATATTGTCAGCATTTCCTTGTTACCAAACGTCTCATTACAGTTACTGAAACAATAGTTCTGATGTCAAGTCCGCGGCTGCAAATCAAGCAAAATAAATAAATAATAATTGTCGAAAAACAGCTTGCAACCTGAAAAACTCACTTCTAGAGTATGTCACGTGTGTACTTTTGCCACCTCTGCTGAAAAGTGTAAATAGGCGCAGGGCTGAACATGATTTCTATTTTCTATGCAGCGGTTCAGCATCTCCATATTAAGGACTGTCTTTGACTTTCATTGAGAATTACCAGGACAATAGCATCAATGGGTTTCGAAAATGAAGCGGGGGGCGGTCACTTCAATCGTCTGAATGACATTAGAATTCAGTCGCCAACATTTGCACAATTTCACTCTGCTCAGGGATAACCTTGACTCACCTAAAAACTCAAAAGAGAGCCAGGTTTTGCAATTGATGTTATTTCCAGCCGCACGAGTCAAAGTTGCTCCATTCACACAACCCACTTGTGATTTTCGACTTGTTTAAGCGCTCCTGACATCAGCGATTGCTGCTATTTTGAAGTCAATGAGCTGCACACTCTGTGAATTGAGTTTTATGACAAAAACAGCATTTGTAATGTCACAAATCAAAATTGTATTAGTGTGCATGAAGACAAGGTTTTTTTTTGGGGGTGGGGGGTTTGTGTAGTTTACATTCAAGCCACTGAAGTAAAGGTGATGGTCATTGTGTCTTTGTTAGCAGTAACGCTATTGCTAAAACAACAATGAGAAGTGTCCTGCCTGTCCAGGTCGTGCTGGAATTGGAGATGCCAAATTGTCCAAATTATTGATTGACCGAAAATCTGTTTGACTTGAGCAAGATTTAGGGTTAGGACTGAACAATACATTGTAGTCAATTGCGCAATTTTATTATTATCTTGTATACTGTATTTGTCAACGTAATGGCGATACGTGATTATTTTAATAAGGTTGAGTCAAAGAAATGAACCAGATTGACGCCCCCCTGATGATATTTTTCTCACATTAAAAATGGTCACATCAAAACATGAAATAATACTTTGCCATAAGATTATTTTTTTCAGGTTTCACAGCAATACTCAAACCACATCTTGAAGTTATAAAACACTTAAAATGGCATTTTATTTGTAACCGTAATGGCGATACGTGATTATTTTAATAAGGTTGAGTCAAAGAAATGAACCAGATTGACGCCCCCCTGATGATATTTTTCTCACATTAAAAATGGTCACATCAAAACATGAAATAATACTTTGTCATAAGATTTTTTTTTTTCAGGTTTCACAGCAATACTCAAGCCACATCTTAAAGTTATAAAACACTTAAAATTGCATTTTATTTGTAACTGGGCCATTTGGATCCTCGCCACTTCTCATTTCTCAGCTCAACGACAACATTAACTTCTGACAATGAACAACTGGCAGCAGGTATTTTCCACTCTGTTAGCCTTTTTTTTTCCAGCTGTCACACTGCTGACTTTTGATAGTGTGCTGACTTTTAGAAATGATGCCAGGTGAAGAAGTGTGCTCAAGTGGATGCCGAGTCACTGAATGCTCCCATCAGGGGAAATCAACTGAGGGCAGACGGCATGCAAAAAAGCAAAGGCACGAGCGGCCGGGACCAACAAGCGGCAAATTCTTTCATTAATGAAATATGCTGATGGAAATGGAACATCCTGATTGGTCTCACACACACGTGCGCACGCACACACACACACACACACACACACACACACACACACACACACACACACACACACACACACACACGCACATGTACATACACGCATAAATTGATTTGTCAAAAATGATTTGTCTTGTGTGGCAACAGATGACATTAAGATATGATCATAGAATTAATGTTGAAATGCTCACACATTAGCAGTTTACGTTTAGTTTATTCATAATGCAATAATAATAATAATAAAACCATACAGTATTTGCAGTTTCTGGATAACTATTTTCTGTCGAGTAAACATGCCTCCACGTGCAGAAACACATTTTCCCCCAAAAAGAGAAACATACAAAGTAAGATGCCCGAGGCTACAATTGTAAGCCTTTACTGTGATCATATAGTGGTGGGCTTTTTTAGTGGTATCTTACTGAGGGATATTGAAGCTGAGACTCCTTTGGTGACAGTTTCCGTTCCCCCCAACAAACCATTTTATGGGGTTCAGAAATCATAAAAGTGGTAAATATTCAGAATCACATTATTTCCTGATGGCAACTTGAATTGTAATTGAAGAAACAAATTCCTCAATGATATTACTTGACTTCAGTGTTCCCCAGCCAATTCACTTATATTTTACATTGGGAAAATGGCACGCCACCAAACAATTAAAAAAAAAAAAAAAAATCACAAAAAATATACATACTGAAAATCATCTCCATTTATTGACAACTGTTCTGACCCGGTGTGAAATCTGGGCCACAAAGCTGTTCTTCTGTTATATGAATGGCAAACAGGTGGATACACTTTCTTCCATCTCGGGGAAGAGCATTTCATTGTTCTGCCTGTCACTATATGTCACCGCTCAAGACCGATGAGCAAAAGATACATTTTATTAGTCGTACTCAAATAATGATCAGACCAACTCAGTCAAATTAATTTCAAATGTGCTGCATCACGGTGGCTGCAAATTACTGCCATACAGTACTTGCGAAAAAAAAAAAAAAGCTAAGCTTATCTTCGGTAATGAATATTCTCTTCATAATTTTTTTTTTGTTTTGTGCATGTGTTCAGAAGGACAAAGAAAAACTTTTGGTGTTGGTGGGGTGGGAAAAAATAATAATAAATAAAGAAAAACAAATATTTACCATTGATATGTGACAAAGAGAATGATTTAAAATCGATAGAAAGGCCGATGTTCCTGTGTAGAGAAGGACTCAGTCAACATCACCGGGTTGTTTGCAGCAAGGGAGACCCTGAAGAACAGTTGAAACGTTCAATACCCTTTGCGCAGCAACAATACACATGCACGTGTGTGTGTGGGTGTGTTTTTCTGTGCGCGAGTGAACATGTGTGCGTGTCTACCTTGAGCCTTGCCAAGGCACACCTCCTCACACTCCTCCAAGTGGACGAATCGGTTGTCATTTCCTCCGCAGCCGCTGTAGATGAAGGGCCTGCATGCCTGGACGTGGCTGTTGAAGTACCAGCGCAAAGTGAAGCGCGCGCAGGTGCCCTCCTCCATCGGCACGAGGCACGCTTCCGCCGGAGCTGCAGTGCAGCGTGGACATGAAGAAAGAAGGGGAGAGGGCGTTGTAAAAGAGGGAGACGAACATAAAACAAGCATCTCTAACCTCTGCGACAAATGGTTTTGAAAACAAGCTAATTGTAAACTGTATGATAGAAATAAAAACTGCAACGTGCATCGAAAAGACAGTTTTATGAAGTAATTACCGTGCGTACAGTCGTATTTGTGTGTTGGAAGTGTGCCTTGATATAGGGTTCCCACTCTTCCACTTGCTTTATATTTATGGACCTTTTAAGGACTTTTGAAGGCTAATTTAGCCATTTTTAAGGACTTTTTCTCCACTCAGCAGGGGACTCATGGTGGATTTAATGCCCGCTCAACAATATGCGGGCTGAATAGAAAGCCACATATCACTGAGCTGGTGTTCAAATCATTGCTGCCAAAGGAAGGGCACATCTTTATTTTCAGGGGCAATCAGGTTACCTTTATTTGACATAATGTATGTCAAATTTTCATTTACAGGGAGGAAAATGAAAAAAAACTTGAATTCATTCTTAAATAAAGTACACTAAGAAAATTTTAAATTTAAAAAAACTAAAACTTACATTTATTTTCAAATAAAAATAATATTTTAAGGATTTTTATTGATTTTAGAAGCTTTCCCTGAAAATTCAGGACAATTAAGAACATAACTTTGCAACTTCTTTTTTTATGGATTTTTATGAACTTTAAGGACCTGTTGAAGGTGTTGCCCAAAGAGTGCTTCCAGGAGCTGGATTGGCCAGTTAAGTCTACATGTGAGTGTCTGGGTGTGAGTTGCGGCCTACAGCAGGTCCTTGCGAGTGTTTATTTGTGTGTCCCATTCATCAAAAGGCCGAACGTGTTTGGCGATTGTGGCTCTCATTGCGCACATGGGAGGGCATTACAGGACCTCGGTTGCTCCAGTTGTTATTGTTTTGTTTTTTTGTTTTTTCCAACAAAGTGACAATTTCTAACGAACACTTCCAAAGTCGAGGTAACGAACGCCGTTCATAAAAAAGAAGGAAATATGAAGTTTGGAATCCTTTTTGCAGCTACAGTGAAACAACTTGCATTCTTCGGGAAAGACTGACTTTGTGGAGGAATTCTCAAATATATGGACTTAGAAGAGGACTTGGCTCCTAATTTCTATGAATCCGAAAAGATGTTTGGCATGGTCGAGTCCATGTTCTTCCATTGGCTCACTCCAAATATGCGTTATTGCAGTATTTTTCCTGCGTTCAAAATTGCGTGGCGGACACCTCCTGCTAATTTTTGATGCATTAATTGACGGATGTGTCAAGACTTTTTTCGTACCTTGAGTTTTGCTGGATTGAAAACAAGCTGAGATATGACCGAAAAGTTCAAACCACAGCGTTATGATACCCCAAAACAGGTTGCGACCTTCCCTACCTTTGCCGTGGGCTCTTTTGGTGGACCTGATTGTTCTGGGCTTGGCTGGTTTGAGAGGGGGAACTTTGCCGCGTCTTTCTCCACCAACTTTCACGACGTTGGGTGCCTTTTTGGCTTCAACTTTGACCGTTTTCAGTTGGTCAGGCTTATCTGTGGAAACACAGGTTGCAGCGGGGATCAGGGAGCGAAGAACAGTGGCGTGTTGCTGGTCGACGCGAGAAACCGCCACAATTTTACAGCCATTTAAACATTTCAATTCCATTCAAACAAGCCGTTGCATGTTTTTCCGAGGGGCCCTGCAAGACATCATGGATGGTTTCCGACAGCATATGAAACTTATGCTGGCGAAAACATGCTAACCTTTTTCTAAACTAGCGATGTCAGTTCAGTCACACTGCCACTGAGTGACTTTAATGTCTAATTTTTAAAATCGTTTTTAATAAGGACAAGCGCTGTAGAAATTGGATGGATAAAGTTGTTTGGATATCCATGATATTTTCGTTTCTCAAAACAAAAACATAATTTGCCTACTCCCATTTTGAAAGGGTGAAAGAAGAGAAGTTGCACTTTTTAAAATCAAAACAAAAATTACTCCAAAACTTGTTACATCTTTTTCATTTCGCATGGCGTTAGCTTCCTGGCAAGAATGACATTTTACAGATTTTTTTTTTTTGTATTCAGTGTTGCCTTTGGACATTTAACAACCTGCCGACTTATACTTTACTATCATTGCGTGTCACTCAACCAGACTTTGACAGTTGACTATGAGAAGGTGATAATTTGCTTGTAAAAGTTGATTCGACCGGTCCCCGCCCCCACTACTTCTGAAATGGAAGTTCTCTGGGCCAAGTCCAATACCGTCAGTGAGATTGGCAGCAGGAGGGAAATACAGCAGCTCATCTAAGGGGTCGTCGTAGTCCTCGATGGAGTAGATGTGCTCGTAGTCGGGGTCGTTGGTGTTCATCACCACGCGCAGCTCACGCCCTGAAAGACCAGCGGCAACATGCTACACATCCAAATGTCGCAAAGTGACTGTCTGTGCACGCCTGGAAATAAATAGACGCTAATAATCACAAAGCAGAAGTCCACAAAGGGAATCCTGAGTTTTCTTAAAAACACACCAATGAGTCGGTCCAACAGTGAGGGGCAGGCACACGCACGGGACAAACAGACACAGAAGCCAACAGACGTGTTGACGGACGGACGCACTCACCCTGTGCAGCCCTGTGGGCCGCGAGTTGCTCCGCTGCCACGGGCTGGGAGCGAGTGACGGGACCTGACGCCGAGAGAGATACACAGGACGCGGAGGACGAAAAGGGGGGGGGGGGGCACCGAAAGGAGTGCGGACAGAGTGGAGAGAGTCAGCCGGGAAGCATTTCCACCCATTAGGGCACAAAGAAAAGGACAGAAGCTCCCCCACCAAAATGAACCTAAAGTCACCACAAAAGTCATTCGGCCATTCCGACACGTGAAACAGACACAAGGGGTCATGCAACATTGTGAGACGTCCATGTGACCATGACATGCAAGCGCCTTGCCGTGCATTGTGCAAGCTGTGTAAAACGTTCGTTTTTAATAAGGGGGCACGCTGTCACTCGGTGCGTGGCAATAATTAAATCAGGGCTGAAATGATTGATTTGGTCTCATTCTCAAGTCATAATGCATATTGATTAGCCATTTTGAAGCATACATCTCTTTCCCTGCGAAGGAGTTGGCTAATTATACATATTGTCTGAATTAATTATGAATGCAAGTTATTTTTAACCACAAAAGGGTTTCATTCATTTTGTGGACAGCATTATGCCAGACAGTTATACATGAATCAACAATGAAGTTACTCTTAAATGAATAGTTTTCTTTGCGACTCAATCAAAAACATCATGACAAAAATGTGCTTATATCTGTTTACTGGGACTGATTTGAGATGAACTCTTTCAGAAACACCATGTCCACATCGCCTCATTTCAAAAGCAATTCATACGATATATTGATTACATTTCGTCAATGTCGTTAGTAGTTTTTGAAGTTTTTAGATTTATGCATTTCAGGCACTCTGTTGAATGGAATCGCTTTTTGTAAAATAAAATGGCCACATAACGTCGATCATGGTTGATGAAAATTGGATCATCTAATTACAGTAGATGAGATTGGGGCTGCAACCCATCGGGATTTAATGCCCTTTATTGATCGCAGTCTGATTTTTGTGCGTGCGCATGACAAGTTACTGTATTCTTTCTTTCTTTCTTTATTTGTAATATGTTCTAACCTAGGGATGGGCAACTGGCGGGCCACAACCACACACTGATTAAATGATTAATTCATTTCTTTTTTTTGTTTGTTTTGTTTTGTTTACATAAATCCCTCAAAAATATTCGAGGGGAAATGGGTGTAAAAAAACAAAAAACCTAGAAAAAAAATCTGAAAAATCCAAAATATGAAAAGGTAAGAAAGGTGCCGAACTGCAAATATGCTGCCGTCGACTGTAGTTTTAAGTTGTAATATTACCAATCACCACTAGATGTCTTAGTTGCCCTTATAATGGGTCTTATTAGGCCCTATATTACAACGTGAGTTGGCCTAAAATTGTTTTGTGGATTTGGAATTATATGCAGGACAAACATAATCCCTGAATAATATTACCATTTTCAGTAAGTTGATTTGTGTGGGGAAAAAAAAATAGTTCTTGCACCTCATGCTGGTTTCTTGTTCAATTGTTTTGTGCCGTCCTTGAATGGTAATTTTTATGGAAGAGATTATTTTGCTGTTGCTTCAAACTTTTTGTTGGTGGTTGAGTATATGAAATATATTAAGAGCACGTCTTTTGCACGCATAATCGTATTTTGTCCACATTTAATTTTGTCTGCTTCGGAAGTGTGTGGTCCTATGTGACCTCTTCAAGTAGCACTGATGAGAAATTCTGGCCGCTAAGTTGCCCGTCACTGTTCTTACCCTTCACCTGTGACCCTAATAAGGACAACCAGTAGAAAATGGATGAATGGATGTTGTACTTAAATTGATTTAGTCTCACATCGACAGTCATTAGGAGTATTTGATATCCCCGGCATGGGCCCAAACCATTATTTCTAGAAAGCTTAAATACTGAACTAAAGCATTATCCTTATTAACCACTTTTTGGATCAGTTCACAGGCACGCACATTACACTACACTGCCCGGCTGTTAATGCGGAGCCTGCCGCAGCATACATACAGTATGTGCACTATGACACATGCTGAATCACAGCATGAGCATCTCCCCCTTCCTCTTGTGCTGCGGTCCGACGGCTCACTCACCTCCACATGCTGCGCAGCAGACAGATGGACAGGACAGACAACCAAAAGACAGCAAAACAAAAAGTAAGGTCAGCTCAAAAAGATTCGTGACATTGCCGCCGTTCACTGAGACTTTTTCACAGAGCTGAGTTGTGACCGTTGAGTCATACACGGTCATCTTAGCTCAAGTTCAATTTGGGGACGGCGCACCTATGAATTAGCAATGCAAACCGCATCCGAGACTTACCACAGTGCTGACTCATTTCCGTGCGTACGTACTCTCTGACCTCGGCCTCCTGAATCACAAATTGGAAGGGGAAACAATTAAACACTGAAAAACAAGGCGTCACAACCATTTGGCGCGATTGCGTTCGCCGTGCCAGTCTCTTCGGAATGAGCCGCGGGCTCAAATACTGACCGTCATGCCTGGCTCTCCTCTCTCTCCCTTGGCTCCATCTGGGCCCATCTCCCCCTACAACACGGACAGGTATTAGGACGTGCACAACCCGCAGAGTGGCCTGCAGCGCAATAATTCATTAGACGCTCAACTCGATGCAAAGTCAGAGTGAAAGGTTAATTCAGCATAAACCCTCTTCAGAATTTGAAACAGTGCTGATATAATATCATGTCATTGATTATAAAACCGGCTTAGAGGCCCACAAATGCAGCAGACGCACATGAATCCGACAGCAGAGATTGGTTGACCCAGCCTCTTAGATTTGGATTTTAGATTACAAAGTCATAATTGAGGAAAACCGTAAAGAGACACAAAGGAGAAAGCACAAACCGACTCTCCGCGTTCCCCTGGGATGCCGGGAACCCCACGTGGACCCACCATGGCGGGACCGGCAGGCCCTCTTTCTCCCTAACACAAAAAAATAGAAAAAAAAACGATTGACATGATGGAGCAGATAGTTCTTCAAGTCAAGCCTCCAAGCAGATGACTCATTATCCAGAAGCAGTAGCTGTGCCATCCATAAATACATTAAATTTACATAATATGCTCAATGCTCAATCATCCTCATATTGGTCTGTACATGACACAATTACCCATATATTGTACCTGTATAATAAACGATTACACTTAAAAGCGCTCTCGAGGTTTAGTGAGCTCAATCAATTTTCTACATGCTCAACTTTCAGGGTCACCTAAAAAAAAAAAAAAAAAGAACACCTCGCATCTCACTGTGAAAGTAAGTGCAATGATAAGAGAGATATTGCTCTCCTGTCAAGAGCTTTTTTTATTTATGAGCTTGACGATGAAGGAGACAAGCGGGTCAAAGTCAGTGCTCATCAAACCGTCAATCATGGTACGAGCGACAACACGCACAACTCACTCCAGGCGGTGGATGTGTGCCACAACAAAAGCACAAGCAAAACACGCGACTTTGTTATGATTACTTTGTTTTGAAACTAGCACACTCCTATACAGACAGCTATTTTTTTTTTCTTCCCGGTGATGTCCGCTCATATGCTTTCCAGATCTCACTGTACATCTAACATGCATCTCAATATAATCAAATGGTGACTCATCACCTTCTGTCCTTGGAGCCCTTCGGGGCCTTTAGCACCAGCCGTTCCCTGGGGGCCTGTCAGTCCAGGTGCCCCGTCCGCTCCTCTGGGCCCGGGAGGGCCAGGGACGCCAGGCGGGCCCTGCAACGATTTTACAGGTACACTTCATAATGTATTTCTTGTCATTAGATGAACAAAACTTTGAGGTGGACGCTCTCCCTCACCCTTTCGCCTTTGTCGCCCTGAGTCCCTTTGGGACCTTCGACCCCGTCAAAGCCGCGGTCCCCCTACAAAGACAATTGTGGTGTTATTGAACATTTCTTAAAACCCTTCCATACTTGTATCAGATCCGGGAACGCGCCTTGGGGCCGACGAGTCCTTCTTTTCCTGGGATCCCCGGGGCTCCGGAGGGGCCCACATCACCCTGAAAACAAAAACACATTTAGGATGCCGCAATCAGTGACAATAAAACCTGTGAGAGCTGCTTTGCGAGTCGCCATACCTGATCACCTTTTCTTCCTGGCAGGCCCGGTCGCCCATGGAAGCCATTATCCCCCTGATTACACGCGCACACACACACACACACACACACACACACACACACACACACACACACACACACACACACACACACACACACACACGTACACACACACTTCTATTGGTGCAATGTAGATCATTTCATAAAAGAGAAAGTGGACATAATGTGTGTTTACATGAAAAGACACATTCAGGGGAAAAAAAAGAAGCAGAGAGGATAAACCTCGATTTGTTGCCCCTTTTATGACAGGAAATGTTTACATTTCACATTAGAATGTCCCTTTTGGCATCTCTTTTTACATAAATTTACCATAAAGTTCTAAATGACTTTTAATCCGTGTCACAGACCACAATCTTAATTAACCATTTCATTTTTTTTAAACACCCTTGACTTAATGAGATTTTTTTTTTTAAATGACCTTGACGCTTTTGTCACTTTAACAAGTTTGCTTCTTAACTTCAAACCATGTACTCATAATCAACTAAATTATAGACTCTCAACACCTTCTAGTTTCAAAATAATGGGCGACTCAGAGGGGTAGAGGTCTACGGGAACTATCACTCATGAATTTCAATAGCTAGTGTTTATTGATCCACACAGTAAGTTAAGTTCGTAACAATCATAACATTGTGTAATGTTAACATTGCGCATTTACTTTGTGTAAGTTTTCCTATAAGTAACACCATAATGACCTTTTTCCACTTTTGTATAATTGATGTGACTTCCAGTTAAGAGCTTCATCAATCATGATTCCTAAGTTTTGGTTCCTTTTACCCTTTGAATGTTCATTCCATCTGTTTTTCGGTGATACGTCATTTTTCACTCTCCCTTTAAGCACTTAAAAATGTGTCTTCTTCAGATTGAATGGCAGTCTATTCACATCAAGCCAATTTACCATTTTTTTTTATCCATCTCATAATTTATCACTGATAGTTCAGTGAGTAATTCAGTTGTCATCAGTTGTACCTATTTAATGTATGAAAAGAAAATAGGGAATATTGCTCTGTTTTTTTAATTTTTTTTTTTTTTATCCATCTCATAATTTATCACTGATAGTTCAGTGAGTAATTCAGTTCTTATCAGTTATACCTATTTAATGTATGAAGAGAGAACAGGGAATATTGCTGTTTTTTTTTTATTTTTATTATTATGCTACTCATCCTTCACCTTCTCTCCTTTGGGCCCATCGTTTCCGCAAAGCCCCTTGGATCCTCGGTCGCCCTGGAAACACCCAAGTTCATCATAGTGAGAGACACGTGGAGAGGCTTTTAAGTAACAAAGGGGATAAAAATGCACCTCGGCCGTCCATCCCCAGGCCATCAGTCCTTTCAACGGCCAACTAGACCGCATTCACACACACGCGCACACACACATACACGAGCCTCTGTAGCAAGTCCCACAAAGCAAATGGACATGACAATTGTAGATGATAATGGATATTGAGGGGGCACTTACAGATAAAAGTGGCAAAACAGTCGCAAAAGAGCAGCAGCAGACCGAGAGATAGAGACAATTTACAGCGAATCTCCTGACAATGGTATCCAGTTATTATATAAGATTGTACTTTAATGTACAGATGATACACTGCATTTCACACGATGGATGTTTTAAAAATAACATCACAAAAGCAAGAACAGAGCATTTTTTGAGCTTCCTATACTTTCCTGAAAATAATTCGAGCAAGCGACCGTTGTTTTGGGAGAAGTTTCTTGGACTTTATCGTAATTCATCGTTCTGTTGTTCAGAAGTAACTTGTGAGGCTTAAATTTTGGCGTAAAAATCTGTGCGGTGAATGGCATATCTCTGCAGAGTGGCAGGTTGGACCCAATGTTGTTAATTTGTCAGATAAGCACAGGCCAGTGGACCAGCAAGAGGGAGGGCTGCGCTGTTGAGGGGCTGGTTGCAGCCGACTTCAGTCAGGGCCAATCAAAGTGGCTTCTTTCAGTTCCTTTCAATGAGTGAAGGAGGCGCACTGTTAGCGCAGCAAAGTCTTGGCATTGCTGAAGCACATCTGCTCCGTGAAGTGGGCATTTGGAGACTGCCTCCCCTCCTTTAACCTGATAGATTTTTGAGAGGGTCTGATAACCGCTGTTCACATATTTCTGAATGAAATGCATTGTGTTAGACTATCCGTCTAACCTGCACCAACCACTTGAACGTGGTCTGAACAGGCATAAGGTTTAGATCAACTTTCCGGGACCAATTTGTCACTCCATTGGGCG